>NC_142152.1:1102500-1470000 GCF_024610735.1 Ursus americanus | reverse complement strand
ACCGTGCAGTCAGTTTCCCCCTTTAGCTTACTTGGTTACTAGGGTTATATAAAAACACTGCTAACATTTTAAATTATTTTGAAAAAAATTTCCTTGTCTATTAAATTAGCAAAGATTTCTTCTTAATGTTGTCTAATTAGAACAAGTACTCTCATATGTTGAAATGTAAATTGGGGGGGCACCTGAGTGGCCCAGTCGGTTAAGCATCTGCCTTCAGCTCAGGTCACGATCCCAGGGTCCTGGGATAGAGTCCCGCATCAGGCTCCGTGCTCAGCAGGGGAGTCTGCTTCTCCCTCTGTTGCTGCTGCTGCTCTCTCTGTGAAAATAAATAAATATAACTTAAAAAAAAAAGAAAGAAAGAAATGTAAATTTGGTACACTCCTTTTTGTAAATCAAATTGGCAGTGTATGCTAAAAGCCTTTAAAAAAAGCCTTATTAGGTTTGCTTCTAGGAATTTACCTCAAAAGCACAATCCTAAGTACCCCCCAAACTTTAAGCCCAAACTACTCATCATAGCATTATTTAGGGCGCAAACACTGGTAACAGCCCAAAGATGGCTGTGTGTTGAATTTGACTGGAATACATACAGTGGAATTTTTGCAACAATTACAATTTTAATGTAATATTTAAAATAACATGGAATTTTTCTATGTTACGATGTTAAGTTTAAAAAATTCAGGATGTAAATATACCTGTATGTGTGGGTTTGTATCACAATGATCTAAAAGCAATTCTTCCCAAACTATAAACAAAGACTAAAATGAAATACCTCAAAATATTAATGGTTGTCATGTGGGGGTGGCACTATGGTGGCTCTTTCTCTCTTTTTCACTTATCTGTGTTTTCCATGTTTTTATGTTGAACATGCATTACTGTTATAATAGGGGAAGTCTGCATGTTACTAATATCTTTATACAGATCAGGAATTTGGTGGCTTTCTGTGCAAGCTCAGAAAGCTTTTGTAAAGGAAATTTGGACCTTAACAACTGGCTCAGGATAGTTGAGCCACTGTAGGAAAGCGGAGAAGCCCCTAGATTAGGAAAAGAGTGGGATAGTTCCTTAGGATGCAGACTTTCTCTCTCCATACTTTATTCTTTGGAAGAAGAGAAAGGTAGAATTAGGTGGTGGATTCCTTCTCCAAAAACGTAAAAGAGCAAACAAAGCAACAACCATTTATTTGGTGCTTAATATACGTTAGGTTGGTTTGAAAGGGTCAAAAGCTGAATGCGATGAATGGCTGAATGAGAAGGATGATTACAGAACTTCGCATCCAGCCGTCACCTAGGACCCCTCAAGCGCACCGCAGCTGAAGGGCTGCTCTTGCCACCTGTAGTTCAGCGGCAGTCCTTGATTCCCTTAACTCGCATTCCCACCCAGTTTTCAGACTGCGGAGAGAGTGGTCTTTTCAAAGAACAAACCTTCCACAGATTCTCAGTACCTTTGGAGATAAACTCTAAATTTATGGGGGTTGACAAGGCCCTTGATGATCCGACGTCAGCTACACACAGCCAGCTTCCTCTTCTGCTTTCTCCCTCCACCTTCCAGGCATTCTGATCTTCCCCAGGCTTTGCCCATCCTGTCTCTTGTCTGGTTAACTCCTGCTTACTTTTTTTTTTTTTTAAGATTTTTTTATTTATTTGACAGAGAGAGACACAGCAAGAGAGGGAACACAAGCAGAGGGAGAGGGAGAGGGAGAGGGAGAGGGAGAGGGAGAGGGAGAGGGAGAGGGAGAAGCAGGTTCCCCACGCCAGAAGGCAGATGCTTAATGACTGAGCCACCCAGGCACCCCAACTCCTGCTTACTTTTCAAGTCTCTGGTTAAATGTTGCCTTCTTTGGGAAAACGCAGCTGCCCCTCTATGTGCAGCTACCATAATCCCAGCTTTCCCTATCACAGCCCTTTGTGTGTGTTCTTAAATTCTCTGCTTCGATTGTCTTTATTTGGACTGTAGGCTCTGCTCAAGGCAAGGGCTGAGTCTGCCCTTCACCTCGATACCTACGATGCCTAACAGGGGGGCAACAGGTGTTTGCTGGATAAATGAATGAATGGATGAATTAAGTGAGATAGCTTGATTCTATTCAACTTCCCCAAAACTTTCTCTCTAAAGAGGTTCTCTAATGTATGAAAGTGCGTATTAATATAAAGTGCGTATTAATATAAAGAGGATATGTTGCGATGATGGTGGTCCTGGGGACGCTGTGAGTTCTTCATTCAGCACTGCAGTTCTGAAGCCTATTCTCGCTTAACAGATACATGTGCCTGTGTGTATATGCTTCCAGAGATTTTTCAAATTAATTTTTCAAACCCCTTATGGGGGGAAAAGGGGACACTCTGATACATTAACCAATTGTTTCTTTTTTTTTTTTAAGATTTTATTTATTTATTCGACAGAGATAGAGACAGCCAGCGAGAGAGGGAACACAAGCAGGGGGAGTGGGAGAGGAAGAAGCATGCTCCCAGCAGAGGAGCCTGATGTGGGGCTCGATCCCGTAACGCCGGGATCACGCCCTGAGCCAAAGGCAGACGCTTAACGACTGCGCCACCCAGGCGCCCCCTAACCAATTGTTTCTAATTGTTAAAAAAAAGATATTTTCATCCAACAATAGGGGAATAAATCAATTATGATTCATAAAATAATTACAATCTTTAAAGACATAAGAAGATAATATAATACCAAATTTTTATAAAAGTATTACAAACTACATATACAGAACAAGGTAATCTCTCCTACATATAAAAGTACATGTCATACATTTACATAATACAAAGATTGGAAGAAAATGCATCAAAATGTATATCGTGATTATTTCTGAGAGTCATCACACGTAACATAATTTTCTTCCTTATACTTTTTAGCATTTCTCAGAATAAGTATGTGTTACTTCGGTTAAAACACTGAAAGTTATCAAAAAATCTTTAGAATAAGACGAATTCCTTTGTGGGTAGGTAGTTGTTTCAAAAATTGTTTTAAGACTAAAGGCTAGGTATGAAAATTTTTCACACAGCACATATATACTTAAAATATTTTACTGAATAGATTTAATAATACAAATATTTTATACTTAATAGATTTACTAATGCAATGACCTTTATTGCAGATGCTACTAGAAGACACTACAAAACTATAATCATTTTGAATTTGACTTCTCCGATATCCTCATGTTCAGAGTTTTTTGTATTTCTCGAGGGAAGACAAAGAATATTTTATGAAATGGTTTGGAAAGTCAATTAATGAACTTATTATTGTGCCAAGCACAAATGAGATGACATTTTTAAAAAAAGACTAAAGGATGGGCTGGAGGCAATTAACGAACCATATAGGTACCGGAAGTTGATTGGGGGAGAGGCTAACGTAGGCAGAATTACCTCTTGAAACAAGCCACCAGCAGCAGTCCGACCGCGAGTCTGGGAAAGTCCCTCACCTGCACCACCTATCTCAATAGATCTAGGAAGTTGCTTTTTGTTGTTGTTTTTGTTTAACAATAGGTCCAGTGATAAGCAAAATTGCCCTGCTCCAAAGCTCCCTGAAGTGCAAAAAGACTAAGAAGATCAAAGGAACCATTAACCACTCCCTGAACTTCAAAGGTTTCTCCTGTGAGAATTCGGAGAAGCGGCTGAGTTTACAGATGACTTGGAGGCTTCGTCGGCAGTACAGAAATGGACCAAATATCTTGGTTATCATATTCTCTTTATTTCTTTCTGTGGTTGCATTTTAGGTTTTACAATTTTGTCCACATACTAAAATGAGTAATAAATCAAAATATATTAGGACTAGAGACTTACACATTCCCAATGAGCCCAGCGATGCTAATAGCACTACTCTCTTTTTGTGCTTTCTAAACCTAGCTTTTTAATGTCTTGGCTGTTTCTATATTTTCCCATTCGGAAAGAAAGTAATAAAACAACCACTTCACATAGTTTGTATTTTAGTGCAATATTCGAATAAAGTCTACAAAATCACTTGCTTTTCCTGGACTGGTTTCCAGACTCTGGTCCCCGATGAAAGTTATCTCTTCACTAAAGCATTTCATGCAGGCTGTGATGACCTACAGCCCGAACAATTCAGTCTGCCATGTGTGTGTAGCATTCATTTTTATAGTAAAAAATGCATCTGTGATTTTTTTTTTACTTTTCGTGAAATTCTTTATTAAAAATTAAATTTTGTATTTATATCACAGATCATAAATTTATGGAACAATAAATTTTCACAAAAAGTATACACTCATGTAATAACCAGCACTCAGGTCAAAATATAGATTATAGAATATTTCTAGCACCTCGAAACTCTCTCTTGGACCCTCTACCACATTCCTGACTTCTACCCTGAGATACTGACTATACTAGTCAACAATGGCCAGACATATATAGAAGTAGAGCTCTGGAGGCGCCTGGGTGACTCAGTCGGTTAAGCGGCTGCCTTTGGCTCAGGTCATGATCCCGGGGTCCTGGGATTGCCCAGCCTTGGGCTCCCTATTCAGCGGGGAATCTGCTTCTCCCTCTCTCCCTGCCCCTCCCCCCTGCTCATGCTCTCTCTGCAAAACAAATACATAATAGAGCTCTAACCCACAAGCTGCAACAACCTGCCCACCAACCCCTTATCTATAATGAACTATGAACTGTCTATGCAGTGAACATAGAATGTCTATGCAGTGAACATAGAATGTGGCCTTCCTAGCATCCATTCCCCATTCTTCTAACAGAAACTCCATTTTGTTTGGTATACACCCTTCCCCCACCACACATACACCTCCAAAGACGCTTACTCTCTCCTAGTTCCAGGTAGCCTAAGTGGGGGTACACTTAGTCTCTTTCCAGTGACAGACTTGGGAATAGCACATGACCAATTCTGATAAATGACACACCAAGAGAGGTCTGCTAGAGGCTTCTGGGAAAGTAACTCTTTGTGAGTTACTGAAAGCCTCTCCTTCCTCTCACTGGGCATGAATCAGGAAATACATAGCCCCAAACACTTATGGCAACCATATTATAACTATGAAGGAAGCAGCTTTAGGATGGAGCTGACTCTGAATGGCAAGAGAGAGAGAGAAACCTGGGTTCTCAAATATCATCGAACCAATTCAACCTGAACGTCGCCCTGCCTCTCATAGTCTTTTGCACGATCTAGTTCACTCCCTTACTTTTTGAAGAGCTAGATTGAGTTGGTTTTTCTGGTTTTTGTGACCACAGCACCCTAACCCAGATTTGATTATTAGGCAATGGGGAGTCACTGAAGAAGTTTAAGCAGGAGATGGACATAGTTTGCATTTTATGAGGACAGCAGTGGCAGAAATGTTGAGGATAGACGGGTGGGTTGGGAGACTGGCTAACATTTACTGAGGGCACACCATGTGCTTCTACTAGGCTAAGCACTTTACGTATATTAATTCATTTAACCCTTCCCAACCCCTATGAGGCATGTAGTATTATCTGCATTCAATAAGAACAATCTGAAGCTCAGAGATTTTAAGTTGTCCAAGGTCACAGAGCTAGTAAGTGGCAGAGCCAGAATCTGAGCCCCAATTTTATTATAGACATTTCTTCACATCCCTTTTACCCCCAATACTACGTATCAGGAGAAGCTCATCTTACTCTCAGCCACAAATAGGCCTCATTGATTTAAGAGTAAACCCACTGACTGGGTTTCCAGTGACTGACTCAGGAACAGGCTGGTGACCCAATTCTGGTCTGGCTTCTAACCCCCAATTCACACTGCATATTTCATAGCATTATTGTGAGAACTAAAGTGGGCTATTGCTTATAACATAGTTAATATATGGTAGGCCGACAATAAATGCTAGCTGCTGCTGTGATGATTACAGACCACTATATGTCAAGAAAAACTGAGAAGGAATGTTCAGAGAAGGAGGGCAAAGAAGTATGGTGTGACAGAAGCCAAGGGAAGAGTTTCGGAAGGGCATGCAAGATCAGGTGCCATGGGAAAATAAAGTGACATGAGAGTTGAAGAGTGTAATGGGTCTCACCTTTGGGACATAACAGGTGACTTCTGCCAGGGAGGTGTTAGTGGAAGGGTTGAGGTGGAAGGGCCACTGATAGGCTAAAGAGCAAACTTGCATCTGAGTGGAGACAGTGACTATTATCGCAGATTAGTAGTTTCACTGTGCTGGAAAGGAGAGAGAGAAAGTTAGCAGGAGTCTCCGGAGGCAGGGCATTTATAAACTTTGAGGCAATAGCCAGCAAAGATACCACTGAAAATTCAGGAGAGAGAACAATGATGGGACAGGTACCAAAGGAGGCTGAAAGAGATGACATCAAGTTCACAGGTAGAGGGAGGTATAAGTCTTGAAGAAATGGGCCATCTTCAACCCTCTAATGTTTTTTTTTGGGGGGGGGGAGAAGGAGATAAGGGTAAGTTCAGATATAGATGCATTTATTGACATGGGGGGTGGGGGTGGAGGGAGTTCACCTTTGGAATAGTTCATTTTTCCTAGTGAACAGGAAGCAGGGTCATCTGCTGTAGAGAGTGTGAAGCAAGTAGTGGTCAAAGTTAGTTGCTGTTGGATGAAGCTAGCCTGGAAACTGGTAAAATCATCTCTAGAGTACTGATAGCTGAGGCCATAGCTAAATTGGAGACCAAGAATTTTCAATGGCTTTAATATATAGGAATATATGTTCTCTTCAGCACCTCTCACCTGCCCAGGTGGAGGTAGAAGAATCAGCCTGTCTGTGCCCTCAGGTTATGAAAGTATGAGATTGGAAGTAACGGAAATAGCGACCATTTGACCACAGTCTTCTCTGGTTCCTCATACACCCCCAAGGCCTTCGTCATACAAACGAAATCTATGCCTGCAATGGGACTGCCAACCACTGTTCTCAAAGGGTCAGAAGGTTAAAGAACAGACTGTCACTCCCTCAAATTCAAACAGAAGAATCAAATTGTTAATGAAAGCACTTTACCTGGGAATCTCACAGTGTTCCAGGATTACAGGTGGTAAAACAATATTCATCCTTTGATTAAATGCTATAAATCTCAAATATGATGTATCCCCTTTCTTTCATCTAGGATAAAACAAAGCGAAGGACACTCATATTCAAGGCTTTATGTATAATAGATAGGAGTAGTGGGATTAAGAGTCACATGGCATGTAAAATAAAACTACACAAATATTTAAATTATTCAGTATGTGTGCCTATGGCACATAACATGAGATCCTGCTGAGTCAGGAGAACTTAAACATCTCTCCGTTATTAACATCTTCATTCCCACAGCTGCCTTTCAGGTAGGTGCACAGCTAGGATTCCCTCCTCAACCTGGCCAACAAGAGAAAAATGTCTACCTGACAGAATTACGAAGGAACTTTGCTCCTTCAGGAAGTTGCTTTAGGATATTTTTTCAAAATTAATGTTGGTTATTTTAATTGATTTAATGAGTTTTTTCTTCTAAAAAACTTAAGGTGTGTCCGTTCATTGTTCAAAAGAGAACAAAGACAATAGTAAACAAGTGACTATTGTATCATAAGATATGACAAAACAATGAAAATACCAATTATCCAGATAGAAGACTATCACTGGTTATACCTCCCCTGTCCCGAGACCATTCCTTCCTCTGAAGTCATTGTTCACAGAGATAGTTGTCTTTTCAGAGCCTCTTTATTAGGCAAATATGCCTAAAGCATTAGAGTGAACCAATCCTATTTCCATACGTAACATAATGCTGCCACAGTACTCCGAAACACGAGTAAAAAAGAAAAGACTTTTATGAATATAAAGACAGATTTCTTAGAGAAGTCTTCTGACTTAGGAGATCACCATTGGGATTTTAATACTGGCATATAAAGTGGAGTCACTGGAGCTTAGATATCAGAGATCTTATTAGCTTATTAACTAGCAAGGAGGCCAGAATTTACTTTGTAATGATAGACACATCCTAGACTGCTGAGAGAGTAGCATAGTGTAGTAAAAACAAACAAACAAGTCTCCTCTTATGTATTAGATACGTGAATAATAAAAAGACTCAGTTACTGACCTCAAGGAGGTCTTTCTAACTCTCATCTTTCTGAAAATAACTGTGAGACAACATTGAGTGCGCCCCTCCGTGTGAGAAAGCTCAGTGCCAAGTTACAGTATGGAAAGAATACTAAGACTTGTTGCCACTCATTCATTACAATGGAGTCACATCTTTTTTAGGACAGGGTTATAGTCCACAGATAAGGAGAGACATTTTTCTAAAAAATTAACCTTAAATATGTTTGGGGAAATTGTGTGGGGCCATTTTGGTCATTTTTTCCTGCATGGCTTGAACAGATCATTGCTTCTTTGGCTAACCACCCAGATTACACTTCAAACATGTCATTTGAAAAACACGTATTGTTAAACAACGTATGTACATTTGGAAATATGGTTTTGTTTTACTTTTTATAAACCATAAATGGGATCCCATTGTACTTATTAGTTTATTTTACCTCCTCAGGGTGCTTAGGAGATCTTAAATACCTATGACAACTTGTGCTTTCTAAAAATGACCGCAGCAATATTTCTGGTCCCACGTGTCCTTTAAAAACCTTGCCTTCCCCCATCAAGAAGTAGGATCTATTTCCCCTCCCCCTGAGCCTGGATGAGGCTGTGTGAGGGCCTGGAGAAATAGAAGACAGCAGAATTGACACTGCATGACTTCTAAGGCAGATAAAAGGTAATATGGTAGAAACCTGGCTCTCCTTTTCTTGGGATACTCACTCTTGGAACCTAGCCATCATGCTGTGAGAAAGCCCCAAACAGTCCATATTAAGAGACCACCTGGAGAGGTCTACATGGAGTTGAACTGAGGTCTCCAGCCTGCAGCCTCCAGCCAGTATCAACCACCAACATGAAAGTGAAAAGTTTTCAGATGCTTCCAATCCTCAGCCTTCCCAGTTGAGGCCCAATGCATAAAGAGAGCAGAGCAAAGTCATTCCTGCTGTGCGGTCTGAATTCCTTACCCACAGAATCCGTTGGCATAATAAATGGTTGTTTTATACCACTGTGTTGTGGGGGTAATTTACAATGCAATCATAGTAACTGCAAGTGTATCAATATATTCTATTACATTCAATTTCAATCTTTCAACAGTAACATAATTAGTTATAATAGTATTTAGGTATCATAAGCTTATTTTAATCATTCCTGTATTGATAGATACTTAGGTGCTTTGGACTTATTTTTTTCCAGTTATAGACAAGACTGAAATAAATAAGCAGCTACATCTCTATTTGTACACAAATATCAATATTTCTATAAAAATCTATAGTTTTTATAAAACCTATAAATGAGTTAATAAACACATGTAAGATACTTAGAGCAGTGCCGGCACATAGTAACACATTTTATTATTGCTATTTTTATCACTATAGATTGAACTTCTAGATAGGAGGTGATAGTTTGTCCTTGCTATCTTTAGTGACAAGGACCCTAACAATTTTATGTAACAGCTATGCTACAATGTATCCCACTTTCTAGAGTTTATCTCATGGCAGAAAGTTGCAAACATAATCAGTCATAGACTTATGTCCCTGAAAACATCCATCTGCTGCTGACATGACTAGCTCTACAAATCAGCTTTTGAAAAACTTAATTTGCTCCGTGTGATGGAGAGTTACAAAAACAGATCTGCTGGAAATCATCATTTGCGGACTAGAGAGGAAAGAGCGAAGCCACATGCTCCAGTGCGTGGGGCTGTTCAATTCCTTTTGCATCCGCTTGGGCAGACCACTTGGTGGAGTGAGTGAGGAGGAGGTTCAGGACATCACTTTCCCCGGGACAGTTTGTGTCACAAGTTTAGGAATGTGCTTTTCTAGCCGTTGTCACTCTATTCCACCATCTCTAACTCTTCCCCGGACGTGCTTGTACCTGTCCAGCACTTTTAATCACATTTAAATCCAAATTCCTGGGTAGGATAAAGGGGGTAAGGAGAAAGAGGACTACCTGTCCACCTTCTCTTGTCTCGAAGGGGCAGACTAATCAAACTTAACTCACACTGCAAACAACCAGTTTTCAACAGCTTTTAACGTCCTTCCTCTTCCGATTTTCTCCCGTTTTGCTCCATTTTTAAGGGACTCAGGTAACCGCCCCCCCCCCGCCTTACTCCCCCGCCCCTCCCCGCTTCAGGGCAAACGTAGTACAGCTGAGGAAGAGCATTTTTAGGGGACTCGTGTGCGGCCAGGTCGGCAGGCCACCAGCCGGCGGGCTTCGCGGCCGCTCCGTGGGGGCGGCGGGCTTGGAACAGGGAGCGCCGGTCCCGCCCATCTCTCCCCGCCCCAGCGTTCTGAGCTCCTCCGGCTGAGGAGTTCAAAGCCTAGGACGGTGGCCTGGGAGCCGAAGACTCCAAAGCCCTCGGCAACTTCCCCGCCCCATAGCCCCACCCATTAGCACGCGGCCTCCCCTAGAACCCACAGGAGACACCTTCGTCCCCGCCCCTCCACAGGTCACCTCCCTCCACGCCCCTTTCCCTTGGCCCCGGCAGCCGGCAGGCAGGGAAGTGTCGTAAAGCCAGGCCTAGGAAACTTTACCCGGGGTAACAGCCGAGGCGCTTTACGGCGACGGCGGCTGAGTGTGAACCTTGGCGGTGGTGGAGGCGGCCGCGGCGGCGAAGGAGGCGGCGGCGGCGGCTGAGGAGGAAGAGGAGTGGCGGCAGTGGCGGCGGGGACCTGTGCGGGGTGAGCCGCGCGGAGGGGGCAGGGAGGGGCCGCGGGTGACAGGGCCAGTGGATGAGTGCGGGCGGACGGGGACGGTGGCCGGCTGAACAGCTGGGCGGCGCTGAAGAGCGGGGGGGGGTGCGGAATTGGGGGGGCTGCTCCGTGAGGGACGGTTTCTGCCTTTGTTCCCCCCCACCTTCGCCCCCCCCCCCCGCCCGCCGCCCCCTCTGCTGCGCGCTCGTCCGCCGGGTCTCATGGCCTCCCCTCTCGGTCTGTGTCGCCTCTAGGATGGCGGAGGTACCGCCTGGGCCTAGCAGCCTCCTCCCACCACCAGCACCTCCGGCCTCGGCGGCGGCCGAGCCCCGCTGTCCCTTCCCGGCGGGGGCAGCCCTCGCCTGCTGCAGCGAGGACGAGGAGGACGACGAGGAGCACGAAGGCGGCGGCGGCAGGAGCCCGGCGGGCGGCGAGGCGACGGCGGCGGCCAAGGGGCATCCGTGTCTCCGCTGCCCTCAGCCGCCGCAGGAGCAGCAGCAGCTCAACGGATTGATCAGCCCCGAACTGCGGCACCTCCGGGCGGCCGCCTCCCTCAAGAGCAAGGTTTTGAGCGTGGCCGAGGCCGCCACGACCACGGCCACCCCCGACGGGGGGCCCAGAGCGACTGCAACAAAAGGAGCTGGGGTACACTCGGGCGAGAGTCCCCCTCACTGCCTCCCCAATAATGGAAGAACTGCGCTCCCCAGCCCGGCAGAGGCAGTGGCGGCGAGCGATCCTGCGGCGGCGGCCCGCAATGGACTGGCGGAGGGCACCGAGCAGGAGGAGGAGGAGGAAGACGAGCAGGTGCGGCTGCTGTCTTCATCCCTGACCGCCGGCTGCAGTTTGAGAAGCCCCTCAGGCAGGGAGGTTGAGCCTGGGGAGGATCGGACGATACGTTATGTCCGATATGAATCCGAGCTACAAATGCCCGATATCATGAGACTGATCACCAAAGATCTGTCTGAACCCTACTCCATTTATACCTATAGATATTTTATCCACAACTGGCCACAGCTGTGCTTCTTGGTAAGTGGATGGAATGCAAAGAGGGTGAACCCAGCAGAGAGATCCAGGCTGTGCGGGGCAGGGAGTGTGAGGGCTGAGAGTGGCAGTGGATGTATACTCCTGCGTTTCATAGTACGTTACATGATGTAAAGTGCGTGTACACACTACTAGTTATTTAATGAAACTGTTTTGAAGGTAAGACATCTTGAGCCGGCTTAACTTGATATGTAAATGCAACAAGCCTGTATGATGCATGTTGGGGGTCTTGGATCCTGTTTATATTAGCTTATAATCATGTTTAACCGTCTTTAATTACCCTCCCTCATCCTCAGAGCACTTTGCAATCATTTAATTTGAACATGGTTCTGTTCGGATACAGGCTTTATTAATCTCTCAATTACAGCCGTAATCAGGGAAGAGTGTATGCATAAACATGTTTTGGTGAACATGATTGTCAGTAAACTTGCTGTGGCCACATTGGAGAATTAAATCTTACAAGCATTTTCTGTAATTATGGAGATTGTCTCCTTTTACTTCAACAGGACAATTAACAGTTGTAGCCAGCCTGTTTTCTGGTGGTAGATTGTAGAAGGCGCTACTAACGCTTCTGGTGGCCGAAAGACTCCTGAAACTTGAACAAAATACCTTTTTGTGGAATACAGGAAACTAAGTGTGAAATTGTTACTAATCTAATTTTTTTCTTTAAGAAACTGGTCATAAATATACCTAAATACTAGTAGTAACACAGGCTTCTGTAAAGCATAGTCGACAGAATTTTTTTACTTATATGTAAGCAAGAAAGATTTGGCTATGAAACAAGCTAAATAGTTTTGTTTTGTTTTTTAATTTTTTTTGAAAATTTATGTAGTGGTGGTACCAGTCGTTTCTTCCCAATAATACTGATCAATTTTAGTCTGTGTGAAACCTTTCACTTAAATATTAACTGAAGGTATATGCTTTATATTTGTGTGCTCACAAGCAATTTGTTTCCATTGAATTTCACTGAGGGAAGGCAACATGATTTTAAGAAGTATTTTATGATATGTAAATGGAGAAGCACTACTATTATGTATTGTTTTAGCATTGACTTAGTTGTACTTAGCAAATCCCTGCAAGACGTTTTGACAGTGCTTCAGAAATCCATCTTTTTGATTTTATATGTTGGTAATCTGAAAATATAACTTCAATATTGTAGATAATGGTAGTTCTGCTATTTTCTATGTTCAGTTTGCTAAACTTCAATTTAGTATGTTTGTTTAAATTGTGGGAACTATCTTATATTCTACAAAACTGCTTTTCCAGGATTCTCACCATTGTATCAAAATAGAAGTTCTTAGGCCTTTGCCAATGAATATGGGAAAGTGATTTTATAGCACTATTATACATGTCATATTAAATGCCAGTGTAATTGTTAAAAATTTATGATTGATTTAATTGTAAGTTTACCCACAAAAGCATACAATTGAGGCAAACCTTAAATTGACATATGTATTTTTGTTAATTACCAGAAAATAGATGTATATATAATATTTAGTCAACTTTGGGTTCTGATATTACCTCGACCTCTCTCAACTTGTGTGCCATTTTAGACTCTGATAAACTTAGTAAATTTTAGTTTTGATATTTCATGGACTCCTTCCAATTCACCATCTAATTTATACTTTAGCTCTTTAATAGCCAGTTTGTTTAACATTAAATTCTGAATATCTGGAAATTCAGATATGTACAGGTGGTTGACATCTAAGATTTACTAGTGCAAATATGTATCTGGGGGTATTGAACATAAAACAGTAGTTAATCAGAGGCCTTTATGTTGGCATTTAAAAAATTTGAGTTTCCTCTAAGAACTAATTTAAAACAAATATAAGTGTATGTTGATTTTAAATCCTGTCATTTTAGAACTGTAAAGAATCTTAAATATAACCTAGCTCAACTTGACTTTTTTTTTAATACAAAAAAATTCAGGACCAAAGTGACTTAAAATGTTTAAATCTTCAAATATTTAGGGGTGTCTGGCTGGCTCAGTCAGTGGAACAGCCAGCTCTTGATTCTTAAGGTTGTGAGTTCGAGCCCCAAGTTGGTGTAGAGATTACATAAAAATAAAATCTTACTAAAAAAAAAAAAAAGCTTCAGGTATTTAGTGGCAGAGAGGTAAAGCTAGAACTTAACCTGACCTCTCATTATAGAAGTAAGAACCTGAAAAATTACATACTCTTGACAGTGAAGATCTTTGTGTTACCAAGTTATGCTTCATCGAGGGACAGTTGTCCTTGCAAACATGAGTAATCTGAAGAGATTGAAAACCTCCAAAATGCTTCTGGTTTCCATATAAACTGTAATGGATCAAATGGAATGTATGAGGTTGAACCTTAGAAAACTGCCAATACATGACCATATCTGACTAACAAAAATGTCAGTTTCTTATGATTCTTCCTAATAATTGTAACAGATGTGAAAGTAGAGTACCAGACAAATGGGAGACATTGTGAATTACTCTATTCTTAACTAATTTATCTGTCTTTTGAATTCATGGTATTTTCAGCTGTTGGTGGCTTTTTGAACTTCTTACTCTTATTACTAGTGATGTATTATAGTCTGCTTATTCTAAATTTAACTTTCTGGCTTCCTCTGTTTTCCCATGTATAGCATTCTGGAATTTGGGAATTTCTGTTTCACACAACTTAAATTTTTCAAGTTTTATAGATTGACAAGCATTTGGCCTTGTAGAGTTAAGTCTTAATCTTGCCAGGAATTTTTCAGTTCCCATCCTTGAAAAAAGAACACATTTGATAGTATGAGTTCCAAATATATGTGCAGAGCTTTTATTTGGAAAAACTGACAAGCAGTTTAGTGATTCTTGTAAGTGTATATCCATCAGCAATTTATCAGAAAAAAAAAATTACAGCATAGGCCTTCCTCACTACCAACATATTATTAGTAACAGTATATTGTATATTGGGCTTTTATTTTTTTTACTGATTTGTACCACTTGATTTTTGCCCCTACAGATTCTTCATTAGGAAGAAGTCAATCTAGTCCAAGTGTGAACTGATATAATACTTTGTTTGCCCGTTACTTCCTTGGTCAGAGGACAAAGATTTGTTTGCAATATCTATCCAATTTGAAAGTATTGTCCAATTGTATTGTGTCTGGTGGTTCTGATTTTGAAGAGACTTTTTTTGGATGGTTTACTAACTGTGAAGTGTAGCTGTCCTACAGTTTTGTATCATAGATTTATGTAGGTTTCCATTTTCCCTGACTTACGAGATCAGGTCAAAAAGTTTTTTAATGTAACATTAGTTCAAACATGTACACACAACCACATACATATATTTTGAAGTGAGTTATCTTCAAATCAGAAAAATGCTGTCCCAGTTGTTCAGCCAGCCAACTTTTGTGTATTTTTCAGGTCTTATTTCAGAAAGAAATTTTAGTTTTCAAAAGAATTTTGATAGAACCAGATTGATTCATTGTGAATGAAAATGGAAATAGCAGTTTTAGAGGTTTATTGGTTCAAAATAGTTTTAGATTGTGTGATAAAACAGAAATGAATTAGAGTGGATTGTTGAATTTAATATCCCTTCAAAAGGATTTTTCTGACCCAGTTGAGGTTTGTGTGAAATGGATTAGAATTATCTTGCCTACAAGATTTCTCCACAATTAAAAAAGGACTTTTTAATCATTTTACAGAATGATGAACTGAAAAATGTCACATCAAAATTAAGTTAAAATTAAGTATTAAGTATAAACTGAGCTTTTTAATTTCTTAACCTAATTCCTGGTTTTTGTTGTTGAAATAGCTCCTTCTGAAAATTAATTTTATTAAGAGAGAATTTGAAGTTTTCCTATTTTTTTAATGAGTGCTCTTTATAGCAAACACATATTTCTAGCGAGCTGACACATTATTAAACAATTGGGAGTATTGCCCTATTGATATTTACCAGAATACAGCATTAGTAGAACTTTTCATGAGTGACGGAACTTTTGAAAAACATTTTTAATGGTAACACTGGAAATCTTAATGAAAATGGGGGATGATTAGCATTTATGTAACATGTAACCGTTAACACTCTGGAAAGACATACTAAAATAACTATACAATTATATTAAAGCTTTGGCTTTAATATGAAGCTTTAATTTTAAGTTCTAGATATTCTCTGAGCCTAATGATAATGATACTGTCAGGAGAGTCCTAAAAATGAGACCATTGTATATCTAGTCTTCATAGTCCTTCACTAAAAAAACCCCTGGGGTAGGATCCAAGGAATACCTTAAAAACAATCTTTTTTCTGAAAATCATTTACATTTTTTTCCTGATCAGAGTCTAACTCTACTGTTTATGTAAAAATGT
This sequence comes from Ursus americanus, assembly GCF_024610735.1. Classification (NCBI taxonomy): domain Eukaryota; kingdom Metazoa; phylum Chordata; class Mammalia; order Carnivora; family Ursidae; genus Ursus; species Ursus americanus. The sequence continues at coordinate 1,453,987 of NC_142152.1, read as the reverse complement.
TTGTCTTTCACTAAAACTTTATTAGAATTAAGTTTAAATTTACAGTACTTTGATAAGCAAGTTTAATAATATTTTCTTATATCCTGATGAATAGACATTGTCTTAAAAAAATTACTTCACATATTTCCCCCTTCCCAATTCTTAAGCATGGAGGTCTTTATTGCAAATAATTATAAGCACCTCTTATAATGTACTTGAATATTTGCTTTGTGGGAATCTTGCTTTTTTTCCTCCCTAGGCTTTGATCATAAACATAAGCAGTTCATGCCCTAAACAATGTTGAACCATTTTAAACTGGAACATTTGAAGGATTTTTGGGATTTAGATTTCTGAAATTTCTGTGATTGCTCTCTTACTAGAATTCTTACCTCTTCTTCTCAAAAATGTGACCAATGGTTGGTTGCTGTTTCCCTGGGTAATTGTGCAGTACCTGATGGCAATGTATTCGTCATAACTGTTTGTTTATTTTTAAGGCCGTGGTAGGGGAGGAGTGTGTAGGTGCCATCGTTTGCAAGTTGGATATGCACAAAAAGATGTTCCGCAGAGGTTATATAGCCATGCTAGCCGTGGATTCCAAATACAGGAGAAATGGCATTGGTAAGGAGAATATTATGTCACTAAAAGAATACATAAGTTATTTTCATTTCTGTTTTTTGAAGCAAAAGATTTAAATGTAAAGACGTAGAAATGAGAAAGAAGCTAAGGGAAGAATATTAAGACTGTTTTTATTTCAAAATATTTTTAAAATGTTCTTAAAATTAATTGTTTTCTTTATTAATGTTTGGTTTGAGAAATTGTCTTTCTAGCAAGTAACAGGTGATCAGTTTTTACCTCTAAACAGTTTTTTTTTATCCCATTCAAAATGCTTTGTGTTATACTACGTGCTGCAATTTTCAGTAGCATTATTGGGGCACTTGATCACAGCCCTCCAGGAGCTGTCTATGGCTGGGTTAAGTGGGCCTCAAGGCAAAATTATGGAGAAATTGTTACTATTATTTAGTACTAGTCCTCAAACATATTAGCAATTCAGGGAGGACCAGGAGAAAGGAGAATTGTTTCTTAGTATTCCCAATTTCATCTCTTTCTTGGGTCTACTTTTCCTGGCATTTTCAGTTAATCTTATACTTGTGATTTATAATGGTCATTAGAGTCATCTGGGTGTTTTAAAAACAGATGCTTAGGTCCCTCCTCCTGAGAATCTTGTTTGTCCTGTTAGAAGTAGGACTGGGACTTCCTCAGGTGACTGTGATGTAAGCCTGGTTAAGAGCCACTGTCCTAGTGTCTAAGAGCTACTGGCTCTTTGTTCAGGATGGGGGATCAAGCACTTGTCTGAGCATGTCAAATTCTGGGAACTAATGAAGCTAAGTAGGTATTTGTGAAAGATTTAATGCCTGTACCAGTATTTAATTACTAGCAGTTTTTTGTCACTTGAATTTTTTTTTAAATACAATTGTTATTGTCCAATTTAAGACTGTTTCACACAATCTGAGATGTCATGAGAAATCATGAATAGGATGACTTAATACATTTGGTTTAACCAACCTTTCTTATTAGAGTTAAGAGTTTACTACTAAGGTTTTTAATGGATTGGACTTAACAAGCCAAGTTTAAGTTTTTGACACATTGAAAAGAGCTGATAAGGGCTCATGGCAATCGATAAGCAGTTGTCTGGCTAGTTCACAGGGCAGAACCTGGTGGCTTGAGGGCTGCATCCTAGCCCTCAGACATTTTGTTTGGCCCGTGTAATGTGTTCTTCCTCATATGCATGGTTGGAAAATTAAGAGAATTCTTACAGAATTTGGATTTCTTAAAATCAGAGTTGGCAGTTGTTTTACCTTTTACGTACCAAATGTAGCTGACCTTAAACTAGGATACGTTTTGCTGGACATTTACAGAGACACCACTGGCATCATTTGGGAATGCTGGACTTCAGTATGCTCAGGCTAGCTATACAGTTTGTAGGAACCAGCCCAGTATCTTGGGCTGTGTCACAGCAGTTTCTGGTGTGATCTTTGGCAAGATTAGCTCAAGAATCTTGTAGTAACTTCTGGCTAGTTCAAGGGTTTCATGGGCTGTTCTCGCCACACCATATCTTGCCTTTTTCTTTTTCCCTTTTCTCTTACCTTCAAACAGAACAGCACAAACTCCTGCTTGGAGCAAGCAATTACACCTAAGAAAAAGGGATACATACGGAGATAGGTCTTTTAAAAGGAAGCTTATATTGCTATGTATAGGTTCTGTTGGCCTCTCAGTTTAAATTTTTTCTCACTTAAGATAGTCCGTATCTGTATTCAAGGTAGAACGCAGCATTTGGTATTTCTGTGCTTACTATAAACATGGTAATTTAAGAAACTAAATTTTCCTTCATTAATACTCATGTCTATATTCTAGGTACTAACTTGGTTAAGAAAGCTATATATGCCATGGTTGAAGGAGACTGTGATGAGGTAAGTCTTTCTAAATTTAAAACCTTTTACCCTGGTCTGTATTCTACCAGTTTTTTTTTTTTTAATAAATATCCCATAATAAATTATACTGCAGATTTCATTGCGAACTATTACTATATAATTGTAGCTTGTGGTGAAAATTATATTCCTTTTAAAAACATGTGAATTTTGACCCAAAACAAATTTTAAGATGATAATGAGAGCTAAAATTTGTTCTTTGTCAAAATGTAAAGGTGAAATCTTAGACATTTTTAATAAATAATTGGTATTCAGAGGAATTGGTATTCAGAGGATTTGTTATCAGTTAAAATCATTTAAGGTAGCTTTTATTACAAATCTTACTGCAATTTCCTTACATATTGGCCTTAGTTTCTCTCTAAGTTACATTTTTTTTTTGAACTGTGGGCCAGCTGTCAGCTTATATGAAAGACATTTCGTGTTTGAAAAAAATCTCTCAGCATAAAATAATGAGAAGGCTGAGGAGAAAAAGACAACCATTTTTTAAATGTAGACCTGTCTGCATATTAACCTAAGAGTGTCTTTTCTCGTTAGCTTGTTTGTACAGCCTAACCGCAGCTATAATTTCTTTGTATCCTACAGCACCGTGCTGTACACATAGTGAGTGCTCTGTAACTAATAGTGACGGTTGAAAATGTGGAGGGAAATAACTATAAACTAGAGAAGTATAGGTGTTTTTAATATAGCAATGGCGACTAAGAAGGAACAAAATTGTATTGTGCTAACAATTTTATGAACAGTACAAGTGACAATTGTTTTTATTATTGGAGGGCAACTATGCCTTAGAGAGTTCTCAAAATACTTGAAATTAGGTAATTTTTTCCTCAAAAGGCTGTAACCTGTTTTGACTACTTTTTTTAAGGTGGGTTTTTTTCTGTACAGAATGTACGCAGTCATTAAGCATGATGTGTATGTGTGATTTGGGGGTGCAGAGTCCTTCATTCACCATCCTCACACTCTGCAGCTCTTCAGTCTTCTGTCCACTTATAGCTACTGTTCATCTTCAAATATATATCCTCCCATTTCTAAGCACCCATCTAAGCTGTGTAATACTTTTTCTTTACACAAATGAAGCCATAATTATTATTCTGCAATAATTACTTTTTTTTATTTAACAATATCTCATGAACATGTTTCCATGCCAGAATACAGGGATTTACCGTAGAGTAGTCTCACGCTGCTTGTTCACATTAGTTTGTATTCTGACTGATGACACTAAGTAGTGGTTGTACGAGAAGGCCTGCAGGTACGTTGGGCAGCACAGAGGAAATCATCCTGGCATTTCAGGATATTCAGTGTTATTTCAAATAAGATAATTCACACAGAGTGAAGGATCTTATATTGTTCACAGCTTTTAATATAATGTCAAAAAATGAAAGATGCAGTGACCCTGATCATTTAAATGACTGGTAATTAAAATTTGCAGAAGAGAGTTGGACTACATATGTTGATAAGTATGAGTCCCTATGTTTGGACCATAGCCACACTGGTTTAGTTCATCAGGAGGAGAAATCAAGCTTCATGAAAGAGGAGAAATCTTTGGGTTGATAAGACCATGTTTTGATCCTCTACTTGCTACTGAAGAGAGTGGTTTCCAGCGAGCAGGGATGTTATGAATAGAGAGTATTATGTTCCTTATGGTATTACAACTTTTGTGAGTTATCCTAGTCACTACCTGTGAGACAGGGTAGTGTGCTTTACCTTAACAAATGTTTAAATAGTATTGGTTTTCCTTTGAAAGTTCTGGGGATTGATACGGAGATTTGGGTTATATTTTAGTCTCAAAGTTAGATCCTAAATGAGTGACACATTTTATGGTAGAAATACTCTTTTAATTGTGGGCCTAAAAATCTAATTCTGATTTATTTTTCTTACTTTTGAAGCAAAGAGTTTTACCTAATCTTAGTCTGAAATGGGAATAGTTCCATAAACTTCTTTTGTATGATTTTTTTTTTTTTTTTACCAGTTTGAATAGCTCTGCCTCTGGATTAGAGAACTCTTCTATGTTTAAAGAAAATTGTGCCACATTGCTCATATAACATATAAAGATTTTGCTCTATGAAGGGATAGAACCTTTGTTTACTCTTTATAAGGCTTTCCCTCTCCCTTTCATTTTGTGTTAAACTATGTCAGCCACAATTCTATCCCATTTTCCCTTCTAATTTTTGATAGTTAATTTGTCTTTATTGGTTCCACTTCCTTTATTATCATTTCACCCCATTTGGTTTGGTTTCTTCCTCCTCAACTCCAGGGTAACTACTTCTCAGTCTTTAAGATCCAATACAAATATCAATAACTTTTTAAAGTTTTCCTTAATCCTTCTAGACAGAATCATTTATGTGGCTTCTGTGTTTTTTTTGGCTTCTCTTTTTGTAAAATTTACTTCATTGTTCACAGTCTGTGCCTTAGCCGCTAAGGAGAGCAGAGATTCCTTTTCTTGTTTACTGCTGTTTCTTAGTACTTAGTGTGGTGTTTGTGATAGAGTACAGTGGTTCTTAAATTTGTTGGCTGATTGGTTCAGTGCTTCCAGCATTGTATTTGTACCCCCTTTTTTTTTTTTAATGCAGTTGTGAATTTCAACTTGTGTAATTAATTGTTAACTTGTCTTCCCCTCTGAGCTTTCTATAAACTTTCTAGGAATGGCAGTCATCTTACTTATTTAGTACATAGTAAGATTTAAAAAAAGGTACAGAGTTCATCAGTTGTTAATACCTTTTCGGTAAAAACAAAATCATATGTAAAAACAGTCTTGTGTATAATTCATTGTTCTGAGGAAAACTGAAATTTTAATTTCTAAGAATATAGTAACCAATTATAACCAACATGTGATTTTACTTTTATTAAGTTGGGCCAACCTTCTTTTCTCTTTAAAGTGTTAAGGAATTTTGGCAAATTATTGGAAAGTCATTTGAGAAGAGATTTAAATTACATTTTCCACCACTTAGGTTGTACTGCTATTTTTTTTTTCTTAAAGAGATTTTTAATTCTACATGCCTATAGAAAGTTCCATTTGGAAATCTCTAGGAGGCCTTACCATGCACATTCAGTCAATTTTTACTTCCTATTCTGTTTGTAGAATTTATTTGTGACCTTGAGTCATGTTTATATTGCTCTTGGTTCCTCTTGTCATTTTTAAGATAAATTTACAGCATATTAAACCAAAATTAGTAATCACGGAGTTGAAATGTAGATTATGTTTTTGTTCGAATAATAATGAAATACTCTCCCAATCTAATAGTTATTTTCATTTCGCCTTACTATGACTTTCCTAACTTTTTATGTCAGAATTAGACATGTTAAAACAGCTAACTAAAAGATCTTTTTCATTTTCTGTATATTTGGAGCTGTCTATAAAGTTATAAAAAAAAGAAACAAGTGGATTTGTTGCTTCCTGAATGAGAAATGCATTACCCACATTGCTAACCTGGCTTGACTTTGTCCCCCCCCCCCCCCCCCCCCCCCCGGCTGCCAAACATGTAGTAGCTACTAGGACAAGCATCTTGGGTTTGTGTGTTACCTTAGGGGAAATAGTAAGAAAAATACATATAAATAGCATGAATAGTTTTTTAGAATGTGGGATTGCTGGATCATATAGTAGTTTTGGTTTTAATTTTTTGAGGAGTCTCCGTAACTATTCCATGGTGGCTGTACCGATTTACATTCCTGACAATAGTGGCCTAATTTATTATAACCAATAATAAATCTGTTAACATATTAACAAAATACATATATGTTGATATGTACAAATACATCTCATGTATTTTTATGATTTTTTGATATTGTACAAAGAACTTTTATTATAATGTACAAAGATGACTTTTAAACCTTTTATGTTTAACAGTTCTATATTGACTATTTTTAGTTTCACTGGAAACATATTTTGTCTATGAGACAGAGGCTGCTAGGTAAAGAACAGAGTAAAATGGAGAGATTTAAGCTGTAAGGACTTTTGGTTGAGTAGTTTGTTCTAATTAAAGAACTGGTTATGAGAGGCCTGGGTGCTAGATCCATCTTCTGTCACTTAGAATTGTGATTGTAGGCAAGTCATTTAACTTGTTATAGTCTGTCTCTTTGTCTATGCAATCTGATGGTAATGCTGATCTTAAAGGAATGTTAAAAAGAGCAATAGTAGTATTCAGTCATTGATGGAAGGTCTGTGAAGTGCCAGACTATAGGCTAGTGCTTAGGTTCTAGCAGTGAACAGCTTGCCCTCCCTCCAGCAGTTCCAGCCTGCAGTATTAAAAAAGTCTTTCTAAACTGTAAGTTTGGCTTATCCTGACAATCGTTTGTTGCTAAGTGAGTCCGTGGAACTTCACAGTAATCCTTTTTCTGTTAAGTAGAATTCTACTTTGCCAAATTTCTTTGGGACCAAAGTAGCCTCATTATCCTTTGGCTTCCTATGTAATACTCCCATGATATGGACTGAAAGAATAGTTTTATATTGAGTTTTCACTATAAACCCAGATTCTCTTTTAGTGTATTTATAAGAATTTGAGTGATTATTAAAAAGTAGTTACTTTTTTTCTGACATTTTCTATTTTGTCAAATGATCTCCTTGTTTAGAGAATGTGAGTGTACCGAGAGAATCTGTTCAATTTAACTAAGGTTAGCCCTTTGTGTAATTCCGTTTTTGTGTAATTGGGCTGTATTTCACTAATCTGTTAGGGTGCCAACAAACATGATTAGAGCTCGTTACCACACCTTACATGTGTATTTATGTAGCCATAATTAGCTTCGGATGAGTCTTGAATATTTTCGATTGCCAAATATTAACAAACATAGGCTTAGATCCCCTTTATTGTGTCTTAAGTAGGTTAGAGCTCCCATTTGCTGCTTTCTTTTACTCTGGGAAACAAGCAGGGGGAGGCACATCAGAGTGGATACTATTAAGCTGCAGTTCAGATTTGGAGTCTGGTCTGTTTTTGCAGTACTGGTGGCCTTGAGTTTCATTCTTTTGTAAATTGGAGAAAATCGTATCTATTTCATAGGGTTATTGTGAAAATAACATAATGACAAATGCATGTAAAATGACATAACACATGTAAAACGCTTTACAAAGCATTTAGTAAACCTTCAGTAAATATTAGCTTAAAAAAACCCTTACATTCCTTTTTCTGTGAAATCAGGTTCCAAGTTTTGAGTTGTCGTACCTTTATTGCTTCACATATTAATTGTTTTGATACATTTTAGCTAGCTCTGATTAGGTGGTGGCCTAAAACAGAATTCTAAGAGTTCCCAAGAGAATTGTTCAAAATTGAAAACCTGTATTGATCGGACTGTAGTGTCCCATACTGGAAGATGACATACATTACTTAAAAATAAATTCCATTTTTTTAAGAGCAGAGAAAAGTTGCTGACTTTTATTCTTCAACCAATTTATTTGTTGTACAACATTTATTTAAATGTTCCTTCTTAGTAATATTTTCTCTTGCTACTGAAATATTCATTACTTGTTTTTAGATCTTTTAAAAGTCCAGATTTAGCATTTGATTTGCTTTAATGAGTTGATTGTTTAGTAGTTGCTTTAAGATGATGCTTTCTCTTTCAGTACATAGGTCATTTTAAAAGTTTGGTAATACTTTTGTTTATGTAATGTTTGTAATATAATGAAAGGTGCTTGGGATGTATATAATTTACAAATATTTAAGAGCCTTCTGTGTGTTACGCAGTGTGTTAGGTACATAGGAAACGGCTGTGAAGAAGGTACACATGATCCCTGCCCTTGTTGGGCTCATTAGCTAGGAGAGATGACACAGTCAGTAAATGTTGACTGAGAATGCAGTTGAATAAGGAGCAGTGCAGAGTGCTGTTGGGGTAATGTAAAAAGAAAGGGATACTTCACCCAGTCTGGAAGTGACAAGCTGAGGCCAAAAGCAAGGAGGACAGGAAGAGCATCCTTCCAGACAGAGAAAACAACTTATGTGGAAGGTCTAAGGTGGGAAAGATCATGGTGGGTTCCAGAAACTGAAAGTTCGGTGTTGATCACGGAGAGCCGGGAGAGGCGGGGCGATACCTAAAGTGAAGGTGGCAAGGTAGGTACAGGCCGTGTTTTGATGGGCCTTTTAGGCTTCTTCGGATTATTTTTAGATTGTGGATTTTATCTTGAGGACAAAAGGGAGTCAGTAAATGGTTTTAAGCAGGGTGTTAACAAGAGCATCATTCTACTTAAAGAGAATGGGAGACCTTTGAGTTAGGAGGATCTTATAATTACAGTGAAAGTTGACGGCAGCTTGGGCTAGAATAGTGTCATTAGGGATAGAAAGAAAAGGGTCGATTTGAGAGATTTAAGAGAGAAAGTTGAAATACTCAGTGCTTGGATGTTTGTGGTTAGGGATAGAGAGGAAAAAAGTTCAAGGATGACTCTTGGTTTCAGGTTTGAGGCATTGGTAGGTTGGAGATCTTGCTACTAAGATGTGGAATTGTGGAGGAGGAGTTGATCATGAGTTCAGTTTTGGACAGGATGAGTTGACGTATATTCTTTTCCCTATTATTTACATCCGTTTGAATTCTTGTCAAATGTGTCGATAGCTTGACATAGAACAGAGAGACTCGTAGGCTTCGCTTGGGCCTTTGTTTAATTATACTTTGCTCTTTTTGTCCCACTTCAAACACCTGAGGGTTATGACACCCAATAGTAACTGTGGCTCACTGTGTTGGTAATTCTCGATGAGGTAGATTGAGAATCAATAGACAGGCAAATAGAGCCGTGTAGCTAAGAGGTGGGAGGATGGGATAGAGGATGTTTTGGTAGAGGAAGGTAGAAACAAATTTAAAAAAATCACACAATATCAAAAAGTATCTCTTATTCATTGTCATTTTTTTTTTAAAGATTTTATTTATATTTATGTGACAGAGAGACAGCCAGCGAGAGAGGGAACACAGCAGGGGGAGTGGGAGAGGAAGAAGCAGGCTCATAGCGGAGGAGCCCGATGTGGGACTCGATCCCGGCATGCCGGGATCACGCCCTGAGCCGAAGGCAGACGCTTTAACGACTGCGCTACCCAGGCGCCCCTCATTGTCATTTTTAATGAAAATCTTGGTTTTGTTCGAGATAAGAGGCTGTTCAGTAATATTAAAAAAGACTCAAAAGTTAATACTTTATGTGTTCTTCAGTTAAGTGTTGATGTCCATAATGTGTAGTCACTTGTTCTCAGACTCTAATCTCCCAACTAGCAGCATCAGCATCAACTAGCAATTTTTCAAAAACACAGATTCTTGGGCTCCAGCCCAAATCTACTCAGAAACTCTGGGTGGGGGGTCTCAGCAATCTGTTTTAACAAGCCCTCCAGTTAACTAATGTTTGGGTACATTTGGTCTAGAATCAGCAAAGGCTCAGAGGAGTAAATATTTTAGACTTTGTAGACTATAGCTCTCTGGTGCAGCTATTCAGTCTGCTCCTTGTATTGAGAAAGCAGTCCTAGACAGCATGTAGACAAATGGGCATGGTTGTGTTCCAATAAAACTTTATTTACAGAAACAGGCAATGGGCACATTTGGCCCAAGGGCTATAATTTGCAGATTCTTGTGTAGACTCTAGACAATAGTTGTTGCCAGGATAAATGATGACAATGAAAATATAGGAGTCAGAGGTCAATTCGAATAGTTTCAAGTACTGGTCAGTTTTCTTCAAAGTTTTTGTTGTTGATTTTTTTCTTTTCTTCTTTTTTTTGTCACGCTATTTTTCTCCACAGGGAAATAATTCATCTTTGTTTTAGTATAAAACATATATTCACATTGCTAGAACTTTCAAACATCACAAAAAATCAATAGAACAGAAAATGTTCACATTCCTACCTCCCTTTGCCCTAAGAGAAAATTACTATCACAATTTCAGTGACCATTTTTCTGGGTACTTTCTGTACATCATTAACATTTATTGTTTCAACATCAATTTTAAAACAGATACAGTATGTTTTTCTTCAATATTTGAAATGTTTATATGTGATTTGTCAAATTATGAAATTATAAAATTAATTTCAAATATATAAAATTGTAACCTCGTTTTCTCATTTTTTTGAAGGTTGTTTTGGAAACAGAAATAACGAATAAGTCTGCTTTGAAACTTTATGAAAATCTTGGTTTTGTTCGAGATAAGAGGCTGTTCAGATACTATTTAAATGGAGTTGATGCACTGCGACTTAAATTGTGGCTGCGTTGAGAAACTGACATCAAGGAACAACTTTCCAACCACGCAGAATCGACCTTTGCATGCAATGCAATTTGTACAGAATTGCTTTGCAGGTGGATTTAGTAATTTCCATGCAGCTCTTACCTGTCAGTGTCTCATTGAGTGTCGCACAATATTTGTTGCACTTTGGCATGGCGCATTTGTTCTGAATTAAAAGAGATTGTTTTAAACTTAAAGAGTTCTTTTGGTACCAGCAAGATGTGCCAGTTGATAGCCAAGATTTGTTTGTTCATTTGCAAAGTCTGCTGACAATGTCATTTACACAGTGATCATTTTGTCACAGAACCAGTAAGTGGAACATGATTTTTGTTCCTTAAAAAAGCCAATGTAGATTGTAAAAATCTCTAAGTATACTAACATTTCACATGAAACCTGCCATAGTTTTCTGAAGGGGGTGGGGGAAAAGCTTCAATTTTAGGTTTTATTTTTTCAATATTAAATTTTTCATTCTTGAATATTGGTACCTCAGTGATTAGTGAATGAAAAAAATGTTCTGTAGGGTTGGGTGTGTCTTACAATGAGTACAGATAACAATGACATTGCGTCTGCCAGTGCCTGTGTAGATAAGTATATTTGTCTTCACCTCTAGTTTTTGAATGCATGCTATCTTTTCCTTTTCTTTAAGGCCTTTGCAAGCAAACTTTTGTTTTTATTTAAATTCTAAATTTGATAATAAATTATTTCAGATTTTTATAATTTGGATACTTTTTTCCAGGTGAGTGACAGTGGTTTACTGTAAAGTCCCTTTTTTCCTTACAGTAAGAAGTTGAATCTATTAGGAAAATCTTTGAGAAATGACTCAAAAGGGATGAGAAAAGTTGATGGAGCCGGGAATTGCTGGGTTTTTGGATGCACTTTTTTTTTGAGAGTGAGGGAATTTTTGGAAAAGAATAGAAAATTAATGTAAATTGGTATGATTTTATTTAATCAAAATTATCGCTAAGCTGTGAAGAACAGCTTTTACAAAGCAGTTGGAACTTTTTTCCCACTTGATTTGGATTTCACATCGCTTCTATTTCTTAAAATGCTTCACTTTTGGTTCTTAGTCTTGGAAATAAATTTCAAGGTGCATTGTATCCATTTTAAACTGATTTTATTTTCTTTTTCACTTATTTGAGCAAATTCTTGGGGAAGCTTTGCTTAGTTCTCAGAAAAACAAAAGGGAAAATTGTAAAAAATTTTTTGGAATGAGTTCTATGGGTTTTCTTAATAGTTATCACCATGTTCAGTTACATTGTATTTTGGCCAATCTGTGCAGTGTAACAAATTTTCAAGTTAATTTCAATTGAGTCAGGAAACCTGTGATGGATAATTTAACTGGAAAACCTAGGTACCCTAAAAAAAAAAAAAAAAAAAAAAAAAAAAAAAAGATTGATGCTCTGTGAAAAATGTTTTGTAGGATTCTATGTTGTATTTTCTTTAATTTGAATATGCTTTACTTCTGCTCTAGGATTTGGTTTGAATTTTATTTTATGGCTATAATTACTGTATTTTTAAAAACCCTACCTCCATTAACAGTTGGTAAAAGCCCCCTTTCAGGAAAGTTTGTTGCCTTTTTTTTTTTTTTTTTTTTTTAAGGAAAGCTGCTCCTTGCTCAGTGTCGTGTCTTGAAAGTGAACATGGTATTAAGTACTTTTAAAATAATGACACACAGATTTGGTGAAAATAAAATCTTCCTATTGGTGGGATCATTTATAGTTCCTTGTTTTTAAAGACAACTTTTTCTTTCCATTTTATGTTGCTCTTGAAAATTTAATGGGGAGAGTACTGATTACATTAAATATATGATGATTACACAATACTCAGCTTTCCAGCTGACGATTTTGAGTCCTTTGCTCAAATGTCATTTGGGCTCTAACAGAGGAATGCCAGTCATAGTGATGCTTCTGTTACTTTTAATATGGAGAGAACTGAGCTAAAACAGTTATCAAATTTTATCTCACCACTTTATTGAGTAGTGATAGTTGATGAACGTACAGTTGTTTGACTCACTAATGGGGACAGTTCTAAAGTAGATACATGCTAGATTTTCATTTCAACCATTATGTTTTTGGCACATTATCAATGAAACCATCTCTGCTGACCTTTTCCCCCAGAATTGACCAGGTTTTGCTGAACTGACTGGGTGTTGTAAACATAACCTTAACATGTGGCTAAAAAGTCATATGGTTGCTGTATTGTTCAGTTGGTGTATGTTGAATATAAATGTCTCCCTTATGTCTTTCATTGGTTATGCAAAAATTGTTTACTTAAATAGACTAAAATTTTAATGTCCAGCATGATAACCCAGCATCAAAACTAAGTCTCCATTCCAGTTGAAGTAGCATCATACATTACTTTCTGATAGTGGACTTTCATTTTTCTTATATAATCTTAAAACAGTCCTATTTAAAATTGATAGAGTGAGTTCACTTGGCTAAAACTGAGCAAAATTGGTGCAACTTTCTTTTAATGGGGTGCTGCCTCTTTAAGACTGACTGTACTATCCACTGACACTGGTTTGGCAGTTGGTACTGCTGAACATTTTTATACATGCTACCATGAAGCTATATATGTTAGTATTGAAGAAGCTAACGGGTATACTATCATTTTTGATATGTGGGCTGATTGTAATTTCCCTTACATTAGGATGAAACTACTCTAGAGAAGTCCACAGATCAGAAACCAGACAGTAGTTTTTGAAGTTGAAGCCAACAAAATAAAAAAAAAAAAAAAAAGAAATTACTATTAAAAAATTGGTTTTAATATTTTCTGACTCTTCCCCAAATTACCCTCCCTACTTGCTTGACAAATCTATGTAAAGGAGTTTGTTTGTCACATGTTTTAATTTTACCTTGCCCTGTGTTTATGGTATTGGCTGACATGTATAAGACTGGATGTGTATATTTATTATGGTGTCTAAAAATCATGAAGTTCATCACTTTCCAGGAGCATAGATAAAAGCAGATTGGTAGTGCATCAGAGTTAACTTTTCAGTGCACCATGACATCACTAAAATGAGTCTATAATGTTACAGGGCTTTCAGGTTTGTAAAAACATAACCATAAATTATATTGACGTCAGATATGAGTTGAGTATCTATAAAATATCACGTGTATCTCAAAATATTGGACTGCTGTTTGATGACTGGATATTGCTGCATAATTTTCTTCTATTGTCCCATATCCTTTTGGAGAGAGAGATTTAATGGGATTTGAAATGTGCAAGCTGTCTAAATAAGATGCAGTCAAATAAAGTTGGTTAAGTTGTGTTTGCATTTTTCTTTTAGATACAGCTGTGTGCATTTTATGATTGAGTTGTTCTGCTTTTACCTACTAAGAAAAAAACCAAGCATTCCATTCAGTTTCCCACTTCCGGCCTCCCATCCAAGAATTATTTGGTAGAAGTAATATATAATTATTATCTACTTTGTGTTCTGACAAAGTAAATTTGAAAATAACAACATGAATTTGATTTTCCTAAAAGTATTCAGAGTTAGTCAACTCAGATATCAATACGAATGAGAGCATATTTGAAAGTATAAAACCAAAACTTGGATTTTTGTCCTTGTGCCATAGCAGTTTATTCCTAAGACTGTTTTCATTTTAATTTACTGCCTTTTTTGTTTGTACTTAAGTAATGTTTTTCCCCCCTTGCTAAGACACCAAAGTAAAATAGAGCAATATCTGGGCTATTTGCCTCATTCTTGTGAGCAGCTTTAAATGGTAGTCATGTATGCTTTTATATTTAAAGATTTGTGGATGTTAGTGGAAGAAAGAGATGTTTTAAATATGAGTAGTAAATTACTTTCATCATCCATGCAGTATTCACTTTGTTCTTTTATAACTAGTAAAAATGTCTGAGTTCATGTTTTACTTGAATCTTATATGGAACTCCTAATACCTCATAAATTGTCTAAATAATGATAAGAAAGTTGATACTGTCCTTTGACACCTATGAACAGAGATCACTATTAATCTGTAGCCCAGAGATACAGTGATATTTTTAAACAACTTTTAAAAAGTAAAAATCTCATGAGCATATAGCACACTGCACTTTCTTCAGAACAGTGCTGTCCAGTAGCACTTTTTACAATAACAATGTTCTTCGTGCTCTCCAATATGGTAGCCACTAGTCACATGTAGCTAGTGAGCCCTTGAAGAGTAGCTAGTATGATTGAAGAACTGAATTTTTAATTTTAATTGAAATTTAAGTAGTCACACGTGGTTAGTGGCTACTGCGTTGGACAGCATAGCTTTAGATAATATTTAAGCAGTAGTAACTAAGGAAAGTATGTTTTCAATAGGATTTTTAAGACTACTAATTTATTGAAATACAAAATGGAAGCATCAGGATTAAAAATGATCTCTGAGCAAGGGCACAACCGCACTGTTTATGTTGACCGTCTGTTGCATCCGTACAGTATTTAACACCACCTCTCTCCCGCTTCCGTTGTGATACAGCCCTGAGAAAAGCAGCCCTTTCAGTTTTTATTTGCAAGTATCCTGGGTTGCAGAGATGCACAGATTCAAGTGCCAATAATTAGTTTCTGATGAGACTGTCACGTCTTTTTAGTGTTAAAATATTTCACATAGTTAAACCTAATAATCTCTCATTGTAGATGAATTTGAAGTCATTTCACCTCTAAAAGATTGGTCATTTCTCATTTTACCAGTGGACAAACGAACATGGAAGTATATCATTTATACTTTGTTTAATTCTGGAAGATCATTCATGCTGATGCAAAGGCAAGTGTTTTTTGTTTTTTTTTTCTGAGAGAACAAGATTTTGCTGTGTTCTCTGGCCATGTCATGTGTCATTCTTGATTCTAGCTGGTCGTGGAGTTTGTAATTCATCAAAAGGGCAGGAGTGGGGTTGGAAAACACCTGGCCTAGGGGGGTGCCAGGCTTGGTACAGTTTCTTCCCACTGCTGGGGAAAGAGCTCAAAGCATATGTTTTTTGATAGCAATCAGTGTTTAATCATCATATGAAAAGACCTAGGGACAACAAAGACCACCAAAGTGCCAAAATCTATCTTCTACTACTTAAAAAAATGTAAACAATGTAGGGGTTATAATGTAAGGTTTTTATAATGCTAAGAAATAAGCTTATTTTTAGTTGTGGATTTTCATTACTACCTCTTTGCTGTATAAATATATCTCAGTTTTCTAATACTTCAATTTCCTGAGAATCTGTATGTATGTTTTTGTAAATAAAAGAATTTACCATATGCTAGGGGAAGGACCTGGCTTTTAAAGAAATTGTATAAAGACCTTTGTTACTGGATTTGTTAAACAGTGAATCGATTTGAAACTTCTTTAAATATTTTATAGCCTTTTCTGGTCCCCTTGACTGAGGTGTTGTTTTGTTTTGTTTTGTTTTTTCTTTTCTTTTCTTTTTTCTCTTTTTTTTTTTTTAGTAAACATATTCTTATTTAGTGAGATCTGTGTTCAAGGAAGCGTGTATGCTCATTTGTTAAATTTACAATTGCAAAGATTTGTATGTCTCCTATGTTTTCCTTTCATGCCAAAGAAACACTTTTTTAAAAGCCAGCAGGTTGCACGAGTGGACAAAACTTTTTTGCCCCTTAAACAGGCATTCTTAAGTTTTATTTCCTGGGATTTAGATATTTTCCAGAAGAAAGTATCTTCAGTTTTTTTAGTTAAAGCTAGTGGTAATCGTCTGTGAAAATACATGTTTTTAGGAACGCCTTACTTCCATTAAGGAAGTAATGACGGTTTTAAGGAACTGTGCTGCATTCAATGCACAATTGCGTGAACCTTTTTAAAGCCAACATGAGCTATAATCGCTTAATTTTATGTGTGTATGTGAACTTCTCAGGAGTCCATGGCCTAACGTGTAGGGGATCGACCGCCGTCACCTTTAGGGCCAGATTTGCCATGATTGCACGCGGCTGTTGATCGTTTTAACGGGGCTCAACCTGCTGCCTTTAAACTTTGCTGTCTCCCTCCCTCCACCTGTGGCTGTAAACAGTGACTCTGCACAGTCAGCTGGCAGGATACTTGATTCTATTGTGAATGCAAATAAAATTTGTGAAGTCCATCAAGTATTAACTAGGTAAATGTAAACTGATTTCAACCTTGTCTTTGGCCAAGTCTACTTGATAGCTTATGATAATTTGGAAATGAAGTACATCAATATGAATGTGAACATTGTGTTTGAGTTATTGTGGGAATAATTATTCATATTTGGAACCGATAACATTTAAAGTGTTTACTTCCATCCTCCTGGGGCAAGTTTCTTAACTTCTCTGAGCCTTTAGTGATTACTACCTGAAAAGCATATTCTGAAGAATAAATGAGATAATTTATGTAAATTAACTTAACAATTCCTGGTAGCTTAGTGCACAGTAAAGAATAAATGATAATTTATTATTGGTATTTAATATTGGTATATCTATTGTTAATATGCATACCAAATTAGTATATAGTAATTTTGTATTTTGGCATTGGGTTTTGTAGTATCATTTAAACAGTGAAAGTCATCTAAATATTATATTAGATCTTATGAGAGTAGCCCAAACTGTAGCAAGTGAAGAAAAAAAACTTTTTGCCTTTTTAGTGTAGAGAATATTAAACTAGGTAGAAGAATATAACTAGGTCCAACGCCCATGGCCAGTCTGGCCCTATCCATTCCCTACCATCTCTTCTCACATTTTTTTCAAAACAAATCCCAGAGATTATATCTTACCTATAAATATTTCAGTACTTAAATAGTAAGGTCTCATTTTAAATGAAGCCACAATACCATTACACACAGTAATCCTTATTATCGTATAACCAGTATTAATTTTCCAATTTCTAGGAAATTGTTTTTAATAGCAGTATTGAGATGTGTAAAAAGTCGAGGGTAAATACAATGACTACAGAGGAGGCTACTTTTGCAAAGAGCATGAAAGATTTCTGTTACGAGGACAATAGACCCCCAAGGAGGTAAATTTGGAGGTACGGACAAATGATTAAGGGGGAAAAGAGTGGGAAAGTAAGGTTGAAAGCAGGGGCTGTGTCTTGCATCCCCACTACCTAGCGTTTTCCTCTGGGTATAGTAAGATGCAGATGTTTATTGGGGGAAAGATGGAATTGATAAATCTGGTGAAACTGCCAACAGTGACAAAGGAATGACTCTTAGAAGAAGGGTTTGGTTGGGCTTTTGAAACTTAAACCGTGGCAGAAAAGACACTTGGGTGAGCAGGGGAAAAAATGGGTGGTAAAGTAGGCAGAAAATTTTAATGGAGATGGTTCAGCAAGTGAATTCAGGGTGTTTGTTTTCTTTCAGAAGAAGATGAGGTGGGGAAAAGATAAGGATCACCTTATAATCAAACAGCCCAAAACTGTGGTCAAAGGGATCAGTAGAGAAATAATTCAGGGTGAATCTGTCACAGCCATTATCAGAATTTATAAGGAAGTCATAAACTACATGGCTAGAGTTGCCAGAAATGCATCATCGGGAGACTTTTGCTTTTTTGTACTGTAGTTTACACTAAATGCATATAGAGTGTGAATTACATACACAGTTGTGATGCTCATCTCAAACCAGTGAGTCCAATTTTCTTTTTGTTTAAAGAGCACCTGACTGGAGACACAGAAGAACACCTGGATGTGTTTGCACAACCTACTGAGGAGAGGATCTGTGTTCTGGCCTCATACAGGATACTTGGAGCTGCCGGGGTGTGACCCCCTCAGCTCGAGGTGGAGAGACCTATGATTAATGTTCTTTTCTCCAGTGCTGGGAGGGCGGTAGAGTAATAGCAGTAGTAAGTCGGATATCGGCAAGGCTGCCTTCTTGCAGTTTTCAAAGCAGTTTCACCAACTTTTACTCAATCTTTCAAAAGGTCTTTTGAGATGGAAAGATGAAACTGATACTCAAAGTGCTTAAATGACACCTGTGTCCGAGGTCACACAGCAGTGGTGAGACCCGAACCCAGGCCTCCTGAGTCTCCTCTATCTTGTTTTCTTGCCACCACACTCAGTGTTTGATGAAACCCAAAGACGACAGAGTCCAGTATGTTTAATTCTGGTGGATAAAGTTAAAACTTTAATGAATTCTACTAAATTATTTAAATTCATTTGTTGGATTCAGCATAAGCTTTCAATGCTCTCTTAAACTGTTTAATAGGTCCAATTTGTAAAATCCATCGAAGGATTTAGGATCAAGTGATTCTTAATATCTAATTGGTTTCTAATAATTAGGTGTATCGTATCCTTCAAGAGGACTGAAATTGGTTTCTTTTTTAAAACAAATCTTCCTTATGCATTGTCTCATTCTGTGAAGGTTGAAATGAATACTCATATTTAATTTTAAATTTTCCAAATGTGCTTTAGCCTGTGACTCTCTTGCCATATTTCCAGTAAATTTTTACTTGTCAAATTTCAAATAAGCCCATGGGAATACTTTTTCTTAAAGGAAAGAATGAAGTTCATAGAAAAACTACCTTGATTATTAACCAAGTTGGAAGTCTAAATAAAGTATGTAAAAATAGTTAAAAACATCGTGCAAAATCAGGGTCCTGCTAATATTCTCTTTATAGTGCTAAGCCTATGTTAATGCAAACATTAGGAAATTATTTTTGTATATATATGTATGTGTGTGTATGTATCTGTGTGTATATGTATGTATGTGTGAACATATTTTTTAAATAGACCCTTTTCCTGGTGCTAAAAACTTGCTTGAATTAGAGTTATCAACTGCTGGCTATCCAATGTGAAGTGACTGGGTTTGCCTAAAAAGCTGCCTTCAAACACAGTAGGACCGCTAATTCGGCAAATCGGTGCCACTTGATAACATGGGGCAGGTCAGGGATAGCAAGCATAGGGTGAAAGAAGAACTTTGTCATCTCCCTACTCATAAAAATGGGGTTATCAATATTTGCCTTTCAGGTTGGTGCTGTGGGTTCCACTGGAGTGTAACTCCCGGACAGTAGGGAATTTGTTCATGGCTGTATGTTTTCACTGCCTAGAACAGTGCCTGGAACATATGAGGCATAAACTAGTTTGTTACATAAATGTATTAATGGATGCAGATCGCTCTTTATGGTACACAACAGAAAGTTTTCAGACTTAAAATCATCAGAGGTATCAAAGGTGTTAACTGGCTTGACAATCAGTCTTTATGTATTTGCTTCCCTCCCTTTCTCTCCCCTTCCTACATTCTTCAAGGGAAGTATACATCCTCTCCTGACGTTCTTTACCTCTACAGCATAAGGTCATGAGAGCTTGTGTTCTGCCAGGAGGCAATAGCTCTCTTCCGTTATCTATTAATTACCAAGGACCTGCGCTGAGCCAGGCATCATGCTAGGCACTGAGATGACAGAGTCCATTGAATGGCTCCTGAGAGGTTCCCAGGCCAACCTGCTCTGTGTGACACGCAGAGGTGATCACCAAGTTATTATGATTGCAGAGATGCTGACAAGGCAACAACTCTGGAGAATCAGTGAGATCCCAGGTATTTTTCTTTCTGGATTATTTTCCTGCACTTTTTAAAAGTGTGTGAATATAAAGTATAAAGAAACCTATTGTGAATATAAAGATTTTTTTTATCATGTCAGACATTCAAATCCTCAGACACATAAATCCAAATACAATTAACCCTGAATCATAAATTAGACCTAAGAATTTGAACAAGAAAGTTTTATGGAAATTGAGATATCTGATTTATATATTTTATCCCGAATGAACTAACTTTTCACAAACCTAATGCAGTTGGACACTTATTTATTTTAAAGTTATTCATACATAACTTCAGTTATGAGGAATAACTCCAGTGCTTTTATAACTAACAGTGCTTATTAAAAACTTACAGTGTGCATGTTCAAGTTTGTCTAACGTGTAACCTAAATTTTCCCATTCCTTGGCCACCTGATATTGCTGCTTCTGTCTCCCCCACCCAAAGAACCTTGTCAAATCAGTTCTCTACTCCAGTTGCTGGTGAAGCCAAGAACAGGAACATACATACCTTTCTAGCAAGCAGCCTACTGACAGCAAGGAGAATCAAGGCCAAAAAACAGGGTCATTTTTATATATAGAAAAATAGATGGAAGCAAAAGGGACCCAGTCAGCTCGGGCCAACAGTCCGGTTACCTATATAGGCAGAAGAAGGGGAGAGAATAGTAGTAGAGATTTTGTGGATTGAAGTAGAGTGTTCTGAGTCTTAATACAGAATGATTTTACAAAAAGACATTTAAAAATATTGTAAGGATATAATTTTTGTCCAAATGAATGTCAGCAAAAATCATTACACCTACTTTGAAAGGTAGGCAGCCTTTTTGCTTCGTTTGCCTTAACCAGGGAAAAATATGATTGACTTCTCTGTGTGTGTGTGTCAACCATATTTTCTTTTCTTTTCTTTTTTAAGATTTTATTTATTTGACAGAGAGACAGCCCATACGTAGGGGGAGTGGGAGAGGGAGTAGCAGGCTCCCCGCCGAGCAGAGAGCCTCATTCCAGCTGGATCCCACACCTTGAGATCTTGACCTGAGCCGAAGGCAGAGGCTTAATGGACTGAGTCACCCAGGCACCCCGTCAACCATATTTTTGACTTGGTTGGGAAGTACTGAATTCTCTTGAATGGTCCATAACTATTGTGTGAGCCTAACTTTTTTTTTTTTTTAAACCTTAGGGATTTGATTGAATTAACTACTAGCTTATGTATTTCGATACATAGGTAGAGGGATACCTGGGAAGTAATTTTAATCCTTTCGGTCCCACGTCTGAACATGGAAAATGAATCCACATTGGGCAGACAGTGGAAAACCATGCAGCACAAACACGGAAGGAGCTGTGGGTTGTTGCCGGCATTAGAAGAGATGTTTCAGTTCCCAACTGGAACACATCATTTAGTCATCTGACTTTTACTGATCAGGTACTATGTGCCAGACATTGAGCCTGGCCCTGTAGAAGAAAACCTCCATTCTTTTCACATCAAACCATCTGTGAGGTCCAAGGCGGCAGAAGTCCAGGGAAGGGAAGATGAAGTGCTAATGGAAGGCCTGGGGGTCCTGCAGTTTCTTGTATTCTCCAAGCAGACAGTCCCTATATTCTAATGGAAAGCTCGGGAACACTTCAATAAAGGTTGGGATGTGTGGTGAGTCAGAGCTCTGCAAGACAAATTTTGAAAGATTAATTAGGAAACAAGGGAGAAGTCCTCTTCCCTGTAAGCAGTTTCAGACTGGGCGTTACAAGTAGTGCAATTTGGCTGGATCTGTGCAGCAGTTTAATTTCCTCTTTTCAGGTCGTAACCAGCGTGATGGAGCCTCTCTCTGTCCCTCCTCTTCAAGGCAAAATTCCAGAAGGCACTTGGAGTACCTTGTGTGTGTGGTCCACCTCCAGCAGCGAAGACCTTCAGCTGCCTGCCCCCTTCCAGAAGCGTCTCGGCCACAGAGCGCTGCTGGGCCCCATGGTAGGCGTCGTCCTAGAGCTGCGCGACTCCGAAGGCTGAGGCTTGTGGCCAGTCAAGGCCCAGCGGCCCTGCCCCGGGCCCCGGCGCCGAGGGGGGGCACGCCGGCTGCCCTCTGAGCTCAAGCCGGCTTGCTCCGGGTCCCTGCAGACGAGCGCCCCGAGGGCTGGTCTACAGGGCACATCTGCTTCCCTAGGAACCCCGCTGGCAACGCTGCTCCGCGTGTCCGGAGGGCTCGGAGGCTGGTGTAGCCACCGAGGCCCTTTCTGAAAACAGCGTCCGGACTAACCATCTTTGTGTTTCTGCCCATCACGGACGACGGGCTATTGGAGGCCTGGGGCAGGAAACCCAGAGCCGCCTCCAGGGCTGTGGTTTAAGGGAAGGATCGTGGAAAGGCTCAGCCTGATCCGAATGAAGTCAGGGTGAAAAGCCCTGCTGGGAGTCAGAGAGCTTTGGATTCAAATCATGACTGTGTTTGAATTTGGATGAGTTATTTAGATACTTGAAGCCTCCATTTTCTCATCTGGAAAATAGAAATAATTAAAGTGCATATATTTGTGGTGATGATTGAATGTTAGCAACAGCGGTGACGTGGTAGACTCAAATGTATCAGCACCCTCGTTTAATGCTGAAGTATTCAGAGCCTGTTTCACGCAAGGCAGTCCCAGGACACAGCATCAACTTGTCCAGCTCTCCGGGGTGTGAGGATATAAGGGTAGAACCCATAAGACCACACAAGTGGTGGCTGCCACCTGGGCTGAAGAACCCATCCTCTGATCCTTTTGGACCTTTGGGACAAATGGGACCAAAGTCAGGCCACCAAGGCCTGGATGATAGTGTTCTACAGCCAGAGGAGTCCTGTGTGTGGGAACTACCGAAAGACAAATACTGCACGGTCTCACTTATACAAGGCAACTAACAGAGTGAAGCCCGGAGAAGCAGTGTGTAGAATGACGGGTGCCAGAAGCTGGGGCGGAGGATGGGGAACGGGAAGAGGTTGGTCAAGGGGTATAAAGCTTCACTTCTGCTGGATGAATGAGTTCCAAAGATCTAACATACTGCAAAATGTTTACAGCTAACAATACTGTATTGTATACTTGAAACTTGCTAAGAAAATAGATCTTAAGTGTTCTCACCATACACACACAAAAGGGAAAAAGGAAATACTAACTCTATGAGGTGATGGATATGTTATTTATCTTGATTGTAGTGATCATTTTGCAATGATATGTATATCAAAACACCCAATGGTACACCTTAAATATATACAATTTTCATTTGTCAGTCATACCTCAATAAAGCTGTGGTGTGAGAGAGGGAGAGAGAGAGAGAGTCCGAGCTCTGCTTTCCATATCCCAGTCCTCGCTCTCCTTGTCTCCCAGCTGAGGATGGAGAGATCCAGACTTGACGAGTATGCATTCTTGGGCAGGAGCAATTTCTTTCTTTCTTTTTTCTTTTTTTATTAAAGATTGTATTTATTTTTTTGGCAGAGAGAGAGAGAGGCAGCCAGCGAGAGAGGGGACACCAGCAGGGGGAGTGGGAGAGGAAGAAGCAGGCTCCCAGCGCAGGAGCCCAATGTGGGGCTGGATTCCAGGACCTTGGGATCACGCCCTGAGCCGAAGGCAGACGCTTAACGACTGAGCCACCCAGGCGCCCCAGGCAGGAGCAATTTCTAACAGACCTCGTGCTTCCACTATACTTCCCTCCAATCTGCTACGGTACTGTGGTGGTGATCTAGGTAAGATGAAATAATTGCAAAAGAAGTGGGGATAGGAAGCAATAAATTTCATCTAGAATAACTACAAATAATATATATCACATCCATAGCTATTTGCGACTTATTCCTGACAGTAGTTAACACATATATCTTTGCAAAAGGTGTTCTTTTTCATAGAGTTAATGGCATCCCTATAATGATGTTCCTTGAGCTTACGTGAGTGATTCTGATAGCCTTCCTTGAACGGAAGAGAAATGAGTCGGGTTCCTCCAGGAGACATGGAAGGAGGTGTGTCACACTTTCAATATCATCCATTGTGTATGGGAGCAGGAAAAAAGGTTTGAGAGCCGCTAGGACTGAACTAGGAGTTGGGGATCATGATTTTCTTCCAGTTTGGTCCCAGCTCTTGGATGCTCCCGTTTTATCTTAGTAAATACTGTCCAGGAGTAGCTATCTGACATATGTGACACTCAGCTGGGGAAGAAAGGATGTTGAGTCAGGAGTCTCTAATTAAGAATATAGAGGAAAATGAATTAAAAATGGCAATAAGTATTTTTTAGTATCTTTTATTAACAACCTCTTCCGTCTGCCTTTTAACCAAAGTCAACTAAAGATAGCTAAACACTTACCAGTTGGCCAGTGAGGCAACCAGAGCCACTGGCAGAACGGGAATCAGCTCTGACCTAAGGTGGCTCTTATTTGCAGAGCGCTACCCCTCTTGCTTGGGTTTGGGTTGAGATGGTTTCCTTGAATTGGTTTCCACTGGGGCACCTCAGGATTTCCCTTCACTGAGATGGTATATCTGTCACAGAATTTTGACCCTGAGTTATTAGCATAAGCTGGAGGCTAGAGAGAACCAGAGAATGCTGAGGCATAGTGCACAGCATCTTGTATTGTGGTTAACTATACGGGCTTTGAGATCAGAAAGTCTGGATTCAAACCCAGATGTAGCTGCTTATCAGCTCTGTGATCCCGGACAGGTTAATAGCTCAGAGCATCTGGTTTCCTTTTCTGTAACATGAAGAGCATAATGATAATCCTTATTTCACAGGAAAATAGGCAGGATCAAATAAAACAACGTAGGTGATGTATTTGGGAGAGGGCCTGCCGCAGAGTAAGTATGTAATACACACGCGGTGCTTGCATTATTGTTATTAGTGGAAAATATCAGGACTTGGCGTTTTGCAAAATAAAAAACAAGTACCCATTGTAGCAGTGAAGATCTGAACATTATGTGAGTTTCGAAGACGGGACTTGGGGCAAGAGAATCAGACTGTGGACACAAGGGCCATTTTTGCAATGGGTTATGTCCCAGGAAGCTGTCGGCAGAGCCTTCAGCTACGTGGTTGTCCCACACTCAGCCGAGATCCGTCGTCTGACGGGCGGGGCTGCGTTTCTTACTGCAGAGCGCTGAGCATCCTGGGCAATACCTCCTTCCACCTGGATTGGGTTACGAGTGTTCCTTACAGGGCTCTCTTCCCCAAGGGTAGATGGGTACTACTCACTTATTTATGGAAATTAAATCTTTCCTTTTATATTTAATCCACCCTTCAGAGTTGGCACTTGGGATGCCTTTTTTTTTTTTTAATGAAATTTCCAATTTCTGAGATTAGGGTATGCACACTTAAAAAACTTTTTATTTTAAAATAATTTCAAATTTACAGAAAATTTGCCACAGATAATACAAAGGACTCCTATATATCGTTCATCATGATTTCCCAACTGTTAATGTAGAGAACGATTCAGAACCTTAGAGTTGGTGTAAAGATTATTTTAAGCTGAAGATATTTGAGTATCAAGTGATGCAGGAAGAAACCTTCTTGGGGCTTTCCTTATCTGACTAAATGCAGCAATTTCTGGAAAGTAAAGCTACCATAAATTCCTTCTTTTGGGAAGATCTACTGGGAAAACATGAATAAAGGCTTCCCCAAATTCCTTCCTTGAGGAGTTTTATGGCCCTGGGGGAGACAAAAAGACCATTCCTACCTCTGTAGACTAACACTATCACTTTCTTATCTCAATTGTTCTCCTAAAAACCCATTTGTTTTTCCTAAAGAAAACTATTTATTCTTCCCAGAAAAGCCTTTCTCTCTCCTTTCCCTCTATCAAGTTCGGTGTATAAGCCTCTCAGTGAAACCATTTAAGAAGCCAGCTACTTCTTTGGCTTGTTGCCAAGTGTACACGAATAAATCTTTTTCTTCTGTTAATCTGTCTTTTGTCAGCTTAATATGCAGGCCCCAGGGAAAGAACCTCACAGGACAGATGACAGGTTTGCTTCCTTTACAATTAACATCTTACCACGTTTGCTGTATCATTTCCTCTCTCATGGATGTTCCCTAATTTTTTCTAAACCATTTGAGAGTTGTAGGTATGAGCCTCCTTTGTCCCTTAATACTTCAACGTGTATTTCCTAAAAAATAAAGGCTCTCTTTTATATAACCACAACAAATTGATGTTAAACAATACTATCATCTAATCCTCAGACCTCACTGAAAATTTGCCGATTGTCCCAGTAACGACCCAGTGATGCCCTTTATAGGCCCAGGATCCAATCTAGGATCATGTGTTGTATGTAGCTGTCATTTCTTTTAATCTTCCTCAATCCAGAACAGTTCCCAAGTCTTTCCTTCTCTCTTAAGACATCGACAGTTTTAAAATTTTACTCTGTAAAATATTTCTCAATTTGGTTTTCTTTGGTGTTTCCCCATGACTGGATTCAGATTATACACTTCTGGCAGGAAGACTACCAAAGTGATGTGTCCTCAGTGTATAAAATCAGGAGGCACATAGTATTTATTTGTCCAATTACTGTTGTTGCTTCCTTTTGTCATGTGATTAAGAAGGTATCTGCCTGTTTACTTTATTATAAAGTTAGTAACTATTACTCACTGATCTATTAGTAAGCAATGAATAAGCATTTTGTGGAGAGATGCTCTGAGATTATCTAAATATTACACTCCTCATCAAATTTTCACTCATTATTTTCACATCCATTGACGATTCATGATTAAATCAATTAGTACCATGACAGTTGCCAAATGGTGATTCTCTTATTCCATTATTCCTCTGTATTTGGTATTTAGAATCCTCTTATAAGGTAGAGTTTTTCATTTCCTTTCATTTATTATATATATAATATATATAATATTTATTTATTTATTTATTTATTTATTTATTTATTTATTTATATCCATATGGACTGATGGACTTCTATTTTGTGCAGTGTGTTATAACCTGTTCCTATTATTATTTGTTAGCCCCTCAAGCTGGCTCCTGGGTCCTTTTGCCATGACCCATTGTTCTTTGAGCATTTCTTCATTTCTGGCACAACAGGGTGTTCTAGGCTTACCTACTATTTCCCTGCAACAGCCCTGGAATCAGTCATTTCTTTAAAGAGTTCTGGATTCTTTTAGTGGAGAATGGAATTTAGAAATCATGAACCTGGTGCTCATTGGTACTGGAATATCACTGCTCTTAGGTCTTCTCAGCAGACTAGGAAATATGACACACTCACACGTATACACACATCCATCTGTCCGTCCATCCATCCACCCATTCATCTCTCTATCTATCTGTACATCCTAAAAACTGTGAATTTACACTGATACCTTCAATTCCAACCCAACAACACAGGGTTTATCCTTTGTTCTCTAACCTATTTGTAACTCCCTTCTCCATCACTGAAAAACCTGGCTCCCATTAGCCACAATACATTTACTTAGTTGGTCAATTCTCCTTTGTGTAACCAGTGTCCTAACCACACAGCCAACCTCTTTGGCTCCAGCCCCACTGACCAAATTTTTACCTTAACTACAGGAAATGGAAGGGGAAGAGACGGTGTATTTATCTTCTTTAATGAAGCCTGAAGTGGAAGTTCTGCTACTTAGCGTAACGTAAAATGTTCTTCCTACTTAAACCCAATTCTAAGTTCAAAGCAGACAAGTAAAAGCCTGAAGTGAAGGTTCACATTCAATTCTTACAGCTAGTGGTTGACTGGGAGAGTGGTTATGTCCTGTGCTTATTCTTATCATCAGAGGCTGATGTAACACCCCACTGAAACCATTAGTCAATCATTTTTATTACCTTATAGACAGATCTGCCCATCTTAGTGCAACCAGTGTGTTTGATTAATGTAGGAAAATACCCAAAATCAGATTTTGCCACCAGTTTACACATCTCAGATTGCACTCATTTCGAAAATTATAACCACAGTTTTGGAATTCAGCACTTCAATATACTTAAACACTGTTCTGGCTTAAAGTATTATCTACGATATACAGCCCGTGAAGCCTTAGTAGTTTGATGAGTTTGCTTAACCAGTCCTCAAACTTTAACGAGCACCCAAACGCCTGTGGTGGTGGTTAGCAGTGCGGGTTCCTGAGTCCACACCCAGAGAGTCTGACTCAGTAGCGCTGGGGATTGCCTCCATTTTCCTGAGATTCCCAGAAGTTTCAGGAGCAAGTGGCCCAGGGACCACACCTGGAGAAACATCGAATTAGCACGTTTTCACTCAAGTTCAGGAGAATTCTAGTTTAGAAGCGGTAGTTGATCACAGGTAGTCACGTGCAAGGTAGAATCGGTCATTAGTGTAGCTGAGTGGCAGGTTGCAAGAACACCTGGCTCCGAGGACCCCAACCAGACCGGGTTCGGCCACTTGTCTGCTGACAAAATCCAAAGACAGAGACACGAGTGGTGGTAAAACAAAAAAGGGATTTATTTCAGTGAGGCCAGCACCGGGAAGACAACAGACTAGCGTCTCAAAGCCTGTCTCCAAAGTGCCAAAAATACTTGCAGGTTTCTATGAGGAAAATGTGGGACAAAGGTCAGTGGGTACGTGCAGGTGAGCAGTGAAAGTCAAGTCGATCGTTGTCTTGGGCTCAGTCACACAGGGTCTTGCTGGTTCAGCACAGTCCTTATTACGTGAGGGGGTAGTTTCAGGTCCCATCAGGATATGCTTTGCCTGAAGAGACTTTTGCCTGAGTTAAGAGATAGGCTGGAAGAAAGAACTTAATCAATTAGAAAGTTTGGGGTCAAGATGGAGGTGGTTGAAGTCCTTTTTCACGAGGACCCATGAAAGTTTTTGTAGTCAACAAGCGTTATCAGTGGGATGCCACTTGGCTTCTAGCGTGTACAATTACAGGATGGGTGTATCAGTGTGTTCTTCAACGTTCATGTGTCAAGGCTGTGCTAGTGTTGGTCTGACAAGGGTGGCGTCTAAGCTGGCCTTGGTCGACCAGGCAGAGCTGCAGCATGCCGTCCCCCAGGGGGCGGACCCGAAGGGCCAGGCTTCCAGGCCTTTGGGTTTGGCTGACTAGTGTTCTTATTAACTAAGACGCAGAAGTGACTGGAGACAGACTGAGTACACATGTCACATGATCCTGGTTACAGTCTGTTTCCTTTCTTTGGTTTTCCCCGTGGCACAAGGACAGATGACTGAAAAAAAGATCGTCTTCAGCAGAAAGAAAGCAACTATCAATCAGCACGTAGTTAATCATTTATGCTGAGCGCTTTTACAAGAGTGTTGCGTTCATCGTCATAAATTACCTGGTGAGGAGGTGACTTTACTATCGCAGTTCCACAGATGACGAAAGGGAGGTGCAGAGAATATGAAGTTTGCACGTGATCACACGGCTAGTAAGTGGGCATAAAGAGCTTTGACTCTTGGTCTTCTGTCTTTAAATCCAGTGCTTTGTGCAATGAACACCACATCGGGCAACCTCTTGTATTTTGATTTTGCTTTTCCTTTCCAAAGGCTGCTATTCAGGAAAACAGACACTGTCATGGATGAAAGTAAGCCTAACAGTAGGACTTGTGCGTACTAGGAGCATCCACCCTAGCCTACTTCTCTCCTCTACATGTCTATAATCATTAGAGAAAACAGTAGATTCTTGTCTGCTACAATCCTGGGTCTTGCCTTCTCATGGTGGAGTGGGAACCAGGCTTTGGTTATGCAAAGTGAAAGCAAAGATCCTCTTCTGAAGTGGAAATATTTCATAGAGGGTTTTTTCCTTTACATTTGTACAATAAAAAGGACCACTTGCATGATTTCACAAGAAAAAACCAGCTCGGCCTCCAAGGAATACTATGGAGCTCATCACTTCCAGATCTAAAGTGCTGCTTTGGATACCTCCCACCTCCACCAACTTCTTCCTCTCAACATTTCAGTTCGGTGCCCATTATAGGAGTCAAGGGTCCCATGGTCCTTAGACTTCAATGGCAGCACTTGAGTTCATGACCCAGAAACTTGAACTGACCAACATCCCCCTGCTTGTAAGAGCCAGAACCAGAGCTTAAGCCAGATCTCCTGACGTCAAGAGATTCCTCTTTCCTCAGAGCCTGTCAGTGGGTGTGAATGTGTGTGAGTGTGGTGGGTGGGGCTGTTGGGAGGCTAGACAGTAGTCCCCAGCTCTCTCCTAATAGTCTCCCAGAGTTTGTGTAAAATACTTGGATCAGTTCAATTCATGGTCCCTTTTCCTGGCACCTGACAACTCAACCCACGCAGTGGTATACCAGCACAGCAGCCCCTGAAACTCAGTGCTTTGTGGGGTACCACAGAAATAATACCAAGAGTATAATATGAAACATCTATACCCATCATCAGATCTAATCCATCATTAAGTTGGACTAATTTTACTCCATAAATATCTGCCCAATGAGTCCACTTCTCTCCATCTCCATTGCCACTATTCCATCATAAACCACCATTGTTTCTAGTGGGGCTGCTGCAAGAGTCTCCTTCGGTCTCCCTCCTTTGTATACTCTGGTGCTCCCTGAATTGTATTCTCCTACCTGCATCCCAAGGTCAAGGGCTTCTCCCTTGACTATCCTAAACAGCTTTCCCCTAACCGTTTTGTCTGTGTAATACCCACTTATTCTTCAGATCTCAGCACCAGCAAGAGTCACTTCCTTAGGGAGGGTGGGTGTCCTTGCCTCGCAAGTTCTTGTGCTGTTTGCTGTTATAGAAATTTCCTCTTTAACTTCACGGCATTTACCTCCATTGATGATTAAACAGTCATCTGCCTGAGTATTGCGTTAATGGATGGTTCCTCTACTAGCCTATGAAATCCACAAGAAACAGGGATACATCTGTATCATTCTCTTTCTCTCCTTTCCCTCCTCTATTTCTCCCTACTTCCCTTCTCCCACCTCACTTGTTTTTTTCCCCTATAGGAATTCTGTCTTCTCAATGAGCAAAAGGTATGAAGTATTCAAACTATTCTATGTTGAAAAGGAAAAGATGGAAGTTATTCTCTTGAAGGGCAGGCTTCCAAAGAAAGATCTGAGATGTTCCACTAAAGTCTAAGCCAAAGCAATTCTGCCAGGGCCCCCAACCACCTTTTATGCTTACAACTCATTTCTCTCACTTTTGTTTTTGTTTTTGCTTTTTTCACTCTTCCACAGTTTTATTTATTAAATTTTCAATGGAAAATTTCAAAATTAAATAGGCGAAAATAGTGTTATGAACTTTCATCTTCTGTCACCAGCTTTAACAATTAACCACGTCTTGCCAAGCTTGCTCCATCCTTCTCCTTCCATTTTTGTTGGTGTTGGTGGTGGAGGCGAAGTAATTTAAAGCAAATGTGGACATCATATCATTTTGTCCGCAAATAGCTCAGTAATTAACACATAAGGATTTTAAAAAACATGACCCCTAACAATAATAATACTTTCATGTAATTTTAATAATATATAATTCCCCATCCGTGCTCAAAGCTTTACCATTTTCTAAAAAGGGCTCTACAATTGGTTAATTTAGGTTAGGATCAAATAAGGTCCGTACGTGGCATCGTTTCCTAAGTCTCTTTTAACCCATAACTATTCCCTCTCCTCCCATCGTTTAGAATTCCACTTATTTGTTGAAGACATTGGGTTGTTTATTATGTACAATTTCCCATCTTCTAGATTTGGCTGGTTGCCTCCTCGTCCAACTTGGTCTTTTACCGCCTAGTTCTTCTATTACTTTCAAACTAGCACTGAGATCTCTAGACTTGATCAGGTTCAGATACACCCTCTTCGGCAAGCAGAGCTCCTAGGTGGTGCTGCGTACCTCTTGCATCACATCAGCAGACAGACGATGTCCCATTTTTAGTGATGTTAAGATTGATCTGGAGATTAGACTAACAGGAGACAATTCTCCATGGGGCTCTTGCATTTCCCTAGGTTTTGCAAGACAGGATTTTAACTGCCTTTTGTCTACATTATTTTTTCAAGGATGTTTGCATATGAAGAAAGAGATAGTGTCCGCTGGTGGAACAAAGGACAGACAAGCTTGCTATACAGCATCAAATACAGAGTTCCCTGCGCTTGGGATTCCTTTCCTGCAAAGCAACCCACTGCGTGTACAAGGTCATCTGACCCTTTTCCTGTTGCTCTATTAGAATTGAGGCTCAGGGAACCCGTGTAAAAATGATGATACTAAAAATAGCTGCGGCTCTTGCTGTGAGTAATTGATGGTCCTTGGTCTCTGTATTAGACTGGATTCTGCAGAGAAACACACACACACACACACACACACACACACAGCAGGAGGTAGGCAGGGAGAGAGACAGAGACAGAGACAGAGGTGTACTGTGAGGAATTAGCTCACATGATTATGGAGGCTGAGAAGGCCGAGACTGCAGTCACGCAGCTGCGAGACAGAGGAGAATCACTGGTGTAAGTTTCAGCCCAAGCCCAAAGGCCTGAGCAGCAGGAGAGCCCACAGTGGGATAGTGGGAAGTTTCAGTCTGATCCAGGTCTGAAGGCAGGAGAAGGCTGCAATGTTTCAGCTTGAATACAGAAATAATTTTTTTCTTTCTCACCTTTTTGTTCTATTCAGGCCGTGGGTGGAGCGGATGAGGACCCCCAAGAGGGGAGGGCAATCTGCTTTACTCAGTCTACCCATTCAAATGTTAATCTTATCCAGAAGCACCCTCCCAGACACACCCAAAAATAATGTGTAAGCAAATATTTGGATACCCCATAGCCCAGTCAAGCTAACACATAAAATTAACCCTCATACTCTTTAACCCAGAGTCTATACTTTTAATCAGTTTCCATGAAATTTGGCAGTTTCATCTGTAAGTTTGTAAACAGAGTAAAATCTCAGACCCTTCACAGCTCTTGATGCATACTTGAATAAAAAAAAGAAAGATTGGTCAGTGGGTTCAGTTTATATCAGCCTGATCGCTCCATGATGAAACTTCCATCACCTTTTCATCTCAAGATTTAGTGTCCATTGATTTTCATTGCTTAGATTCATAATTTTATTAAGGGCTGCAAAGTGGTGTCCATCTAATTCTCTATCATTCTGTTTGCATTTATTTAGTAGGAATGTTTCTACAAAGAAGAATTTTCTTTCACGCTATTTGGTTATGCTGAAATCCAATTTATTCAGGAAAGGCAGGATTAATTGCTAGTTCTTTCCCGTTATTTACTAATTTTAGGAATAATGAGTTGGTGTGGTAGAAATCTCCAAAGTGATCATTATGTTTGTCTTTATTATCAACAAATGGATTTCTTTATATTTCATGTTTTTAATTCATTGCAGTTATTTTCTTTGGCCATTTGGAACCCCTTTGGATGGCTACTGTCACTTTTAAATATGATCGCAATAGCACTTGACAATTTCTTTACTTTCTTGCACAACAAAGTGGCCCAGGTCATCTTGCACCCTCCGGCTGTTTACTGGAATTAGTCATTTCTCCAAGCAGTACAATTTCTTTTGGTAGGACATGGTCTTTAAAAGACATGATTTGGGTGGAAGGGGTGCTCAAAACTACTGGCTTGTTATTGTTTCCAGGGCTTTTTAGTGGCTAGAGCTGGGAAAGATACATTTTTTAAAAAGATAAAAAGAACCATGCATTCATATTGAAATTTCCAATTCCAATTTTGGAGTATAGAGTTGTACTGAACTTCTTCTTACTGAACTTAAATTTGTCTTTTATGCTGAAAAACTTGGTTCATAATTATTTACATGTTTTAGTCTATAACAAACACATGATCATTTCAAATATTACTACTATCAGTAAGATAACCAGGATGATTCATTTTCCTTATGGTTCTTTTACCTACTTAGGATTTTATCTTATATCCCGCTCAGGATATGGAGTTAAAATGCTGTGTTTCAGACTTACTTGAAACAATTATTCTGTGTGTGGTTATGCCACCAATTTGATATACTTAGGTTTATTTGTTTTCAATATTTAGACAATGCTTTTTAATTTTTGATTTAATTTTATTTTTGCTTATATGAAATATTGATACTATTCCAAATCCTTTACCTATTCTGTTCAGCTGCATCAAAACTTGAGGTGGTCTTTTCCGACCACCTATTCATTCATTCATTTATTCAGTCAACAGACACTTGTGAAGCATCCGTGCTGGGTTAGTGCAGGGTTTTTTAGTAGGGAACAAACCAGATGGCAATCCTTAGCCCCGCGGAGTTTGCATCTTAGTGTGAAGTTTGGAGAAACCACTCTCCAAACAGACAATCTCTGCAGTTCTCCCTTACACCTTCTCTTCCTGTCCCCCTTTGTTTCTCTCCTCTTCTCCAGGGACTCCGCATGAAGCAGAAGTTGCAAGTGGTCTTGGGCGGTGAAGGAAAAAGAAAATTTCCCTCTGTGCCTTTTTCGGTTTTCTCTCAATTCACATGATATTACCAAGTTACTTAATATTGCTGAGGCTGAATTTATACATATGAAAAATGTATTCCCCATACTCTTGAATCTGGGTTAGGCCTCTGACTGCTTTGACTAACTGAATATGACAAAAGTAACACCATGCCAGTTTCAAGTCCAGCCTTTAGGAGGACTGATAGTTTCCATTTCCTTCTTGGAAGCAGTTGCCATGTCATAAGGAAGCCCAAGCAGCCACATGGAGAGACTCTGATTGAAAAGAGGGAAAAGAATGGAAGTCTTGGGCTGACAGTTCCCAGCTGGTAGCCATCAACAATTTGCCAACATGTGAGTGAGCCATCTTGGGCGTGAATCTTCTAGTACCAGAAGTGCCCCAACTGTCATACGGTACAGAGATAAGCTGCCCTAGCAAGCCCCATCCAAATTGCAAAATTTGAGCAATAAATAATGATTTGAAGCCACTAAATTTTGAAGTGGTTTGTTGGGCAGCATTAGAGAAGTAACCTAGTAGGTACTCATTGGGAAGTAGTCCTATTCTAGAATATTTAAAAGTATTTACAAGGCTTAGATGAAGCTTAAATCTCTGGCCCAAAACCACGAGTTTCTGCTCAGGGTCTGATGCAACTGTGTGACATCAAGGATTTCTGTTACTATCTTACCATTTAGATTAAGAAACTGTGACAAAGACTGTCACCTACAGTTCAAAGATTTCTAGCGCTGGCAATACTTTTTCTTGTCTGTATTTGCTACAATCTCCCTATTCCTTGTCTTTGCACCTCCATGTTGATTTGCTGATGACAAGTTTAATTATCATTAGTATGGTGACTAACATAACCTAATAAAAAATTTTAAAAAAAGTTTTATTATCATTATAATCATAGCCCTTTACAAGTCATAGTTCTTATAGGTCAGTCCTCATTAATTAGTTTTCATTTATTGAAAAAACTTGCAACTCATTTATGTCTATATGAGTATTTTTAAAAATTAATTTATTTGAGACAGAGAGTGAGAGTGTGAGTATGTGTGAGCAGGGGAGGGGCAGAGGGGGAGGGAGAAGGAGAGGGAAAGAATCTTAAGCAGACTCTGAGCCAAGCACAGAGCAGAGGTGGGGCTCCATCTCAGGACCCCACGACCACGACCTGAGCTGAAACCAAGATTTGGAAGCTCAACCAAATGATCCATCCAGGTGCCCCAATATTAGCATGTGGGAAATCAGATCTGCAGCGGATTGATTGATCACCAGAGAATCAGACGACCACAAGGGATTTCAAAACCCCTCTGGCTTAGCTTTCCCTCACCTGTAGACAAATAGACAGATAGTTCACCTCCTAATATTTCCAGGCAGATGTCAGCCTGCAGGGTAAAGAAAGAGATGGAGAGTAGCCCAACAGATTCTGAAGAGGAGATAGAGATGGGGAAAAAACAAAAAAATGGGAGTAGGGAAGGCAGACTAAGTAGCGGGAGGACTCTGCCCTCAGAATTCAGTGGGTGATGCACTTTGTCCTGACGTGGCCGCAGCCTGGTCTGCGGGGCTTCACAGCACCTGGGAATGGGGTAGCACCTGGGAATGGCTCTGTGTGTCGGCCTCCGAGAACTCCCAGCTTACTGGCCATTAGATATTATTTTCAACACTGGGTATGTCCTACATAGCCTATATTTAGGAATACCTCGGAAACACAACGTCAGGAAAGAAGCCATCAGCTAGATAACATGGACTTTGCAAAGAGTAATGGGAAAACCGAAGCCAGCTCAGTACAAAGCTGAAGGTCAGGGACAGATCCACTGACCCGTTTTCCAGAAAAGGGGATAAGGAATGCCTGGCAGCTGACTCAAGCCCCAGAGAGGAAAACAAGCAGGGAAAGAAATGCTGGAGTGGGTGAGAGGACTGAAAGATGGTAGAAAACAGTCTCACTGTTTCAACCTTTTGTGATTACTTTCCTTTTTTTCCCTCTTAAACGAAGAAGAAATGTAATGAGGGTGGCCAGCAGAGGGCCTTCAGATGAACATTAGCACTGAACATTTTCAGAGCTGTGTGAGATCGTCGAGCTTTTGGTTCTCTTCCCTATAGGATTTTAGTTCAAGAAAATGAAAAAAAAAAAAAGCCTCTTCACATTTTATTGGGAAGTGTTTGTAAAAGACTACAGACCTCGATGCATGTTGCTGGTATTGAATTATGACTGCAGGATTTCAAGTAGAACCAGGTACTTCAGCAAAAGGTCAGTAGGTGGCAAACTCCTACAATCCTTAGACTGAAGGCCTGTATTGAGTAGATCCCATCCTAGAGAAATACTGGGGGTTCTTGCTTCATTTTGGGGGGGATGGGTGGTGGTTGGTGTGTGTGTGTGTGTGTGTGTGTGTGTGTGTGTGTGTGTGTGTCTGGGTTATGTTGTAAAATACACTGAGTGAAAAATAAGTCCCTTCAAATAGTTATTAAGACATTTACCAATTAAACGAAATCGGCATGTGTCAACATCAGTCACCCAGTCTCTCCTGAAGGTCACCTCTGAGTGCTTGGTTATCTCAACCCCTGTGGGAGAGAGGGTGGAATAGAAGGTCCCTAAATTCTCCTTCATTTAGAGACTGTGGGGTGAGGTGTTCCACTTGATCCTAAGTCTTACCTGCCCTTAAGAATCCTCCCTGTGTCTTATGAGCCCGAGGTTGATGGAGAGAGTACCCAAAGTTACATGGTGAGATAAAGCTTGGATTATATTTTTGGAGGAAATTATTTTTGGGCAATGCTGAAGGATGACAGGAACATCTGAATAAGTCCATTGGCGTACAAAAAAAAAAAAAAACACAACAGGACATTGTCAAATAACATTGTGTTTCTTTCCTGAAAACCTGGATTAAACGTTAACACCTTCTTTCATTCCTGGAATCTCCAAATTTAGAGTTTGTGCTAATGAATTCTGAAGAGGAATTATTTCTTTATTGTTCTCTCAGAGGGGCATTTCCTGGTAAAAGGCTGTTTCAGAACTCCCTCTATCTCCTCCATCACTGACGTGTTGTTCTTGGATGGGATGGTGCCACTGCTTTGCTTTACACCTGCGTGATGTGTTAGGGACATAGCAGTCCCTAAGCATCCATTTGTCGTGGGCATCTGCTGTTTTATTCCGTGTCCTTGAATGCCTTCTTGGGGAAACCGTGCATCCCAACTCCATGTGGTTCTGCAAGGCTCTCAATCACCTGGACCTGCCCTCCCAAGGGAGGGGAGGTGATGCAGCATGGCCATCAGATTCCTTTCGGGGATTTGATTTTTCATGCTGGGAGGGCAAGCAATAGGATATTTTATTTCCATCCTTGCTAAACTTGAAGGATATGTAACTTTGGCTGCTAATGGTGATGATGCCTGTTCTGCACTCTAAAGTCTACTTTGTCTAATACTAATGTGGCCACTCCAGGCTTCCTTGGATGAGTGTTGGCATGGTACACCTTGTTCGTCCTTTTACTTTTAACCTACTCGTGACATTATAGTTAAAGTTTGTTTCTTGCAGAGAGCACAGAGTCAGTTCTTACTCTTTCATTCAATCTGGCCATCTCTGTGTTTAAACTGTGTTGTTGGGGCACCTGGGGGGGCCCAATGAGTTAAGTGTGTGCCTTTGGCTCAGGTCATGATCCCAGAGTCCTGGGATCGAGCCCCGTGTCGGGTTCTTTGCTCAGCAGGGAGCCTCCCTCTCCCTCTGCCTGCCATTCCACCTGCTTGTGCTCTCTTTCTGTCAAACAAAAAAAAAAATCTTAAAAAAAACAACAACCCAAAACTGTGTTGTTGACCATTTACATTTTAACATGATCATTGAGGGATCATGTAGAGATTACAGATAGATTCTTACTCAGTAAGTCTTATCTAGAGAACCGGGCTAGAGCCATACTGATTGATTTCTGCCTGGGCTCTCTGAGTATAGTTAAATATTTTGACTATTACTGCTGCCCTTAGGAAGATTTGTTGGTCTAAAAGCATAACAGCTATGTCTCTGTCTGCAGGGTAGATAGAAACATATATTTTGAGGGGGGATTTTAAAAAAATAAAAATCGCGGACCTTCTCTGTAGCTACATCTGGGGGCTGCAGCCGGGTGACAATGGCAACAAAGCATGTTTCTGCAGACAGGGTCTTCCCAGCTGCACCCCCTAAGCCTTGACTCCTGCAGGTTACAGACAGAATATCGGAAAAGGTTTTCCAAGGCCTCCAAAGAGGGATGGGAGGGGGATGAAGACTGAGAGCCATGGGGACTCCGTACAGCACGTGGGAGGGACAGCGTGGAAAACGGAGTTGATTCTTGGAGGATGAATAGCAGTGTCCAAAGTGAGGTGGGCCCCAAGTCAGCAGGACAGAACCACGGATCTTGCACATGAGCCATCATCCCACAGGCCCGTGCCGAGAATATGGTGGGAAGTAACATCAACCAGGGAGGCTGGGGTGAGTCCTAAGGACAGGGAGGTCGATGCCCAATGTCATCAAGATGAATATTTCTCAGTTGAAGCCAGAGAGGACAAGGTCACCCCTCACAGGGACAGGGTCATCAGCAAGGCCTGTCCTTCTTACCCGACATGGACCCTGGCTGGGGAGAGAACAGGGGGAGCCGGGGAGAATCCTAACAGAATGCATTTCCAGCTAGAAATGCTTGAAGTACTTTGAAGTGGTAAGAGAACAGACTCGACCAGTAATGGAAATGACAACTTGAGAGCTGGGGTTACAGAGAAAGAACATTCCAAGAAAGTATGCTCTGACACATTTTCCTTAGTAACCCCACTATTTATCCTTGAACATTTATCTTGGCACATTGGTATTTTGATTTCTGTTGGGTAAATTCTGAGAAATGATTTGCAAAGGCTGTTGACTTTAAACTATACCTCTTTTATCCAGACACCGATTTAATTCCATGATTAATTTTAAAAGTTTTCCAGTTGATTCCTAGGGCCGTGTAGGCATATAATCACCTCATCTGTGAACCATGATACATTTCTTTTCACAGTTCCATCCATGATTATGTACTTCTAGCTTCTGTTTCATGTCTTGGTGAACAGACCAGACTTCTAGAACCACAGAACATTCTAACTGTGTTTCTAATTTCAATGGGAATAATACAGCTACCTAACTAACAGGTACTGAGCAGTCATTATGCGTCCGGTACTGCCCCGAGCACCTTCTAGGTCTGATCTTATTTCGCTGTCACTATCCTAATTCCATTTTTCAGTGAGGAGACTGTGGCCAGCGAGGTTAAATAGCTTACCTAAGATGACAGTGGCTGAGTTGGGATGTGAACTCTGAGTCTAGGGCCTGTTGGTCTTTACTTGAGATGGGGGTGCTGCTAAATGTTTAACACCCAGCTTCTGAAGAAAAGCA
Organism: Ursus americanus; assembly: GCF_024610735.1. Lineage (NCBI taxonomy): Eukaryota > Metazoa > Chordata > Mammalia > Carnivora > Ursidae > Ursus > Ursus americanus. The sequence continues at coordinate 1,414,268 of NC_142152.1, read as the reverse complement.
CTGACTTAGAACATTTGCCATTTTTCGGTGACATAAATACTCCCTCTGTGGCGGACATGACATCACCGAACCTGGATTTGGAAAGAGAGGTTCCTAATTCCACTGGCGAGCTAAGACTGGGCACTGTAGTGAAATCCAGCAACCACAGCCTCTAGTGCGACGCCATAAGGCAAAGAGGTGGTGTTGTGTAAACGTATCTCTTAGTTGGATTCTTCGGTTTTAAGAAACAGAAAATCAAGTGAAGCTGGCCCAAGCAGAAGGTGGAATTTACTAGAAGGATACAGTGTTAGAATGAAGAGCAAGAGGGGCGCCTGGGTGGCACAGCGGTTAAGCGTCTGCCTTCGGCTCAGGGCGTGATCCTGGCGTTATGGGATCGAGCCCCACATCAGGCTCCTCCGCTAGGAGCCTGCTTCTTCCTCTCCCACTCCCCCTGCTTGTGTTCCCTCTCTCGTTGGCTGTCTCTATCTCTGTTGAATAAATAAATAAAATCTTTAAAAAAAAAAAAGAATGAAGAGCAAGAGGCAACAGCCCTCTCAGGAGGGCTGGGAATGAAGACCAGATGTGCTAGGGGGCCTTGAGGGGTCCCTCGTGCCTCAGTCTCGGTTTACTGCAGGGCAGTGCTCCCGTATCTCTGGCCCACAGGGCAGAACCCTACCATCCATTGCTCCTGGACTTACTCGCTGAGGTTCCTGCCACCAGCAGAGACCAAGGTCCTCTCTGATGGGCTCAGCTGTGTCAAGAGTCAGCCCCAGGTCAGTCAGCTATGGCCATGTGGCTTTAGTGGGTCTCTGTGCCTCTGTTCATGATCATTGGGGATGTCAGTCTAGATTAGGACCAGGTCCTTCTGCCTTTGAAATTCCGTTACACTTAAAACTCATCATCACACTGTGGTCCTCCGGGCTCCCCTTCACCTGGGCCCCGATGACCTCTCTGACTGCTGTCATCCCTGTCAATCTCCCCTATGCTCCCTCTGCCATCCTGGCCTTCCTGTTGGCCCTTGGGCGTTACAAGCTTGTTCTCATCTCAGGGCCTTTGTACTTGCTCTCCCCCCGGGCTTCTCATGGCTCACACCCTTCCTCCATTCAGAGCATCCCTCCCTGAGCACTTGCTTGCAACAGCCCATTCTATTCATGCCACCCTCCTACCTGCTTCATTTTTCTTCAAAATGCTTAAGATGACCTGAAACTGTATCGTGGATTCGACTATCTGCTCCCCACTTGAACATGATTCATGGGCATCAGAACTTTGTCCTGCTTATGGTTTGTATTTTCTGCATCTGGAATGGTGCGTGGCATGTAGTAGATACTCAAAACCTATTTGTTGAATGCATGATTCAATGAATGAATGAATGTATGAATGAGTTGTAGACTTACTATGAAATATACACTTAAAAATAAACCTTAACTATTATCTTAGTTTTCAAATGTGTTTTTGCTTATTCTGTACTTGAATAAAACAGTGTTTCTTTAAAAATGAGATGTAATTCAGATTTTTAGTGGTCTGACCTTTCCTAATCTATCCCTTAGCCCACCTTCTCCCAGCCTTTGCTAGAGTATTCTAAATTAGTGACATTTTGCAGTAATATGTGGAAATAGACTTTCTTTGTTCATTCAAGGCAGAAAATAGTTGATATTAATAATGATTTGATGATAGGTATGCTGTCCTGGTAAGAAAGGGAGTGGCTTGGAGAGCTGGTGTTTTGTTTTCCTTTTTGAAAGGCTCCGAGCAAGCAGAAAACAGTATCTATTTGTTTACATGACTATCTCACAGATGATTTTGGCAAGAGTCATCTTGAGTTAAATCCCAGCATAGTAACCCAGAATTATCTTCCAAAGAGACAGGAAAAATGGCCTCCTACCTGAAAAAAAAATTGAAAAAAAGCACATTTCCAAAAAGATGCAAAAAATAAAGGAGAGACATTTCTCTTTCTCATAAAAATTCAGAGCAAGAAGGACAATATTATTTTCACAAGGGAAAGCATGCATTAGGCCATAGAGAAACCTTCCTCCCGCCCCCCAGCAGGAGATTTTCAGTTGAAGAAAATTGACAACTTTGCCTCCAGGCTGAATTTTATAGTTTTCACCAGCAGCAGCTGTGTTTACTGATGGCCCTACGTTGCCCCCGAACAAATTCAAGATTAAGTAAAAGACTGGTGTTCTCAGACAATCACCAGTAAAGCAGACGTTCTCTCACCGTTTGTGGAGCTCCAGGCTTCATGTCCTTACCTTTGAACAATTACGTCAAGTGTGGTTGCTTTTAAAGATAGAAGTTGATATATCCGACAAAATAGAATGTTCGTACCGCTCAAGCTGTCGTTTTCAACCTTAGCTGCACCCTAGCTTCACCTGGGAACTTACAAAGGTGGTGTTTTGATAGGGATTGCATTGAATGTGCAGATTGCGTTGGGTAGTATAGGCATTTTCACAATGTTTGTTCTTCCAGTCCATGAGCATGGAATGTTTTTCCATTTCTTTTTTTTAAATTATTTTTTTAAATATTTTATTTATCTATTTGAGAGAGAGCGTGAGCAGGGGCAGGAGTAGAAGCAGACTCCCCGCTCAGCGGGAAGCCAAGGCAGGGCTCCATCCGGGAGCTCTGGGATCATGACCTGAGCTGAGGGCAGACGCTTAACCACCTGAGCCACCCAGGTGCCCTGCTTTTCCATTTCTTTGCGTCTTTTCAGTTTCTTTCCTAAGTGTTCTATAGTTTTCAGAGTACAGATCTTTTACCTCTTTTGTTAGCTTTTGAGAACTTAAAAAGGAAACACCAACCCAATGCCAGAGCGCTACCCCAGCCCAGGTAAATGGGAAGAGCCCATTGATCGGAACTGCTGTTGGTTTTCCGGTTATCCGTCACGTGATTCTAACCGGTGGCTGCATCTGGAAGCATTGTCCTCCGGCCCTGGCCCTGGGGTGCAACTGAATCCCATCCTGGATGGGGCGTCTGGGGGGGTTGCGGACGACTCTGCTCCCGCCAAACCGTGAAGTAAGTTTTTCCTGGCTGTGCTCTCCTCTGCGCTTGCGTGGCCCTCTCCGCATTCCTGGAAACTCTCTCCTGAGCTGTGGCGCTATTTCTCAGCCATCCTCATCCCGTGCTCTGACCACGGTGAAGCTCTCAGGCTCCCGGGAAACTCTTTCTTGCTAAGAAATAATCCCACAGAGCTCTCCCCCTTTTCGGTGTAGTATTATCCCTCTCAAAAACAAACAACAGAAAAACACCCTAAGAGCCAAAAAATCCACCACATAATAGAAAAAAATTGTGAAATGCCACATAATGTAGCGGGTGAGTTGGAAACAAAATGGAGGAGAGGGGGAAGGTGCGCCTGGCTCCCATCGGGTCCCTTCTGGTCGGCAACAGTCTACTCCAGAGGGCCGTTCTGGGGGGTGACTCTGGCAAGTTACTTAACCTCTCTGTGCCTCAGTTTCCTCATCTGTAAAATGGAGATGATGTTAACACTGACACACAGAGTTGTCGTGAGCACTACAAATGGAAAGCATTTGGGGAGTATTGGCCACGATAAGCACTCAATGCCCATTAGCAGTTATTACTATCATCAGTATTATCATCATTTCAAATTCTTGAATTTATAATTAAGTGAGGGGGAGTTCCACATGGAGTGAGCAAATACATTCAAACACAGAAAGCGTTTCTTGGGGAGAGTGTTGAAAAATATTTTGAGCTGTGACATCCTCACTGGCATATGTGTCTAGATCCAATATCCCAAGGCAATGTTTAATTTATGCCCTCCATTTAGATGTATAATTTCCAAAAGCTTTTGAAAAAATCCCCCCCTTTTTTAACTGTATCATCAACCTTGTATGTCTGTGAGTCTTGGGAAGTGATAGAGATGAGAATGAACAAGGGCATAGCTGGGCAGAAACAAGCGCCTCTCTAATTGCCTGGTTAACTCAACACAGAAATTAACGAATTCAAGAAACATTTAATAATCAACTCTGTGCCAGATGTCGTGCTTAGGAAGTGGGGGTGCCACAGGGAGGAGATGCGGCCCGCGCCCTGATGGCGCTCACAGTCCAGGAAGCCGAGAGAAGGGGTGTCCTCCAATCTCAAGTCAGCCCAGAGCAATGGAGACCTGCTTAGGCTCCCCCTGTCGTCAGCATTTGTTCTAAGCCTTCCAGATAAACCGTAATGTGTGAGGACATGATGAATAGGTTGGACTCGTTTCTCCTCTCAGAGATCTTGCTTTTTCAAGAAGGCTGGCTGGTCAAGCAACTTATGTATTCCTTTGCAGGAAATCTGCTTCTCACCAACCACAGAAAAGTCGGAAGTGGGAGCAGAAATGCCCAGCGATGACCCACGTGCCTTCTGCCCTCACAAGAACATGAAGGTTTGTCCCCTGACACAGCAGGCTTCTTGGTGTCTGATCTGAATGCACTGAATGTCAAATTTGGGTGGTGTTTCCCTATTTTTTTCTTTTGAGACATTTCCTACAGAAGGCTTAAACGGATGTTTTCATTTTATTTTGTTTTTAAGTTTCCCCAAATTCTTAGAAGCTTCTGAATGGCTTAAAAGTATTTTTAGATTATGCTAAGAGTGGATCCTAATTTTACACAAAAGAAGCTCTTAAAATTACCTAAAAATCTGATTTTTGTTAATAGAGTCACTTTGGGACTGAACATTTTTAAGATTCCTTTTAGTTTTAAAGAGTCCTAAGATCTACATCATAATCTAAGAGATCTTTATTTACTTTTGAAATTTCATTCGCCATGACCTTCCACACCTGACCTTACTCCACCTCTTTCCTGCAGCCTCTGTGTTATAACAAGCGGCTAACTCCCAAGGAGAGACTTCTGTAGGCTTAGTGTCTAATGGAGTATTACTGTGACTTTTCTTTGAAAACTCATTTTTATTTGTATCAAATCTACTTTCCCATCTATTTGTTTTATAAACTCCAATTTGCTTTTTAAAAGTATGGTGTGGTGGCAAGTCTCAAAGATGAACCCCAATAGACCACGCTTTGCGATTCGCGCCCTATGCAGCCCTCTCTTTCATGGACAGGGACCTGGCCTGTGACTTGCTTTAACCAACTGGATGTGGTGAGAGTGGTGGGGAGCCCATTCTGTTTCGAGGGTTTAAGAGGACTGGCAGGTCTGTTTCCTCCTCTCAGAACATTTGTTGTGGGGAGTCCTGGGCTGACATAAAAGTAAATTCACTACTCTGATGGAGGGACCACTTGGAGAAACCATGTAAAGAGGCTCTGAGACTACAGGGGGAAGGAGTCAGATCCAGCTGCCTCTACGTCCTGGCTGAACCTCCAGATGACTCCAGTCTAGCTGCCATCTGACTTTAACTACATAAAAGATGCCGTGAGAGGCCAACAGAAGAACCACCCAGCTGAGCCCTGCAAGCCACAGAAAAGAGGGACAATCAAATGCCCTAAGTCTGGAGGCAGTTATGCAGCATAGTTAATAATATAGGACAAACCTGTTAACTGTAAGACTCCAAATGAAAAGACAGTGAGTGGGTGTCCTCCAAATAATTCATACAAGTAATCTGAAGAATTTTTACAGGGAAGCGAGCTTTCAATGCACTCAGTTTCTAGGTTAGTGAATAGCATTCAGTTTCTAGGTTAGTGAATAGCATTTTTATTCTCGGTCAAAAAACTCATCAAAAAGTGGGATTCTCTCTGTCCTGGTCCTCACCAGTGCTTGTGGTTTCCTCTCACTTTTTCTCAACTCCTCTGAGTCAGAGCTAGAACTGTCCCAGAGAAGCTGGCCCCGGGCCTCTTGTTCACGGAGCCACGTTTCCATTTTTCCAGTTTTCCGGGGACAGTAGTCATTCCTTGCTTGATGTTCCCCCAAATCTTCATTCTGTGAATTTCCTACAAAAAATTTAAAGTTTAATTAATTTAATTTAATTTAATTAATTTTTTCTCCTAACAGTAAATATATATCATATTATATATGATATATATGTATACATATATATATGAGTTCAACTTTATATATGTATAAAGCTCTGTAAGCATTAAAAATGTTTTTTTTGTTATTTAAAAATTTTTTTAAATCTTCTGAAAGCCACAAGAATAATACAATACATACCTATATATCCCAACTCATTGACAACATTTTGTCACAATATTGCTTTCATTTTATACACGCACACATACACGCATGCTTTTCAGCCGAGCTATTTGAGAATTAGTTGCAGTTACATCCCCCCAAATCCATCACCACAAATCTAACAGCAAGGGCGCTTTTCCACCTTAACTACAATACAACTGTTATACTTAGGAAATTTAACATTGATATATTACTGTTTTCTAATATATGGTCCACTTTCTAATATTCATGCTTGTCCCAGTAATGCTCTTTATAGCTGTTTTTGTTTGCCTGTTTGTGTTTTATCTTTTAGATCCATGATCCAATCTAGGATTACGTATTGCATAATCTTCCCTGTTTCTTTTCTTCTCTTCTTTCTCTCCCTCCTGCCTCCTCCTTCTTTTCTCTCTCCCTCATTCTCATTCTTGATCCCTCCCTTCCTCTTCCTTCAACCTCCCTTCCCTGTCTTCTTCTTTTTCCCTAACACTGACATTCTTAAAGAATCCAGATCGATTGTTTTGCAGAATGGCCCTAAATTTGGGTTTGTCTGTTTCCTTGTGATTAAATTAAGGTGAAGCATTTTTGGCAAGAATATTGCACAGGCGATGTTACCTAGTGCTATTTATTGGACAACTGCTATGTGCTAGGTGCATGATACACGTTTTTCCTGACCTTCACATGCACCCTCACCTCATATAGAATCGCACACGAGGCCGTCTAGAAACACGACTACTGGGCTGCACCCCAGACCTATAGAACTAGGGAGCTCCAAGGGTCATGCATTTTATTTTACTTTCTGTACTTTCTAGAAGAGATTTAGTACTTGATTTTTGGCATAGGATTTTATGTATGGATGTATGTATGTAGCTTTTTATTTAAGCTCTACCTAGTGCCCTTTTAAAATGCACTTCAGGGCGCACCTGCGTGGCTCAGTGGGTTAAGCGTCCAACTCTTGATTTCAGCTCAGGTTATGATCTCGGGGGTGTGGGATCAAGTCCTGAGGCAGGCTCTGTGCTCAGTGGGGAGTCTGCTTGAGATATTCTCTCTCTCTCTCTCTCTCTTCCTCTCTCTCTCTGCTCCCCGCCCCCCTACTCATGTTCTCTCTCTCTTTCTCCCCCTCAAATAAATAAATACATCTTTTAAAAAAATAAAAAGTAAAATGTACTTTAGAACAACAGGTGCTTTATTCAAGCAAGGCTGGCTTCTAAGAAAACAAAAGCAATGACCACTTCTGAGCTAGGAAAATCATCCTGGGCCAAACCCAGAATGTCTCCTCCATCTGGGTGAACCAGCCATAACGTTTGGATGTCCTCTTAAGGATAATTGTTTATCAAATTGTACAGAATATTTTATTTAAGCCCGTGATAGCTGACATTGCATACTGCTTCACGAGGAAGTCAAGCATTTCAATGCCAGCGTTTGTGCCTTGTGATTCATCAGTTTCCTTTCTGCCTCAGTGAGGGGCTACCCTGTTCCCCACCTTGGATGTTATTATAATTATTGCTATTGTCTATACATGTAGTAGTGACAAAGACCATAGTTAATCCATGTCTGTGGCCCCAATCTCTCTCCTGAGCTACAATACACTTTTTTTTTCTGTATATATAATTGGATGCCTCCATTTTTGTCTCCTGGCAACCTGTCAGACTCACCTTCTCTTTCTTTTTCAAACCCACGTCTTCTCCCGTTACCGTAATTCAGCAAATTACCCCACCTTTGCCCCATTGTCTGCCTAGTTCTTCAAGAGGAACCCAAGAAACCTCCTGGTCTTCTTGCTCTCTCCACACACTCACATCTGATCCATCACCAGGTTCTGCCAATTTTAGCTCCTAAATATCTCACATCTGGCTCCTTCTCTTCTGTCACCCTGCTCTCCTGGTCCAAGCACCATCTCTCACTTGCACTTCTGCTATGTCCTTATCACTTGTCTCCCCACATCCTCTTGCATTCTCCTCCCATTCACCCTCCACAGGGTAGACAGAGTGATGCTTAAAAATGTAAGCCTGGTTATGCGGCTCCCCTGACCTTTCGATGGCTTCCTGTTGATCTTAATCTCAAGTTCAAAGTCCTTATTTGACACAACTTGCAAGACCCTGTGTGCTCCGGAGACATCTCTGATGGCTACCTGAATCTTTCTTTCCCACCCCGGGTCTAGAATCTGCCAGGTTCCTTCCCACTCAAGAGCTTTTGCATGTACCGTGACCGTTAACAGTTCTGAATGTGCCAGCACCGTGGTCCTCACACGTACATGGATTCCTATCGCCTTTGTCCAGCTACTTCCTGTCTCAGCCTAAATATCACTCCCTCATGGAAACCTTCTGACTCTCTCGGATTGTGAGGTCTCCCAGTTATACTGTCATCGGACTTCTCCTTGTTTGTTGTATGTACTATCGCAAAGCCAGAAACCACATGTAGGAATAGACGAGTGAACGAGTGAGCCATCAGAGAACTTGGGGAGGCGAGAAGTACTGTGGGACTGGGAAAGACTTCATTCTTTGGGGCCAGGGGGTGTAATCGTCTCTGCTCTGCAAGCGAGCCAAGAACTACTAGAGGCATCATTCAGACTTTGGCAATTTTCTGCTGACTAAGGCAGGAGCTTTGAAACAGAAAGAGAATGTTTGTTCATGGTGGGATCTAATGCAATATTAATAATAGCTATAATCCCACACCACTCTCGAGGTTATGATAATGCAGGCCTAAAGTTAGTGCATGAGGCCAAATTCACATGTTCAATTTTATCCTTGAATATCTCTTAAATCATTCATAAAGTATTATATACATAGTTTTGTATACATAACATTAAAGTTTAAGAACTTCTCAGGTAGATGTCTTTTTACTTGTTACATTTTCATAAATCCCTGCTTGATTCTCTGGGGTTGCTAAACTTAAGGAAAAACAAAAAGAAAAATACGTTTAAAAACCTAAATGGGTTTTGGGTGAGCAGAACAGAGGAGCATGTGTCCAACTTCAAAATTAATTTGGGAAGAGAGAAAAGCAACAGAGGCCAGTGGAGGGAAAATAGGGAGTGATTTTAGGTGGTACACGGATTCTCTAAAGCATTAAAAATGTTTGATGGTTATGTATTTTATAATACATATATGTTTTAGCAAAATGTATCACCATGGCATCAAACCCATAATTTCACAGTTATTTCACAGACAAGGCTAAATTTAAAACATACACACAAAAACCCTCAGGATACTTTAAAGAAAAATACTAAGTAGATAATGGTGCCGGTGGCCTGAGAAGACCAGAATTGTGAAGATGACAGTGTTTTGAAGGTGCTGCTTCCCCTGAAGTAAACGGCTATTTTCACTATAAGACCTCAGTTCTATCTTTCTTCAGTTGTATGTATTTCCATGCATGGGTCTGGCACTTTACATTTAAATGTGCTTTTACACCTATTGGATTAATTTTCCCATAAACCCTACATGGCAGACAAGGCTTTATTCCTATTTTACAGATGTGGAGACTGAGGCTCAGAGAGGTTAAGTAACTAGAGTTAGCTATAACCTCTGTCTATATGTAGAATAAAGCTATCTAGACAAATATATAGCTAACGTTTATTGAGAGGCTACTATGTACGAGGCACCATTCTAGAAACAAAAAGAGGCCCCTGCTCTCAGGGAGTTTATTGAGAAATGTATTGCTTGGGGCTCAAATGAAGAACTTTGATTTCAAATTCACTGCTTTTTCTATCCACTACCTTACACTAGATTATGGTTTCTGGAAAAGGCAGGAGCCACATAAACGTGATAAATCTCATGAAACTGTACACCCAAAGAACAATGTTTGCTTTGTGTAAGTTAGGGACAAGTGAGCCATCATCTACGTTATAAGTAATGTATTGTATGACTTATATGTAATTATTATACAATTATACAAGTCATGAGTAATTCATTGTATAAATAGATACAAAATGTATTTAAAGAGTGTAAATGTAAGATATATGTAAAATTTCATTTTAAAGAGGCAGCCGAAAACAAAGAGTGACTTCTATCTTATAAGAAACCTTTCATTCTCATCCCACCTTCTCAAAGAGGGAACAAGAATGGGCAAATATAACATTAAATAGAGGAGGTGGGTACAGCAGAATTAATGACCAGAACTGGACGAGCAGAGAGCTCCTGTAAATCTATGATCTTGACTTTGCTCTGCTTTTAGGAGAAAGCACAATGAATTGCTTTCAGTAGACAGAGAGAGAAAGCAAAGACGCTACCTGGGAATAAGTAAAACGGAATTATTGCTCAGCACAGGCCTATCTCAGGGGGTGAAACCAGTAGGCTTAGCGGAGGGGCAGCCTGCTCTGGACAGATAAGGTTAGGAGTCACTCCCCTGTGTTTGCAGACTTTGCCAAGGTTGTCCTGGGCAGAGCTCCAAGACCCTGGATTCGTGATGAGGGTGTATGAGGGGGTGGGGGTGGCGGAGTGAGCCTTTGGAGTCAGAGAGACCTGGCCTTGAATCTGGCTCGTCACATGAGAGCTCGCACTGACTCCTTCTGCACAGGCCGTGTGAGGATTAGGGCAGCAGTGCTTGTCGCAGGTGGACGACAGCACCGGCTTTATAGCGAGCACTCAACAAACCTTAACTAGAGGGGCGCCTGGGTGGCGCAGTCAGTTAGGCGTCTGACGCTTGGTTTCGGCTCAGGTCATGATCTCCGGGTGGTGAGATCAAGCCCCACGTCTGGCTCCCCACTCAGCACGGAGTCTGCTTGAGATTCTCTCTCTCCCTCTACCCCTCCCCCCACTCAATGCTCTCTCTCTCTTCCTCTTTCTCTAAAATAAATAAGCAAATAAATTTTTAAACCCTAACTAGAACAAGATGGAGCAGCTTTGAAAAGCCTCAGGAATGCAGAGAAACCCCCTTCTGTGTGCCACCATCCTTCCTGGGCCCCTCCAGATCTGGGGCATCTTCCAAAGATTCTACCAACGTTGGTTTTTCTTGGCTTGCCCTCAAGCAACGACTAAGGATCTAACTTCAGCGGAGACCTTTTTGGGGTTGTTCTGGCAATATGTTTTATTTTTTTAATTAATTAATTAATTAATTAATTATTTTTTAAGATTTTATTTATTTATTTGACAGAGATAGAGACAGCCAGGGAGAGAGGGAGCACAAGCAGGGGGAGTGGGAGAGGAAGAAGCAGGCTCCCAGCGGAGGAGCCTGATGTGGGCCTCGATCCCAGAACGCCGGGATCACGCCCTGAGCCGAAGGCAGACGGGTAGCATAACGACTGTGCCACCCAGGCGCCCCTGGCAATATGTTTTAAATCATAAAAGTTGTTTATCTCTGTGCCTCCTGAGCATACTTCATCCTGGCACCGGGAGTATAGGTTGAATAGATTCCCCAAGTAGTAAGTAGATTTTCAATTATTCTGCCTTTTCTTATTTAATTAACTTATTGATGAAGCATCCTGTCCCTCTGAGCAGGAGCAGCATCTCTTTCAGCTGGCAGCCTTGCATCTGAGAAGCTCCAGATCTCCAGAGACATGGCCAGCATCTCTGTAGATGTCTCAGTGGTCAGTCCCGCTGATGTGGGGATTTGGCTCACAGCATAGCCTGCTGTATGTGGGACCAGTGTTATATATTCAAAGGGTGGCTTTGCCCTGGGTGATATGGACAGAACAAACTTAATGGGGCTGTAACTGGTGAGACCACACAGCACAGAGGGTATGAAGATGATGCCTGTTGGAAATCACTGAGCGGTCTGCCCTGGTTGGAGGCGAAGTTGGGCACAAGAATGGCAGCAGAGACAGCCACAAAGGGAGGCAACCAGTAGATCCTGAAGGCTCAGAGTACCAGGGTAGAGAGTTCATTTTTTAAATTTTTATTTATTTATTGTTTTTTAGAAAGGGGTGGGCCAAGGGAGAGGGAGAATCTAAAGCAGTCTCCATGTCCCGTGGGAGCCCTACATGGGGCTGCATCTCAGGACCCTGAGATCATGACCCGAGCAGAAGTCAAGAGTCAGATGCTTAACAGACCAAGCCACCGAGGCGCCACCAGGGTAAAGAGTTTAGACTGTGTCCTCAGGCAGATGGAGGCTCACTGAAGATTTTTTTCAAAAGATTTTATTTATTTGAGAGAGAGAGAGAGAGAGAGAGAAAGAGAGCATGAGCAGGGGGAGGGGCAGAGGGAGAAGCAGATTCCCCGCTGAGCAGGGATTCCTGACATGGGACTCAATCCCAGGACCCTGGGATCATGACCTGGGCCAAAGGCAGATGCTTAACCCACTGAGCCACCCAGGCACCCCTCACTGAGGATTGTTTTTAAGCAAGAGAATGATATGGTCAGATTGCCATTTTATAAGATTACTTGGCTATTAGCGCTGTGCTTCTGAAACAATCATGCTTCAGAATCACCTTGGCATCTTGATAAAATGCATACCCTGGTTCAGTAGGTCCAGCGTATGGCTTGAAATCCTGCATTTCTAATAAGCTCCCAGGTGATGCGGATGCTGCCGGTCTGTGGCCAATACTTCGATTACCCAGCAGAGCAGGGGTTCTTAAACTTTAGGGGTATCAGAATCACCTAAGGGGGTGTTAAACCCAGATGGCTGGCCTCTGCCCTTACATTTTCTGATTCAGTCACTCTGGCTGGGGCCCAGCCACTCCCCGGGGTGATGCTCGTGCTGGGGGCCTGGGGACTGTAACGAGAACCATCAAGACAGAGGGCTGATGGAGGAAGGGGAAGACTTGAGGAAGGAACACAGTCAGGAGGCTGGAACAATAGCCCTGGTGTGACACGGTGCCCTGCGGGTGGCACTGGGAATGTGGGAAAGGTGAGAGTTTGGTGCCAGGACTTTGTGACTGACCAGCTGCGAGGAGAAGGGCTGGAAAGGCCCCAGGTCTCTGCCTTGAGAGCGTGGAGGCCTCACCCATACCTGCTGGTGCAGCAGGAACAAGCCTGGGGTGGTCCGTGATGTTGGCTTCAGTTTTAGATGGTCCGAATGAGCCTTGGAGGGCTGCCGAGGGGTTGGGGAGGAGGAGGGAGGGTGTCTGCAGATGGCAGCAGACTGGCTGATACCGGTTTGCTACCTAATAGAATCCCCCGTGCTTCATTCTCTTTAACTACAAGTTGAAGCTCTTGGCCCCTTCTCTCCCTGGGGATGGAGCAAGGATGGCGGATGCCCGCGTAGCCCCAGAAACCTCAAAAAAGAGACCCCTTCCTACAGTGTTTGAGTTTCTGTCCTTTCCTCCCAGCTGCCCCAAATTACATGACAGTGTGATCCCTACTTTCCAGGAAGTACAGTATCAGCAGAAACCCAAGGCTACTTGCTGTCCCTCCACCCCCTACCCCCCACCAGAAGTTTATTTGATAAAGTTTTAACAACACTTGAAATATTTTATTTTGCTAAACAAATTTACAGGACTGACCTGGACTTCTTCTGTTCAAGGTCTCATCCGGCAACAAGGTTGGAAGATCCCTGTCATCATTTCTTGGGATGCTTTGAAGGATTTTCTTGGCTTTGTGGTCCCTTGGTTTTTGCTGATTAATTCTTGCCTCCCTGTGAAGACTTTTCTTCTGAAAATGATCAGCTATAATGGATTAGCGTTCTCCCCCTGAGCTCCTGTCACCAGAATAGGTCACCAGATCAGCCACTTCGCAAGTGTGTGCTTATGTGTACTCGGGTCCCCTAACCAGGACACAGTTTTCTTTTTCCTGTTAGAAGGTACAGAAACTTTCTCTAGGCACAGGCTTGTTAGGAGAGAGGAGAGCATGCCCACAGATTCAAAAAGGTTTGGGTTGATTTAAGAGGAGGACTTCTGTAAAAACATTTGTTGGTAGGCCACCAATATACTTGGAATTGCAAAAGGCAGTGACTTTGGCTTAAATACCAGAGTGAGGAATGGAATATGACAAGTACAGCAGACATTATGGTAAAGGGGTTTGTTACAAGAGATGGTTCTTGTAGGATGATCCCATGGGGTGCGTTATAGAGGATGCCTAGTTATCAAAATAAAGACCGACTCACCCCTCTCTGTTTTCCTAAACCAAGACAAGTGATCTAACCTCATTTTCCTGCTAGAGCCAGAATGTCATGCGAGCAATTTGTGAAGGAAAAAAAAAAAAGGAAAGAAAGAAAAAACAGAGAGCCTTGGGACACAGATCCATCCTTGTGACTGAAAACAAAGAAAAGGCTCAACAGGGTCGGTAACAGAAGGGATCCTGCTGATGCTTCCCAGCTCCGGAAGTTGGGGCCCCTAACAAGGACCAAATTTAAAATGCTAAGTAAAGCCTGGGGACGGATGCTAAACCATTCAGGGGCGAGGGCAGTGATTATGTGGAGTAAACGTGGTAAATACGACACTCTTCCCTTTTCTCATACTTACCTCTTGTCTGTTCCGGTTCATTTCCAGCATTTGCATCTTATGTAAATATTGTCTTTTCCCAGGAGTGTACCCTGGAGTTTGCATCTTCTTTTCCAGTTCCTGCTGTGAACAATGACACACTCATTAGAATGGGGTAATTTGTTACTGACTCTGCAATCCACAACTTGCAATTTTTTTTTTGAACAGAGTGAGATCTTAATCAGCCATCAGTTATAATCCGCAGAGCTCTCTTGTGATGTCAAAGATGGATCGTTGTAGTTCCCCCACCCAGTCCTTCGTGTAGCTGTCAGTGAACAGAGATTTGCTGTGTGTATAATGTAGTGTTTAAGGCTCCGGTGGAGTTTTGCAAACCTTAAATGTAACTATGTTTCCACATCTCATTTTGATGAAATATCGCTTACCCTGTCAATAGATGCTTATCGCTATCTCCCCAGAAATGTGTTCTGGTTGGATAATATTGTCTTCTTTCTTCCCACCTCTTCTGCATGGCATTGTCTGGCTATGAGATCAGAGGGGAGCCACTGAATGGCTAAATGGAATCCATTTCTATAGCCTGTACTCCCATATACCAATACGAGCCCTGGTATATTAGAAAGTTGATTATTTGTGACTTTGGTAATCTCCCCTGGTGCATCAGAAACCCAGTGGGACAGTGTAGACAGTAAGGGCACCCAGGGGTGAAAACACCCTTGTCCGTTACTTGCTGTGGCCAGGAGAGGGAAGATGGATATGCAGTCAGATGTGCTCAGTGATACCTTTTTTTGCTGTCTTGTGGACAGGGACTGTGTTGGCTGTTGCGAGCCTCCTGAGGGGATCATCTCTACAGTGCCGTCTGCACTGCAAACCTGGCCTTGACATCTGACCAAATTAGCCATCCGAGCAACAGCACCTAGCCGGCTCCAAAATGAATCAGGGGTGGAAAGGGCAGAAAATCTACTACCTCCCAATTTTCACAGCTACACGAGGAGAGTTTTCTCAGCAGAATCTGATGAATGAATAAAAGGAGAAAGCTCTTCAGAAGCCCTTTTCCAAGGACTCCTTTTTGGTGAGGTGATGGTAAAAGTTAGGAACACCTCATAGAGATAATTTCCCCTAAAAACTGAGAATGAAGAGAAAGTTTCACCTGAGGGGAAGAATAAAAGGAAAGAGTTATGCTAGATTTTGCACAAATTTGAACACTTCTAGAATTACCAATGTCCAAGTAAAATTCCTCTTTCTTATCTGCAACTTCCTGTCTTCACCAGGAAGTGGAGAAGGGCCCAGAGTTTACCTCAGAGACAAGAGTCTTTGCCACTTGGAGGCAGGCCCAGGAGGGAATGGATAGCTTTGGAAGGTCCTAACTCTGAACGACTTCCTGGTTTGATTTGTCTTTGAGGTCTTCTGTGCAGGAGTGTATGTAATGGAGAGCCCCCACCTCCCCCGCCCCCTCCAGTGAGCGCTGCAGTTCACCTTTGCTCTGTGAGTTGTTCTGGCTTCGTGCTGGCTCAGGAGCGTTTCAGAAGTAATTACTCGTGGCAGGTCAATGGGTTCAAGCTTCTAGAAGTCCAACATTTAGAACATTCAGCATTCCTCATGCCATGAGATGATGAAACATAAAAGCCAGACATTAAACTATCTTAACACTTTGCAAAAGCAGCACTTACTCCTGAGAGCACGTAGGGAAGGCGATTTCAACAGGATTACGGTTGTATCCGTGCAAAAGACTTTTCAACTTATCTGGGTTCTTTATTGTTCTATTGCCCTGCTGCCAGTGACTTACTGATCTAAATATTGGTCAGAGAGTCAAAACGCTAAGAACCTTTTTCTGTCTGCATCGAGGGACCAAGTTCAAAGTTATCAAGCAACATGGGTCTTGGAGTCTTACAGATGAAAGAGGCACAGGAATTTGTTTTATTCATTCCTTAACCACCCAGCTGAACTCTTCCAGTGCTTAGGGACGTGACCTGTATTTAAGATCTCCAGAGAAGCTCCCTCAGCCTCCCTCCAGAATAATCACTGGCAGCCACGAGGCACATTTAAAATGAAAGTGCAGCTTACAATCTTAGACTTACGAGTCTTAGACTTATGAATCTTAGACATGGGATTTTTTTTTCTAGAAGGGGCTTGTCTTTATGGGGAGATCATGTTGGAGTTTCAAGGGGTCACTAAGCCTGGGAAGCCAGTGATGAACCGGTGGACCTGCCTTCAGCCCTACTTGCCTCGGATGACTTAATGCTCTGGAAGTGGTTGAGCAGGCCTGGGAGACAAAGGTGGGTGTCTCCACACTGACGTGTGGGCAGGGACCTCGGAGGGCTGTAGAATTTATTTATTTACTCAGCAAGTACATACTGAACAAACTAGTGTGTGCCAGGCACAGAAGTGCGATGGACAACAAACACAGCATGGTCCCTATGGAGCTTACAATCTGTGGGGGAACAAATACATTTTGCTTGTATGATTATTCACTAACAATCATGAACTGTGATCAGAGCTATGGGGCTATGACGATAGACAACTAGAGGACTCCACCTGGGAAATGGGGGGTGCTATGAGCTGAATTGTGCCCCCCACCCCAATTCATATGTTGAGGTCTTAACCACCAACATCTCAGAATGTGACCTTATTTGGAAATAGGGTGCTTGCAGGTGTAATTAGTTAAGATGAGGTCATACTGGAGCAGGGTGACCCTTCATCCAATATGTCTGGTGTCCTCATTAAAAAAGAAATTTGGGGGCACCTGGGTGGCACAGCGGTTGAGTGTCTGCCTTCGGCTCAGGGCGTGATCCCGGCGTTATGGGATCGAGCCCCACATCAGGCGCCTCCGCTATGAGCCTGCTTCTTCCTCTCCCACTCCCCCTGCTTGTGTTCCCTCTCTCGCTGGCTGTCTCTATCTCTGTCAAATAAATAAATAAAATCTTAAAAAAAAAAAGAAATTTGGACATACACCCACATGCATGAAGGGACAGCGCCATGTGAAGATGAAGGTGGAGATCGGCATGATGCTTCTACAAGCCAAGGAGTGGCAAAGATGGCTAGGAAACCACCAGAAGTAAAGAGAGAGACACATGGAACAGATTCTTCCTTTCAGCTCTCAAAAGGAACCAGCCCTGCACACATCCTGATCGTGGACTTCCTGCACCTAGAACTGTGATTAATGCATTTCTATTGTGTTAATCCCCACAGTTTGTTGTACTTTGTTACAGCAGCCCTAGAAAATTAATGCAAGGTGGGGAGGAGTAAGGGGGCAGTCCAAGAAAGTTTCCTGGGGCAGTAATTTTTAGCAGAAGTTGGACATCTAGGAAATTTTAGGGAACTAAGGTGTTCCAGGTAGGGGGAACAACATACACAATAACCCTAAGGTAGGAAAGAGCAGGATATGTTGAGGAAACTACAGGAAGTCAGTTGACTACAGTTCCGAGTGAGGGGAAGAACTGCTCAAATGAGGCTGGAGAGGTGGTAGGCAGGGGCCAGGTCTTGCAGTGCCCAATGGAGCATTCAAAAAATCTAAACATTCTTAAGAGCAATGGGAAGCCACTGACATATATCAAGCAAAGTAGTGACATGATTACATTTGCTTTTAAAAAATGATCACTCTAGCTGCACTGTGTAAACTAGAGAAGAGCAATCACAGACGCAGGAAAGGCAGTTAGGAAGACAACGGTGATGGGCTTGGGGCTCATGGAGGGACATCGATGGGCTCTACAAATAGTTAAAACTGCCCAAACAAGATTTGTTATAGTTGCTGAGGAAGAGTGAAGGGTCCAAATGGCCTCCAAATACAAAAGATGGATGGTGTTATCATTCACTGAGATGGGAACCCTAGGGAAGACAAGGTGTGAATGGGATATAACAGGAGGATACAAATTCAGTTAGAGCAGGTTGAGTTTGAGGTGCCTTTGAGGCATACCAGTGTAGATGTTGAGTAGATAATGAGCTATACGAGCGTGGAGCTCACAGGGGAGGTCTGTGCTAGAGCTGCATATTTGGGGATCATCCCCGGGTAGAGAATACTTGAAACCATAATCATGGATAAGACCATCTTGACCGTAAGGTCAAGAGTGAGAAGAGCAGAGCCAAGGACTGAAGACTGGAGGAGCTCCAACACTGAGAAGCTAGTGGATGGGGACAAGCTGGCCAAGGACATGGAGGAGAGATGGCTCGAGAAGTAGGAGAAAAACGAGGACACCATATTGCGGCAGTGTGAGCACCACTCCCACCTTAGTCCAACACGAAAGGCAAACGATGACTTAGTTTGACATTATTTTTCATTTTAGTCTGATTGGTCGCATTATCAAGGGGTAGACCTGGAAGCCAGCTTGGCTGTCAAGGTGACCAGAGTGGAAAGAGTGGGGGAGGCTGGAAATGGATGCTGAGCAGCCAGCATTCATGGCCAGCATGACCTGTGCCTCCTGCTACTTCTCTGTAGAACAATTTCCTGGTTTCTGGGCTGGGCCTGAGCTGTTCTGGGGTAAACAGCCTGCACTCCTTTCTGCCGGCACAGCCCAAACTCACCTGGCAAGGAAGAAAACGAGGGCAAAGGATTTGGCGACAGGGAGGAGAGACAAAGGGCAAGAGCTCATCTTTAGGTTAGACATGTGCCTGTGCCACACAATTTGCATTTGTGGTAGGAAGTGGCTCCCTGTTCCATTCTCACCTTGGTGGAGTAAGTGGGGGTTTTAACATAAGAACTGCGCAAGGGTGTAATGAGAGTCTGCTTCTCTGTTTCTCTCTTGGCCTCTTGCCCTGCTCATTCTTTCTCTCTCTCTCTCAAATAAATAAATAAGTTTTAAATTTTCTCCATATATTTTCATAGCTTGGGAGTTAATTTCTTTTTAGTGCTGAATAATATTCCATTTTATGGCTGTACCACGGTTTCTTCATCCATTCATCTCCTAAGGACATCTTGGTTACATCCACATTTTGGAAATTGTGACTAAAGCGGCCATACACATCCCTGTGCAGGTTTTTGTGTGGACATCAGTTTTCAATTCATTTGGGCAAATACTAAGGCTCGGAATTGCTGGACTGTGTGGGAAGAGGATGTTTAGTTTTATAAGTTCTTGTTGCTCCCCATGCTTGACAGCGTTTGGTGTTGTCAGTGTTTTGGATTTTGGTTATTCTAATATGTGTATAGTGGTATCTCATTGTGGCTTTAATTTCCATTTCCCTGATGACATGGTGTTGAACATATTTTCATATGCCTACTTGCCCTCTTTTATCCTCTCTACTTGCCTTCTTATTCTCTTGACAATGTCAAGAGCAGAGCAGAAGGTTTGAATTTCAATGAAGTTCAGCTTCTCAGTTGTTTCTTTGGAATATATCTCCAGGGGATTCTGATGATTTTCTAGGTTGGGGTCCACTGGCTCCCGTACCGCCTCAAGTGAATAAAGGGACTACAGCAGAGTAGACCACAGAGGATTGTTTGTGATGCATTATTGAAAAATTGAGTCTGAAGACTCCAGCTATTTAAATATTTTCAGCTATTTAAAATAACCTATCCATAAATTCTTAGGGCCAGCTTTTTCTTCGAAAATGTAAGTATATATTCTTCTATTTTCAGCCTCATTTTGTTTAAACCCATAATTCTGATAAGAGTTAAAGGCTGTCTTTAAGAACTCTCTCCAGGCAATCACTTTCTTCCTGGCCTTTGAAAAGAACTGAAGCGTCACACTCTTCCTCCACAAAGGGCACTAGATGGCAGCAACCAACACTGCAAATAGGATCCCTCCCACAAGTATTTGCGCTTGGCCTGAGAAGCACTGCAGAAAAAAATTGTTGGAAAATTGGCTTCTCTAGACAAACCAGTCAAATGAAATTGCCCCAGAATTCTGAGTTCATATCAATGTTCCTTTTCCCTGCTTGGGAAGCAAACTGCCTCACTTCATCATCTTCACAGAGAATACAAGGAAAGGAATTACTGGAGAATTGGTATGGTAGAATGAAACTTTCTTTTTTTTTTTTAATCTCATGTTATAAAAAATGTATTATCTGTCTAAGGGTTTCTAGGTTATTTGGTTTCTCAAGTGAAACAAATGGTCAGGCGAATCAGTTGAAGTGTCAGCTGGGAAACTCCGAAATGGAGATTAAATCCAGCAGAAGTCACTGAGCTTGGTGACATACTAACCTGAGATGGTTGCATCTGTGTAGTAACAGGAAGAAAAAGTTGGGCAGGAGAAGCTCAAAGAAACTGTAAAATTTGTTTGGCACCAAGACTTAAGAATGTATGTCCTTTAAGGTTCTCAGAAGAAGGTAAAGGTGTCCAGGGCAGCCTTGAAGCAAGAAATCATGAGCCCAAGGAGGAATGTCTGGTCAAGACATTGCAACGAGTTCACATATCAATAACTTTCTTTGTCCCAAACATCTAGCAATGGAAAATAAAACATAAAGCCAAAAAGATGTGGCTGGGCTTGAATACAAGATATATATCTCCAGGGCCCAGAAAACAAACCGAAATACATACCTAGAGGAGGCTGATCCATAAGGTGTTTGGGGCTCCTGATGGCTGTGAGTTATTTCTAGAGATTAAAGGGGACCTAAAAATGCTCCATGTAAGATGGCAAACTAGAGCCAGGATCACAGCTTGACATCAAGGGCTGCGTTGTTCTCTATGCTTCTACCCAGTACAAGAGAGCTGCATCACAATGTAAGTTGGAAGATTTGTTTTCCAAGTGTTATCAAAACATTGAACGTGAAGAATATTAAGTAGCCATGAAAAAGGATGAGATCTTGCCATTTGCTCCAACGTAGATGGACCTAGAGAGTATAGTGTCAAGTGAAATAAGCCAGACTGAGAAAGCAAATACCATGATTTCACTCAAGATATTCCTAACAGGAGGGAAAACCCCCCATAATGTTATTTTGATGGTCAACATTGATTTGCCTAGGCTACAACTCCAAGTTATTCAAACACTAACCTAGGTGTTGCTGTGACATTATTTTGTAGAGATGATTAAAGTCCATAAGCATATGACTTTTATTTTTAAAGATTTTATCTATTTTGAGAGAAAGAGAGATTGTGAAAGCAGGGGGAGGGGCAGAGACAGAGGGAGAGAGAAAACCTCAAGAGGACTCCATGCTGAGTGTGGAGCCTGATTCCGGGCTCGATCTCAGGACCCTGAGGTCACTATCCAAGTCAAAATCAAGAGTTGGACACTTAACTGATTGGGCCACCTGGGTGCCCCCATAATCATTTGACTTTAAGTAAGGAAGATTATTTTAGGTAATCTGGGTGGGCCTGATTCAATCAGTTGAAAGGTCTTAAGAGCAAAGCTGAGGCTTCCCTGAAGAATAGAAATTCTACTTATGGACAACAGCTTCAGCTCAGGCCCTGCATTTGCAGCCTGACCTCCCCGATGGCCTGCCCTATGGATTTCAGACTTGCCCTGCCAGTCTCCACAATCAGGTAAGCCAATTCCTTGCAATATATATATATATATATAAAATCTTCTACTGGTTTTGTTTCTCTGGTTGAACGCTGACTGATATAGGTACCTAGAAACAAACCTAAAAAAAAAACCAAAACCTCACACAAAACCCCCATGGAGAAATTATGAAACATTATTAAAAGATCTAAAAGAAATATCAGAGTAAATGGGGATTTATGCAATGTGTGTGGTTTAGAAGACTCAGTATTGTGGTCAATTTTTCCCCAATTAATCTATGAATGCATTTCAATCAAAACGTTAGCAAGGTTTTTAATGGACTTGATAAAAAGCTCCAAACTTCCCATGGAATAGCAAGCACCATAAATAATAACGATAATTCTGAAAAGGACTTGCTGTATTAGATATTAAGACTTAAAGATAAGTAATTAAGACAGTGCAGAATTCCTATGGAGATACACAAATAGGCCAATGCAACAGAAGAGAGCCTGAAAACAGACTCATGAAGCTCTGGAAACTGACTATAGGGCAGAAGTAGCTTTTTAAGTGAATGGTCAAAGAAGGATGACTCCATAAAGAGTGTTGGGACAATAGAATATTCAAATGAAAAAAAAAAGTAAAATTAAATTCCAAATTCACATCTGCACACAAATGAATTTCAGACAGATTAAGACCTAAATGTGAAATGGTAAATATCATAAATTTCACAAAGAAATAAAGAAGAGAAGCACCTGGGTGGCTCAGTTGGTTAAGCGTCTGCTTTCAGCTCAGGTCATGGTCCCCGGGTCCTGGGGTCAAGCCCCGAGTCAGGCTCCCTGCTCAGTGGGGAGTCTGTTTCTCCCTCTGCTCCTCCGCATGCTTATGCTCGCTCTCTCTTACTCTCAATCTCTCAAATAAATAAAAAAAATCTTAAAAAAAGAAAAAAAAAGTATATCTTTATGAACTCGAGAGAAACAAAACTTTCTTAGACAAAATGCAAGAAATACAAAACATTGGGGCTCCAGGGTGGCTTAGTCGTTAAGTGTCTGCCTTCGGCTCAGGGCGTGATCCCAGGGTCCTGGGATCGAGCCCCGTATTGGGCTTCCTCCTCCACTGGGAGCCTGCTTCTCCCTCTCCCCCTCCCCCTGCTTGTGTTCCCTCTCTCACTGGCTGTCTCTCCCTCTGTCAAATAAATAATCTTAAAAAATCTTAAAAAAAAAAAGAAATACAAAACATAAAGACTAAGATTGAAAAATTTGACATTTAAAGTGGAAAACTTTGTACACACACACACACACACACGCAAAATGAAAAGGCAAACCATAGATGGAGAAAAGATATTTGTAATACATGTAAGTAACAAAGAGCTAGATCTAAGATATATAAAGCACTCTCACAAATCACAAACAGATAATCGAAAATGGGCAAAGAGTTAGAAAAGGCAAGGAAAGGAAATACATTTGTGACTAATTATGTAATACCGAAAACAGCACAATGAAACCATCCAGGTCGGAACTGCCCTCCTTATCTCCCACCAGCAGGGCTTATACTCATCTTTCCCCCTTTGCATTCATTCATTCAACATTTATTCACCTCATATTTATCGATCACCTATTATGTGCCAGATACTGTTCTAGACACTTAGATACATTAGTGAAGACAACAGACAAAAATCTCTGCCTGTGGGAAAGATAATATTCTAGCACTGGCGGGGAGGTGATGAACAAAATACACAGTGAACATAATAGAAGTAAATTGCTTGGTGTGTTAGAAGTCAGTGTTCTGAGGAAAAGAAAAGATAGTGGCAGTTCATGGGGAACCAGGAGTGTCAGGGTAAGGGTTGCAACTGTCATGAGGTTATTGTGATAAGCCTGTAGGACAGTGAGATTTAAGCAAATCTTGGGAGATGAAAGAGGGAGTCACCCGAGGAAATCATATTACATTGGAGCCCTGGGGGTGGGGGCGGTTGACCATCTCCGCCTTAGGTGGGACCAGAGATGGTTGGATGAGAAGGTGAATCAGGCCAGGAGGGACAGTGGTGATCAACTTTTCAACACGAGATGAGCACATTGGATTCAGAGTTTCCTGGCAGAGGCTCTCAGAATTCAGCAGCCCTGAGCTGGAGAACTTTAGTTCATGACCTGCTCTTTACTTGAGGAGTAGATGTTTAGGAAGTGGAGGGTGCCAAACGTGCAACTCAAATTATTTAGGATGCAATTAGATTTGGTTTAATAATTAAAAATACTTTTAGAATTTTCTCTGGCAGAGATTAGGCTATTAATTAGCATGTCATGGGAACCCAGCATTTATTATTCTCTCAAAAACCCATTTGTGGTGGAAAATGTGCTGAGCCTCATTTGTGAAGATAATTATAGTTGATATCTTTGTGAGTGTCTGCCAAGTTCCCAGTGATTTCCCTCTTCTCTGGGAGCTGCTTCCAGAATTTATCAGGGTGGGGGAGGGGGGCTTCTCTGCCCACATTTCTGCATGAGCATATCCTCTGGTCATAGCTTATTGGAACAGAACTGGAATCATGAGCAAAGCTGAGCCAATAAGATCTTTCCTCCCAGGAATTTCGAATTGGAGCCAAGAGAGCCAGGCTAATCTGTGTGTTTGACTGAAACTATAAAATGCAAATTCAGGAATTGAGGGTGGCCATATGTCACCAAGTGGTCTTGAGGAGCAGAGAAAGTCAATTTGTAGGAAGAATAAAGCAAATGCACAGAGAAGAGTTAGGGGAGACACACAGAGTTGTGTCTTTTGGGTTCCAAGGCAAAGCTGTTACCTGAAGCCCAACTGCCTCCCAGAATTTGGGTTCAACAAACACTCCTGTGTCTTCATAATTCATGACATGGGCATCTAGTCCATTAGACATACAATTCTGGGATGCTACAGGTCTGCAATAGCAGGGAGAAGGCATTTTGATTTTCGTTCCCACCAGGAAGAATGGGGCTCCTTGTCATTCATTCACCATTCATTCATAAGCTTTTTTGGGGGGGTGCATATTAAGTGTTAGTGACTGAAGATAGAAGATGGAATAAGACATAGTCTTTGCACTCAAATAATTCATTTGTCTTGATTTTTAAGGTGGTTGGCTGGGATGTGGGGATACAGTCTTTGGTTCTGAAACACGAAAGTTCTCCTTTTGAGCTTGAATTGATTTGAGAATCAAAGCCTAACTTCATCTGCTTTAGGATTGGTAGGTATAAAAAGTACGCTGTGAACTACAAACTGCTACCCAAATACTCGTCACTGGTTATAGCAACATCTCCTGCTCACTGCCTCCGCAGAAACACGTATTAAGCACCCTCCTTTGAAGAGGTACTTTGATTTAGGAATACAACGTAAGTTTTTAAATTGTCCAGTTTAGCTGGAGATTTGCTCAAAAGTTTTAAATTACATACCAATTTGATGTAATTATACTTTATTTTTATTTACATAAAAATGTTTTGAGGTTTCCAATATTTTGGGAAAAATGCTTTTTTTGTGAACAAAAGATATTATCACTTCAAACAATGATTGGTGAGCTTCTGGAGAAAACAGGTAAATAAAAACCAACTGAAACAGAAATAATCCCCAACGAATGAGCTCAGATACCTCTGGGATTTGTTCAGACGTCTGGGTGAATTGTGTAGCAGGTGGGATTTGTTTCCAATTCCTTTTTCTTTTTCTTTCTTTCTTTCTTTTTTTTTCCAATTCCTTTTTTCAAATGTCAGTGATAGATCCTGCTCACAGGGGAGCCCAAGCAACCCCTTCTCTTAGCTGATGCTCATTTTCAAGGACCCACTCAGCTCTCTTTCCCCTTCTAGGATGAGAGTTCTTAGAATTTATAGTTCTCTAGAGGGAATTCATTAAATATTTATTAAGGTGAATGCATTAAAGCTCTTGCTTTGCTGCCTTGGAATCCAATGTCCTCAATTTCAGCAACCAGTTAACATTTAGAACGATAGAAGGTTAGGGATAGAAGGTCTGTAGAGATCAATGATGCTGATGGTTAAGGGCATGGGCTTTGGAGACCTGGTTGATATCTGACCTCCACTGTCCTTGGACAAGTTACTTAATTCTCTAAACCACATGTATTAAGCAAAGATAATACCTCCTTTCTCTTAGAGGTGTATAAAGATTAAATGACTGACATTGATCAAGTTGCGCCGAGTGTATCTGACTTGAAGTAGGTGCTAATTAAATAGTCCTAGCCGTAACGATTGTTATTATTGTTTGTTACAAGTGATTTCTCCGTAGTCTTCTAGCTCATCAGTGCCAAATGCAGGTCTTTTGAATCACATCGTGCCTGTGTCTTTGATACTATATGTTCCCTCCTCTTGGTGGTGGTCTTAAAAATGAAATCATTACAACAGGAAATCCTAAAGAAATACGGTCTTTGCAACTGACAACATTCTCTTTAACAACATTCTCATTCTTATTAATTTAGTCATTTTCAATATCCCTCCTTTATGATTAGAGTTAAATAGGATGTTACCATGAAATCCAAGAAATTCCTTATGAAGCCTTTTAAATTCATCTTACTTGAAGCCTTCGGGGTGGATGCCTTTTAATAATACTTGTTTCTCCGTGTTCCAGTGGGATGTCAAAATACATGGCCCTGGACACTTGAAGGATTGGGAGAGAAATAAAAGCAAACCATAAACAAATTGACTATTAAATTAGGCTAATCATTAGACTTCGTTAATACAATTTGGTACCTTTTTAGTTATATATGTCCAACCTGTATGCTAAATGTGAAGATGAAACACATAAGGCAGAGGTCCTACATGAATGCAAATGATAAAATATTAGCCTAGACTCAGGATTTAATTTCTGCTTCCCTCATTTCTTCTCTGGATTTTTATTGGATGGAATTTATATTGGATTTATGTTATAATGGATTGGAAAAGTCAATACTGTATTGACTACAAATATTGTTCGAACATAGAATTTGGTCTGGAAAATGGAAACTTTTTCATTTGTTTTAATTTCATGAAATCTCTCCAAAATGAATTGAGGAAGTCAGAAAAAATATATCTTTAAGAAGTGAAAATAAATTCTCTTTTTGGATGAAATAGATGGATGGTGGATAGATAGATGGGTGGGTATTAGATAGAGAGATGATAAATGGAGCATGAGTTTGTGATTGGAGTATGCGAACTTTAGCATTGTATGTTCCCAATTAAATAGTTCCCCCAACTTGGGAAAGAAATTCCCACAAATTGTCCTATAATACAACTTATCAGTAGTCTTTCCTGATGAAGAGAGCCAGGGCTACAGAACTAAGCCTTGTTAGGAAACAGAGCTAGGACTCGAGAGGTCCATTATGGGTTTTATTTTTTAGCTTGATTACTCTGGGGCCTTAGGACTGCTACCACGATCAATGCTGCATGAAGAAAATTTTGTCTTTTCCTCTTAGTAATCTGGAAGCATTCTAATTTCTAGATTGTTGCATAGACTATCCTACAGTTTCACTTTGCATTCTAAATGGAAAAATCCCTGCGTAATTATGTGTTTCTATCCTTACAACATTTGAATGACCACCTTAAAAACTTCACCATGTCTGTATTTTCTTTCAAAAGATTGCTGGCTTATTGAACAAGACAGAAACAACAGCAATGAAAACAAAAAAACATTTTTGATTAAAAAATGTAAGTATTTCTGGCAATATTTTTTTCAGCAGCCTGACTACTCCTTATTTTTATACTATGATTTGAGTGATAACACCTCATTATTTAATTCAATTCATCCCAAATTGTAGAGGCCGTGTCAGGCAGCTCTATTTTTACCCTTGATTTATAGGTGAAGGAAACCGATGCAGCAATTTTCCCAGACTCATACAATCTGGCATTTGGTGGGGCTGAGTTAGAGTATGGGTCTGGTAAAATTAGTGGTCAGAATGTTCACCATTCCTTTGTTATTTTTAATGTGATTTTGTCATTTCAAAAATAAGAATATTTTCCACGTGGGACTCTAATGCATTAGAATCAGTCTTCTCTGTTCAGTTACCAGAATCTTAAAACTCTGGATCCAGGGTTTGGATAAAAAAGGAACTCTTCCATGAAACTAGAGGAAAATTCCCATTCACGTGCTCAGGACGTCGGAGACATAGAAATAGGCCAGGTACCCAGTCAGTGTTGTCTGTTCTACAGAAAATAGCCCTGAGAATCAGTCTGGGTGAGATCCACCCGATACTGAAAGAGAGTATGATGCTTTCTGGCCAAGTGGACCAGTAATGGGAACTTATCTGTGTTATTGATCCAGAATATAAGAAAAAAATTACATAGATATACACATAGGTATGCGTTATATACGTGTATTTCTCTTCCCAAGTTAGAATCACTGTTTAATTATCGTTCTGGTTGTCATAAAAATTTTACATGTCTTACAAAATATCCCAGGATGATTTATAGCCACTTCAGACTCAGAGCTTCCAGTCATAATGGGGGGAAATTCTCTGAGTTCTGCAGATGACAGAACTTAGTTCATATTCCGTGTGAAGAATGTGGGGCTGGGGAGGGGGTGACTCATCCTCTCATCTGTAGGGCAATAAATCAATTCTGTTTGGGGTGGTTTCCAAATGCACATTAGGACGAATTCACTCCTAAAGTGTTGCTTTCCGAACAACAAAGCCTGATGCACTAAGTGGTACTGGAGAGAATGATTCAGATTTAGAATCCAACTGAAACATGTGGTGGTCATAATTTATCACATCTTATCTATATAATTTTAATCATCTGGCAAAGCTAGGTATACACATTGAAAGGACTGTAAACTAAGCTGAAACAAAATGATTTTTTTCCTTCTCGTGTGGAATGGTAAAAAGCCCTGGGCGCACACACCCATTCCAAAGTACTCGGAATACTTGACCAACATGCACCCTTGAGCTGAAAGATGTCCCCTTACATTTCAGCAGTTTGGAAACTTTCTGATATGATTATAAAGATAGACAGTCAATACCTCTGACAGATAGTCAAGCTTCCCTTGGCCCAAATCCACAGCCTCACGATGGCTGTTCCCCGTACCTGCACAGTATCTTCCACACCAGGTCTCTCGGAGAGGGGGCAGCTGCCCTTCCAAAGCTTTATTCCGGTCCTGCAGCCTTGCCAGCAGATAGGAACTCTTTTCTTCCAGATTCCGATTGAACGCAGAGTCCACAGGGCAGGCCGAGGGAGTCTCTTCCTCTTTGTTTTGCAAAGGTGCGACTTTGGTCACCCGAGGGTGAGCCTTAGAATGGCTTAGGCCCATTTCACGGCAACGATGCTCAAAGCACAACCGTGAGGGAAGTGGTTGGGGGCCTTGAACTTTGCTTGTCCTAATTAAGAGACGTCGGAATTTTACCTCAGCCCCACAAAGCACTTCATGGCATCTTTCTGGCTTTCTTTCACCACACAGTAAACCCTCTGGCCCCTGCCTGGGAGGCTGGTTTCTATGGAGATGTCCCTTCACTCCTACTCTGCCATTTCAGACCCAAAGAATCCAGTTAAACATTGACTTGGTTATGCCACTTTCTGAAAGGCTCAGTGGTAGGAACAGAAACCACTGTTGATCATTAAACAAATCTCTAACACCAGGAAGGCCATTAAGAGGGACAGAGAGCAGAGGTTTAAAGAAGTCTTAAACTTGACCCTTTTATTGCGTGTACCCTTCAATACCATCTTTGAGAGCTACCGACTGAGAAGAGCCCAATCACCTTCAGAAACAAGGGGATGCATGCTAATCATCACCTGTTAATCTTTAATTTTAATTGAAGAATATCTTTTCCAAATAGGATAGGTAACAGCAGGATGGCTAAAATAATTCTGTTTCTCTTTCAATACCTTGAATTGCCTTTGAAAGGGATTGATACATTACAGGAGGAAAAGTAGACAATAGAATTTTTTTCCTGGGGACAAGGGAACAAACTTTTTCTCCTTCTTTTTTTGAAATATAGTTAAGATACAATTTTATATTGGATTCAGGTGTACAACAGTGATTCGATGATTCTGTACATTACACTATCCTCACCATGGTAAGCGTAGTTACCATCTGTCACCATACAAGGTTCCTACAAACTTACTGACTGTATTCCCTATGCTGTACTTTTCATCCCCGTGACTTACTGATTTTGTTTCTGGAAGTTTGTACCTCTTAATCCCCTTCGCCTATTTCACTCATTCCCCCACCCCTCTCTCCTTCAGCAAGCACCAGTTTGTTCTCTGTATTTATGATTCTGGTTTTGTTTTTTGTTTGTTTGTTCATTTGTTCTGTTTTCTAGGTTCTGCATATAAGTGAAATCACATGGTATTTGTCTTTCTCTGTCTGCTTATTTCTCTTAGCATAATGGCAAGGTCTGATTCTCTTTTATGGTTAATATTCCATTGTGTGTGCGTGCGTGTGTGTGTGTGTGTGTGTGTGTGTGTGTGTGTACCTCCTTTATCCATTCATCTATTGATGGACACTCGGCGGCTGCTTCCAAATCTTGGCTATTGTAAATAATGCTGCAATAAAATAGGGGTGCATGTATCTTTTCGAATTAGTGTTTTCTCTTTCTTTGAGTAAATACCCAGGGGACAAACTTATTGAATAGATGGTTCAAATAAACCTTGAGTTTTCAAAGATAGTTTGTTAATAATGCTTTAAAAAATAGACCAAAAAGACTGGAAGAAAAGGTGCTGAAATGTTAAGTAGTGACTTTTGAATGGGATTATGGGCGATTTTTATTTTATTTTTCATACTTAGAAACAAAACTCACTTTCAAGTATTAATTGTTCATGATCACATATTACTTCTGTTTTCCTCATTTCCCTGCAGAGAGGTTCAGAGAAATATATTTTTTATTTTCTCAAAATCTATTTGCTAAGAGTCTGACATGAATTTAGAAAGTCTCACTAGCCAATAGAGTTCACCTAAAAAGATATCTGAGTTTAATTTTTTCCTACTTACTCCCTTTGCATTTTACACGTAATTTTCTCTGTGGCAGAGAGACTCGTAAGAAAGAATCACTTATTAACAGTATCTGCAAATAAAATTACCTCTGGCAACTAGAGACTAGTTTAATTATAAAGATTAAAATACTTGAACAAAATCTTATTTCTGGATACAATCAGCTTAAGTATTTCTAGGGGCAGGGGTAGTATTGCAAACAACTTCATAACTAGAAATTAGGATGGAAATGGTGCACCAGTAAGAAGGACTCTGCTCTCAATTGTAGTTTTCTTATTATTTAATTTCAAGAGACTATATCTGTGGAGAATATGAGCCTTTGTGGCGGAAGCTGGCTCCTTGTGGAGGAAATGATCAAAGCAGTGGATTTATACCATGTTTGTTTCTCTTTTTATTACGAGCCCCTTCTAAGCTTTATAACTCGCATAGATTACTTGACCGTTCCATGCCTCAATTTCCTCATCTGTAAAATGGGGTTAATAATAATACTTCATGAGGAATGAATCAATTGATTCTATGTATAGCTCTACGAATAATACCTGACATACACTAAGCGCTCAGTAAATTTTAGCCAGTATTCTCCTCCTCCCGAGAAAGTAGTGCATGTAATAGGAAAGTCCTTGTTACCTCTTGTTCAGAATCCATTAAAATAGACATATTCCTGTCTAAAAGAGTTTACACCTAAGTATAAAAAAGACAAATGAGGGGGGCGCCTGGGTGGCGCAGTTGTTAAGTGTCTGCCTTCGGCTCAGGGCGTGATCCCCGTGTTCTGGGATCGAGCCCCACATCAGGCTCCTCGGCTAGGAGCCTGCTCTTCCTCTCCCACTCCCCCTGCTTGTGTTCCCTCTCTCGCTGGCTGTCTCTGTCAAATAAATAAATAAAATCTTAAAAAAAAAAAAGACAAATGAGGAAAGGATACATTAGTTGGGCCTATTCAACGGAGAAGACAGTGGTACTTAAGGACTATTATTTAAAAAGTGTTCATGCGCTAAAAGGATATTTATAAGGATGATGGCGAAAAATGATTTCAATTTCATTAAAAGAGGAAACGGAGAATTTAATCTCACCAATAGCATTACATGTAAGATGTAATTTCTTAACCATAAGAGCTGGAAAACATTAAAAAGTTCTCACTCACCAAAACCTGGACTCCCAGACTATCCATGATGCATGCAATGGTCCCTCCCAAGTTCAAGCATGGTTACGCACACACATTACTGTGTGTAAAGGTGATAAGACATGATGCTATTTGTAATAGTCGGAATTTGTGAATATGAAATAAGAATGTAAGTTTGCCAATCTCTTAAGGCAGAGAAAGGATTAGTTAAAATTTCCTAATGCTCATAGAGCCCAGAGAAAACTTGACTAAGACAGAATGCACAGAGAGGACAGGAGGTGGTGTGAAGAAGGACCCAATAGCCAAGTGTGCTATTCTGGCGAGTGAGGGATTGGAGTCCCCAGCTTGGAGCAGCTGCAAGGGCAACCGGGCCATGGAGCTCCCAAGTAATATCCTTGCACCAGCTCAGAGCACATGGACCTTTCTTTGAACACTTCCTTCAAGACGCTCTGTTCTTCAAGACCCAGAGTGAGCCAAGCACCTATTGGCCCTACTCTTAACCTTCTTCTTCAGACTTTAGATGCAAGGGAAGAAGGAGGTAAAGCTACAAAGCTGCTTCCCACAGCCAGAAATCTCTGCTTTTGTTCTTGGTCCACACCTAACTGGCCTTGTGCGAAACTTAAGGAATCTTGTGTTGGGGATTTATTTATTTATTTATTTTTAATATGTGACTAATTTAGATTTTATTTTATTTTTTATTTTTATTTTTTTAATAATATTTTTTATTATATTATGTTAGTCACCATACAGTACATCCCTAGTTTTTGATGTAAAGTTCCACGATTCATTACTTGCGTATAACACCCAGTGCACCATGCAATACATGCCCTCCTTACTACCCATCACCGGCCTATCCCATTCCCTCACCCCCTCCCCTCTGAAGCCAAATTCTACAGAAATTCAATACACATTCATAGGAGATACATGGATTTTCTTGCTCTCTAATAGTAGAACATTTCACATTTCAATGACAGAAGGCTTTATGGAGGAGTTTGGTATCAGGGAGTGGGTGAGGTGACCTCTATATTTCCTTACAACTTTTAGAGCCGGCAAGACAAAGTGATTGTTTTTCTTGTGTGAAAATGTTTCCTACCTTTGTCTATAGGATTGTGATTTGAAAACTCTCGTCTTAGTTTTGATGGACTTCCCAGGGGCGTCCCCACTCTCTCGGCCCTCCACCTGGGTTGAGACGGCACTTGGAGATAAGGAGCCTGGGACAAAGAAAGGCAGGTTTTCTGCAGGTAGCTCACCAGATACTACGTGATCAAACAGGATTGCTGACTGCCGTGACAGGGGCTTCTGAGCAGCGACAGACAAAGAGAAAATTATTCGACCGCTCCATGACTGTGAATGTTAGTGCGTAGTACGTTACAAAATTTAAACAGCCTAATATTGGACAAATGAGTTTCTTAATGGGCTGTGGATATATGCATTTGGATGTTTTATATTAAGCAGGTGATGAATGGTAAGGCGATATTCCTTAGGATAGGATGGTGGCGGTTTGGAGTCAGGTTGGTTAAGACTGCCTTTTGATCCTTTAGCGTACAGTTTGCTTAGAAAGGCTTCAAACAGGATTTAAAACAACATGTATATAAATATCCCTTAGGGTTGAATTTAATTTCACACATGGGTTAATTGCTATGTATTGGCTATTCAGTAAGGGAGGTTTAAATCTTAAATGTTCGAAGGATTCCTAGATTATGCTTCTAATAATGTTACAGCCTTTTCTGCAATTGATCTGTAATGGATAAGCAATCACTGGCATCTTTTCAGCAGTGTGAAGTATGTGTTTGGATGCCAGCTAAGCAGAGTTGATGTATGACCCAAACCTTAATTTTCCTCCCACAGATTGTTTCCCACTGTATTTATCTATACATTGAGTGTGAGGGTGACAGTACAATCAGACCTACTTGATATGGAAATGCTGAAGCAAGACAAATGGAAAAAAGGTAAATTGAAGCTTTTTTTTTTCATAAACTGATAATGAGATCAGTTAAATCAAATTTATATCTTTACCCAAATCTGCAAGCGCATCATTGAATTAAATGCTAAAACCAGACCATCACACGCCTGCTACTCTGATGACAGCCAGTGCATATGTGAGTTTCTTAAAATGGATTGCTACCATGGATTTCACTTAGGCCAGGGAGTTTTTGTATATTTTGTTTCTCATTGAGAGAGCATCAACCTTTGGTTATCATAATCCTTTTAAAAACATCTTCAGGAAATCTTCCTTCTTCCCTCCTTCCCTCCCTTTCTTGCTTTCCTAAAACAAGGTTACATTTTAGCTGTTGTTTGTCTCAAATACTTATGCTGAAATTTAACCTTTAATATACGGTTTCTGGTCTAAACAGTCACTCAGGATAGGCCTAAATTGCAGAACGTGTATTTTCTTCCCCCTAAGGCAAAAGGCTTCCTCATACTAATGTCTACTAAAAACAAATTTTAGAGTCTTTTTGTTCCCCCCAGAAATTTAAATTGTGGACCCAGAAGTGAAAACGTGAGTTTCAGATGCCTGGGTGGCTCAGTCGGTTAGGCATCTGTCTGCCTTTGGCTCAGGTCATGATCCCAGAGCCTCAGGATTGAGTCCCACATCAGGTTCCCAGCTAACCGGGAGTCTGCTTCTCCCTGGGACCCTCCTCCCTCTTGTGCTTTCTCCTTCTCACTCTCTCGTTCAGAAAAATAAATAAAATCTTAAAAAAAGAGAAAAAGAAAATGTGAGCTTCTAGCCTTCAAGAAGGCATAAACACAGGGTGGAGAGGCACGTGATAAGCCAGATGTCCTGAAGTTCAGGGTGGGCCAGAGTGGCCCGGAGTGAAGCTTCAGCTGGCGGCTGCTGTCACTGAACTGAATGCTCGCCTGGCCAGTGCTAGTGTCCCGGTTCAGAAACCTATGCTGTCAGGGATGTGTTGTAAAATGCATCTGTCCTGCATTCTGTTCTGGGAAAGTCTGTACTTTGTTTATTTTTAATTGCTTTGAGATGAAATTTAGAGGACACCAAATAAAGAGACCTTCCCAAAAGACTTCCCTTTCCCTTTGCCCCCTCTTTAATTACTTTTCTTTGCCACTAAATGACACGCTAAGCAATACAGAGACACCCTCCTCTCTGCTCTGGCCCTCTGCCTGACAGTCTTCCTCTGTGCAGGTGGCCCAGGAAACCTGGCCAGGGCCTTTGGAAGTGCAATGAGGACAGAGGGCTTCCTGTTCCCTGTGGCTGAGCTCCTGGCCACTCTGACTTCATGTATACCTTTCCTCAGGGCAGAAATCACATGCCCATGATGACATCCAATCTTAACACAATGCCTACTTTTGGGACTTTATGGGGTCAAGTTTCTGCTTTTCTTTTCCTTTCCTTTTTTTCTTTTCTTTGTAAGATACAAACAGAAAGCAAATCAGCACAATTGCTAAACAAACGGATATAGGCAAAGAATTTGCTAATCTTAACCTGGCTCTCTTGCTACCAGTTTGTATCCTAGTAAGAGACCCAGATCTTGGTGTATCTTGCTTAGAACAATAGAATAGAACAACAGGCTCAATCTGTTCATTCCATCTGCTTCTCACGAGAAGGAAAAATATGTTACCCAGAAGTTGTCAGGGTTCTATGAAGATTTTCCCAAGAGTTTCCCATCGTAATACCCACTTGGACCCATACTCTTTCTGAAGTCGTTCCAAGAGCAGTACACAAAGCCTTGCTGATGGTTTGGCCAGCTGCCTGACCTTAGTGCTTATGGCTTGTTCTGGGTCTCTGGGTCTTGTCAGCATGCTCAAGCATGTTGAAGCAAGGCAGGGCCTTAGCATTCTCTTTATGGGCACAGGGCAGTTTCCCACGGGTCTGTTCCAGGGCTCTCTCAGTTATCCTGTCGAAGGTTAGGTCCCTGGCGCTGGACTCACAGGCGGCCAGGGGCTCCCTCAGACCTTCGTCCCTTCTAGATGTTTCTTGCTATAACTGGCATGATGCCCTTTATGATTTTACGCTTAGACTTCATATGTCTCCAAGCAGAGAGCAGTAGTTAATTTCTATGGAACAGTTCACAGCCAGGATGTCTACCCTGTGTAAGCAAGGGCTCTGGGGGTACCTCCGATTTCCTTGCCTGTTGCCCCTGGGCAAGCAGGATGGGGAGGCTACTGTTGATGAGAAGCCTGAGGCAGCCCGCTGTGCCAGGCACCACATGGAAAGTATCTGAGGTGAATGAGACACAGCACTTAAAGAGTCCTCCTGGATTCAAAATCCAGCAGTGATGATGGAAAGGCAAAGAGTGGGGCAGAACTTGGATCTCTGGGACACGTACTAATACCTACAGTCTAGTGAGTACCTCACCAGCTTCCCACTGCCCTTAGGGTAAAAGTCAAACTGATTTATGTGGTGTTAGACAAAGCTTCCATTGCAAGTGGATTTAGGATGTGCTCCTAGAAAACCAGGTGGCGGGTGGGGAAAGTAATTGGGAGAAGGAATTAAAGCTAATAAAGGGGGTATTATCTCGCTTGTTCTACTCTGAGTGAGCGGAATTTAGCCCTGCTGTGGGTTGGTGAGCAGTGGGGTAGAGGACACACTGGGGAGCTATCCCGGTGAGGGGAGGATGCAGGGAGCTGGGCGAGTAGGCGCTCTCGCCCGCCCGTCACTGGTCCAGAACAGCCAGGGTAGGGGAGAGAGGTGCTGATTTCGGGCACTTCCAACTGGCCACACTCTTGAGAGCAGAGCAGCCTCTAGCAGTCAGAGAAAGCCCCAGATCCAGAGTGATGAGTGCTGGCAGGGTGCCCTGAATTGGCAAAGGCCTGAGTAGCAGGGGGGCTGCAGGACACCGCGAGCCTCTGCTAAACGAGTCTCACCGGATCCTTGTGCAGGCAGGCCTCTGGTGACTTTTCTAGCCTTAACTCAGGAAGACCGAGCGTATGAGGGCCTTTTGTTTGGGGAGATGATAGTTCCAACAGGGTGCGTTCAGAATTGTTATGTAAAGGCGCTGAGAAGTGGTAAGCAGGAAGGCCCACCACTATGGGACTGTCCGGCCTAGGGACAACGAGGTGAGTACCCGGATGTCTAGTGTGCGCGCGCCGCCCCCTCCACGCGGCTGCTCTGGCGCCCTCTCCTGGACGCGCGTGCATTTTTTCAGTCTTCACCACAGCCCCATGTGCAGTACAACTCATTGTTCTCTTCCTCCGGGCCAGGAGGTCAGGATCAGAGCAGCTCAGTAACTTGTCTGAGGCCACAGCCTTCTGTCGCATTCTGTGGTTTTGGTTGTTCTATCTCTAAAACGTCAAATCTTCTTTCTCTCAAGCAAACCTCCCACCTTTCCTGCCACAAACTTGTTGGAGAGACTGTGGAATGTCCCATATTCTGGGCCAGGTCGTTTCCTCCTGGTGTCATTTCACTTGTTTCTCTAGCCCCTGAATTGGCTGTGAGCTGGGAGGTAGGTATAAAGGCTTGTTAGATGCAGGTGCACTCAGTGAGCGACTCGGATTCTAGCTGCTTCTCTACGCGGCACACTGCATCACGGGGCGTCTGGATGCTAAGATTGATCCAGGGGCCGCGAGGTGACTACTGAGCCATCAACTGCAAAGCTGCTTTTTCTCCCCGACCCCAAGCAGTGAGTAACCCGCGGGGTGATACTTTCAAAGCCTGTGCTCCTAGCCATGATGCAATGGAACTATTTCACCCTCAAAGTTGCAAATTTGTGTGGACCATGACAAATCCGACGCCTACCAAAGGACAGAGCTTGTTCTGACAGAGCAGTCTCAGGCCTTCTTTTAAAATAAATGGAGGGGTGCCTGGGTGGCTCAGTCGGTGAAGCATCTGACTCTTGATCTCGGCTCAGTTCCCGGTCTCACCGTGGTGAGTTCAAGCCCTGCATTGGGCTCTGCGCTTGGTATGGAGCCTACTTAAAAAATAAAAATAAATGGAGAAGGGGCGGGCTGGGTCCCCTTTGCGTTTCCCTAGACCTGGCCCTCATAGAAACATTAGGACCTTATCTTTTCAGGTTCCATGTGGAGATAACAATCAGGCCCTCGGGTCCACAGAGGTTGCACCTTGAGGAGTTCAGGACAGAGCCCAGGACACTGGCCAAGTTGGAGGAAGGGCTTCTCCTTTCCTGCACCTGCCCAGATTCATTCCAGATGATGCTTCATCTCTCATGCCAGATGCTGCAGGCCTCAAAGAAACTGCCAGCTTCCACTTCCGATTATGTCAAATGGGTCTATTATGCAATCAGATCCGGTCGAGCCCCAGAATAGACCCCAAAGCACCAAGTGATTTGATGATATTCCCACGCATTCTGTTTTCATTAACGCTCCGCCTGGCCTGGTGAGCTGCTCTACAATATCCAGGTGTGTCCTGGGGGCCAGAACGCTCCAGGGGGAGCCCAGGGCAGACTTGTTGCTACTGCTAACCTGGAGGCAGACTCCTCCGGCGGGGCCTGTCATTTTCCCTGCATCCTCGCTACGTTTCCTTGACACCTGGGTCCAGGGAAGAAGTTCATTGGCCCCTCCATTCCAAAAACGTGATATCTAACTAATAATAATTGTGTTCACTCTAAAGGGCAAGCATGACCACGAGGCCAGCCCACCTAGAAGAAATTCTTAATCTCCTTCCTCCACTCACACATCTTGCCAGGTCAGCAAAGGACACATGGAAATACCCCTAAGAGAGAAAAATAGTTGCCCGACTTTTGATCATATTTCTGATCTTATCTTGTTTCTGGAGGGCAGGAAAGACGTCTGCATGAAAGAAACAAGTTTTAAAGAAAAATGTTAAGGCTAAATGAGGACACAATGTGATTAGCAGAAAACTAGCATAGGCTACCCTGTGGTCAGGGGACCAGGGAAGGTGGAGTTGAGAGTAAGATTTAGTTAGGAAGATTGTTTTTGCTTTTGGAGGGGCAAAGTCCTAGGAAACAATGCATGAGGTCAGGTCCAGAGCCCAGGGAGTGGCCAGCACGAAGACAGTGGGGTCAGGCCATGTGGCAGTCTAGAGGTGGGGCTGGAGTTGAGATCCTTTGAAGAGAAAAGGAATCCTTATTTTAGGAGAACTCACAGCTTTCATTCTTGTCAAATGCTTTCTGAAACTTCCAATCTAGGAGCCAAATCCCCTCAAAGTATATTCCTGTTCGAAAGACTTGTATCTTTATGAATGTCGTCTTCGTGATCACCGTGACTCATGCGATTCTTATCTGCTTTTGGTTATTTACAACAATAATAACCAACATACAAGGAGCTCTAACCATGTACTAGACCTTCCATACAGTTTCTTACATACGTTATCTCATTGAATTCTTACAGCAACACTGCGGTGGGGAGTCCTGTCATCATTCCATTTTACTAACGAGGAAAGGGACGCTGGCAGAGACCAAGTCACTCACCCAGAGTCACATGGCACATATTAACTAGATGAATTCAAGTGCTCTGACCAGCCTAGAATCCTAGCTCTGTCCCTTATTATGTAGTAAATTATCATTCCTGAAGGATAGTGATTATACTCTGCTATTCCCCCCCCCCCCCACCCACCCAAACACTTAATGCAGAACACTTAACAGGTCCTTGTAAGTGTTTATGGAAGGAGTGGACATCTTACCTGTACCCCACCCCCGCTTCTGCCCCAGGCTCTGTGGAAAAACACTCTGGGTTTCTAATCAGTGCTACAGCTTCAGAATAACATAAAGAAAAGCCCTTCAGTTCTTATTAAGCTCCTAATGAGTTTTATTACAGGCACAAAGGGGGAGGAAGAGCAGTGACCATCTTGGATCTCGCAGCTGTTGATCCGTGATTGCCTTTATTGTCATGCACATTGCGAAGACTCACGCAAAGCATTTCAAGTCCCTCCATTTGAAGACAATCTTGGGTGCTGAAGCTGCTTTTTTGAATGCCGAAATGTGCGTTGGGGTCACACGTGGCCTGAGGAGCGTGGCGTGCCCCCTCCCCGGAGAGCGGAAGGGCCGCTTCCCTTCCCGCGGTCGGTCTGTGTACGTCTCTCCCAGCTGCGTGGCGGCAACCTGCGCTCCGGTCCATGGCCCCTTCACTGAGGCTGCTGGCGAGGCCACCTATCCTGGGCACGTGGAGATCTTCTCACGTGGAAGGTGACACTCACAGCCTTTAAGTGGAGATGGGCCAGCCTCCTGGAAAGCCACTAAGGAGCTACTGTGCCCTGTGCCCATGATGCGGGGTCACAACAAAAGAGATAAAAACCAATTGCCTTGCGACTATAAAAATGAGTACAAAATCTCCACAGAACCAGACAGACTACCAAACGGAGACTCAGGCTCCCCTCGTGTTAAGCAATCTTGACTCAGTGCACCTCCAGTAGAACAAACGAGCTTGAAGGGGGGATTGACCGGTGGGCCATGAGGCCCCCGGGGCTTCAGAAGTCCTCATTCCGAGTTTCACTTGGGCCCCGAGTTTCACTTGGGCCCCCACTTCCGCTGCTGAGAGAGTAGCTGGGTTTTCTGTTCTGTTTTTTCATTTTTCCTTCTCCTCCAGGGTAGCTCAGAACAAGGTGACTGATGCAGTGCGGTGTAAAGGGATAAACCTGGCCACCAAGAAGCCGGTGTTCAAGCTCCTTCTCGATCTAGTGAGAATTGTTCCCACTTTGTTGACCCCTCGCCACGTGCAAGGCATTGTGTCAGGCACTTCACGTAACCTAATTTAGAGGCAGTAGACCGAGTAATTAAGAGCCTGGACTCAGGATCCAGCCACCTGCTTTGAACCCTGCTCCCATCCCTTCCTGGTTGTGTAACTTACTGTTTCTCGATGCCTCAATTCTGCCTTGTAAAAAGTGAATAATAATAGTTCTTACAGGGCTATTACGAAAATTAAGTTAGTCTGTGTGAAGCACTACAAGAGGGCCTGGCATGGTGGATATTTATATATGTTCATTAATAATAGGAGTAATAATTATTAGAGAAATAGAAACAAAGGCTCGCCACTCTCTGAAGCAGGCCGCTTGTATTTCCAGTTCAAAGATGAGGAAAGAGTGGCTCAAGCCGTTCTCACCTTTCTAAGTGATGGAGTCTGGATTCCAAACCAAGGGCTTCACCCGCAACACATCCCTAGGCCTCAGGCTCCCCAGCTGTAAAAGAAGGGGGCAAGGTGGCTCCCAGTTTCCTTTGGAACCTCAACATTCTACAAGCCCACTGTTTTCTACCCCTGTGTTCTCCACAGTTTCTTTTTCTAAGGGTTTTCTCCCTTCCCACTTCAAGTATATGCCCAGATCTCCCTTGGTCTAAAAATTCTGCCCTAGACCTTTCCTTCTGAGACAGCTTGGTTTCCTCTCTTACCCGTAAGGCCCAAGGGAAGAGGTGTAGAGACCACGCCCACTAACCTGCAGTCTTCTCGCGCTACTGCTCAGCCGCGGGGGCTCTCCTGAAGGTTAGGGATGGCCCCCTTCCATCCCAAGCTATCTGCCTTTTCTTAGTTCTTCCTATCTTAGAATCTTTGCAGTATGAGATATGTCAAAACGGAATGATCTACAATGATTGCCAGAATCCTCTACATTTGGCAGACCTCTTTCTCCTCTCACAAACATGAAGTTTCACGTTGTTGACAGCATTGTGCCACTTTTTATCTCCCCAGCTCAACATTATGTACTGGAGATCTTCCCATGTCAATCACTTAGAACTTCCTCATTATTTTTTATTGCTATGCATTATTTCACTATGGATGCATGTGATTATTCCCTTATTGATGAACCTGAAGGTTGTTTTCAATTCTTTGGTTGCCAACGATGCTTCAATGAGCATCCTTGAATATGCTTCTTTGGGCGTATTCGGTATTTTTCTAGAGTAAATGCCAAGATGGACTTGCTGGGTTATAGGATGTTGTATTTTAATAGATTCATTTTCTTATTTTAACTGCCACCTTCTAGCTCAGCCCCACTCAAGTCTAGAATTAGGGCGTGGTCCTAGTAGGGAGGCTCTAAGGAGATCCTACTTCAGCAGCCTGTGTGTTTCATTCCTTATTTCAGCGACTTGCCCAGATTTCCCCCATATCTGGGCCTCTGAGCCCTGCACCTGCATCCCAGAAACTTCCAATACCTACCTGTTGGAATCTCCACCAATTCCTGCTCTTACATCCTCCCCCAGCACCCTGGCCAGGGTGGACTCACCAGCACTTGGCCTCTTCTTTGAACTTGACTTGTAGGATTCTTTTTTTTTTTTTTTAAGATTTTATTTATTTATTTGACAGAGAGAGAGGCGGTGAGTGAGGGAACACAAGCAGGGGGAGTGGGAGAGGGAGAAGCATGCTTCCCGCTGAACAGGGAGCCCAATGCGGGCCTCGATCCCAGAACACTGGGATCATGGCCTGAGCCGAAGGCAGATGCTTAACGACTGAGCCACCCAGGCGCCCCATGAACTTGACTTGTAGAGTTCTGATCTCAACTGGCCTTTTCCCTTAGTCTAACGCATTGGTGTCACTGTCTCCATTAGAGTCCATATTCCTCAGCTCTAGTTGTGATCTTAATACCCTAGAATGACCCTTTTTTTTTTTTTTGGACCTCCTGCTCTATCCCAAAGTTCTGTATGAGCTCAGCCACTTCCTAGCCTGGTGGTTGTCCAAGCCTACGCACTGTTATTAGTTTTCACA
Organism: Ursus americanus; assembly: GCF_024610735.1. Taxonomy (NCBI): domain Eukaryota; kingdom Metazoa; phylum Chordata; class Mammalia; order Carnivora; family Ursidae; genus Ursus; species Ursus americanus. Next base: position 1,371,950 of record NC_142152.1, on the reverse strand, counting down.
ATATCACACAATACTGATTATCTTCCATTTCTAACCATGACTATATTTTTTCCTCAGTAAAAACTTCTTTTTTTTCCTTTTCCCTATTCTTTGTTATTCCTCAACCCTGCATCTTTGCCCTCCTATTCTTTCTGAGCACTTCTTCAATATTTTCCTACTTTCACTTGCCTTAATAGGCTTAAATACAGTTTATCCTGAAATCTACGTATCCAGTCTTGACCCTTCCCCATGTTCAATTACTGCACTTCCAATTGTCTGCATAACACATCCATTTGGATGTTTCCCATCGCTTCAATTTCAGTATGTCTAAACCCAACAGAACCATCTGTTACCATCCTCGCCCCATCTGTTCCCTTTCCAGTTTTCCCTCTTTCTGTAAATGACATTGTATTTTCCTGATCACCCAAGACTAGAAATCTTGGAATTATGTCTGACTTATTTCTTTTTTTGCCTCGTATATTCAATCCATCACTGAAATCCTACTGAAATTTTCTCCTTTGAAAATAACTTTGTGGGTGACTTCTGGTTGAAAAGTGGATTGTGCACATGCATTTATCTCTGTCCCTTTCTGAAATATAAATAAAATGGCAGTAAAGTTATGTTTTTACAGGCAAAACCCTATGCAAGACAGGAAAAGGAGGAAACCGTAAGTTGGAAAGTACGTGGATGAATAACTTGTTTAGCACACCCCTGAAAAAGTTAACTGTAAGCCAAGAGCAAAAACGACCCTAGGAGCATCCCAATTCTTACATCTTTGAGCGACTCAATGGTCCAGAAATTTGGAGGTATTTGGATACAACAAGAAGTGGGGATGAAGGCAGGGCTAAAGAGATGGACAATTTGAAAGCCTTTTAAAGACAGTTTGAACCCTAGTTGCCCTCCCCACCCCACAAAAAGACTAGAGATTTCTTCTCTGGAGCAATGAGTTTCTGGCCTAGGGACACCAGTAACTGTTATAAATTGGTGCTGTACCACAAACAAGGTGCTCAATTAAAAGTTTATATACTGAGTGCTGAGGCTTTTGGTTCTCTTCCCCTGTTGGACCCCAGAGCTCAAGCTTCCCTGAAGTAGAAAATGGAAGTTATCTCTCCAGAGATTCTGGCTAGCTCAAGAGAAAAGACCTAGACATGGTGACACCAGAGAGGCTCCAGTGACATGGTCTGGCCATTTCATCTGCCAGGGAAGCCTGCAATCAACAAACACATCCAATCAACCTTTTAGTGCCCCACTCTTAATTTTGAACAGACAGAGAAGGAGTGCCAGGCATTTGAAGAAAGCCTTTAATATGAAAGATAGAAAATAAAACAAACAAAAGATAAAGTGAAGGAGACAGACCATAGATGGGAAGAAAATTGGAGGGAAAGACCAACCTCTTAACATTTTCAAAAGTCTAGGAGAGTATTTTACATCCATGAACAAGACTACAGATGTTATGTAGAAGAAGGAGAAAGAAGAGGAGGAGGAGGAGGAGGAGTGGAAGGAGGAGGAGAAAAGAAGAAGGGGGAGAAGGAGAAGAGGAGGAAGAGGAAGAAGGGGAAGAAGAAAGAAAAAAACATTCAGAGAATAAAAAAGAGCTCTTGGAAATTAATAATGTTACAGGAGAAATTTTTTAAAAATTCTATGTAGAAATTTTAAGAAATTAGTTGAAATTTCTACAAAATATAAGGGAAAAGATAAGGAGAAAGAAAAGAGGGAACAATAGAGAACAAGAGCCGCGGCAACAACAGAAGATATTTCAGAGAGACAGCAGCAAAAACAGAGGGAGGAAGTTATCAAAGAAATAATTTATGAAAATCTCCCAGAACTGAAGGATGTGAGTTGCCAGACTGAAAATGTCCACTGAATGCATAGCACAATGGATGAAAGTGCTAGGTCGTCATGGTGAACCTTCAGAACACGTGGGACTGAGAGAAGATCCTAAAAGCTTCCAGAGAGAAAACTCAAGTTTTGAACAAAGAATCAGAAAGTTACCAAACTTCTCTACAGAATTGTCAGAATCTGAAAGACACCTGAGCAATGTCTTCAAATTCTGAGGGAGCAAGATTTCCAATGCTGAATTTTATACCTACTCAAACAAGCACAATTTAGCATGAGAGTATGAGAAAAACCTTTGCAGGCATGTCATCTCTCAAAATGTTTACCTGGGCACCTTGCTAGCTAACGTGAATCAAGTACTTGCTAAATACCAGACACTTTAGGGGCTTTATATATGTGATCTCAGTCCTTGTCCTAAACCTGTAAGGTTGGAGCCGTTATGATCGCCATTCCTAGCTGAGGCCGTGAGGCACACAGAGGCTAAGAGCTTGCTCAGCAACACACACGAGAAGCAGGGTTGGGATTTGAACCTAGTCTGACTCCTGGATCGATGATTCTGACCACTGTGTTATTTAGTACAGGAAGAGTTAAATTCTCCCCATTGACTCCCCATATATAATATCTCCTATATCCATGTGAACATGAAAAAAAATGTGGCAAGATGCACACATAATATATATATATATGCCTTTTTTTCCTTTTTAAAAAAATCAACCCATACTGCATGCTTTCATTTATTACACTTAACATTTATCAAGTGCACATTTTGTGCTTGGCACTCTGCTGGGTATCGGGATGACATAAACAGGAAATAGTTCCTGCTTCTCGGGAGCTTCTAGATTAATAAATTGAATATCTTGGCTTATTGAGAGTTATTATGATAAAATACTGGGTTTTTATTTTTCAAATAATTAGAGTACAGTAAATACATTCAGTGTTCACTTGTATCACATCTAAGCTTTTCTTTGATTTAAACACCACTTTATACTCTTGAGATACCTTTGTCTTCTTAGTATGAACATCCAAAATTCTTAAATAATCAGCAAAAAATTCTGTCTTTGAATTTTCAGGTTTTTGGACTCTAGGGAAGTAAGTCTACACAGCGTATGTATTTAATCAGCCTGTCTGCCAACCCTCTTCTCTTAAATGTCATCCTCCTCCTGGCCTCACGCTGTGCCGATTTCGTATCCTTTCCTTGGCCATGGGCCAGATTCCATGTAAATTTTTTTTTTTTTTAAAGCTCTAGATAATGTTGTCTGGATTGTTGGTGTGTCTAATTCTTGGACCTGTGACAAACTTTATGGTCTATTTAGCAGAGATTTTGCTTCATCATTTCACCCCTGAAAGCATAAAATGGTAATAACTAAAAAATAAAGCCTGTTTAGTCAAAGACAAGTTGTTGGCTCATGATGATCCTTGTTTGCTGAGTGTAGCAAAGAAAAAGTAAGGAGGTCTTGCATTTGATTTGTCTTGAGAACTGCCAGGCTTTTTCTTGTATGCGTTGGTGAAGCTCGGTTAGAGACAGAGCTTGAGTCAGAGCTATTTTTACTGGAATGTGAAGATTGTCTTTTTGGAATTACTTGTCTTGGAGGTAACTGGCTACCTTTAAATCTGGGTACACTTCCTCATTTGTAATCTTTATCCTGCATAGCTTTCCTACAGTCTTGCATTTTGTGTGATAAAAGGAGAAAAATTATGGGTGTTAAACTATAGGAGAGAGTAAGATGATAGCTCAGTCTCCAGTTCTTTATCTGTAGAATACAGTATTCCATTGCAGGTGGTCGCAGGCTCTTTGAGGTCAGGGAATACATCACATCCCCCAAACAAGAGCTGAAATACGATCTTTTCATTGTGACTGATGTTCTAGCATCTGGGAGCGTGTTTACTGGCTGTCACCCAAGTCCAGAGGCTGCTGTTGAACAACTGGGATTGCAATCCACAAATGATTTGTGAAGAGGAGTGTCTGAGCATGCTGGGATCAACAATTTATTCTGCTTTTCTTTTGGATCAACTTTATTGAAATACAGTTGACAAATAATGAAATGATAAATTTTAAGTGTGCATTTCAACAAATTTAGACAAATGTGTAACTACCGCCTCCATCTATATGCAGAATATTTCTATCTCCCCCAAGAGTTCCCTTGGCCCCCATCCTAGTCATTCTCCTCTCCATTCCCCACACCCCAATCTCAGGCAACTGCCGGCCTACTTTCGTGGCTGCGGATTAGATTCGTAATTTCTAAAAGTTTGTGTAAACGGAATCATACGGTACGTACTCTGTTTTGTTCGTCTTCTATGGCTGAGCATAATACTTTTGAGATCCGTCCGTGTTGTTACACGCATGTGCAATTTATTCCTTTTTGATGTTAAGTCATACGCCATTGTAGGACTCTACCACACTTGATCTATCCGTTTGCCTGTTGATGGCATTGTTTTGAGTTGTTTCCAGTCATTGGCTATGATAACTAGAGCTGCTGGTCTAGTTTTGCGTACAGGTCTTTGTGTGGGCCCAGGTTCATTTCTTTTGGGTAAATGTGTAAAAGTAGAATTGCTGACTCATATGTTGAGTGTATATTTAATTTTTTAAGAAACTGCCAACTGGGCTTTCAAGGTGGTTTTACTATTTTACATTTCCAGCAACAATATATGAGAGTTCTCGCTATCCTACGTTCTTGCCAACATTTGGTATTTTCAGCCATTTAAATTGTAGTCATGCTAGTGGGTGTGTGGTGCTATCTCATTGTAATTTTAATTTGGATTTCCATTTGCTTACTTTACATCCATCTACCTTCTTTGGTGAAATATTTGTTCAAATCTTTTGTCCCTTTAGAATCTTTATTGTTGCCCACTAAGATTTTTTGGTCTTCTTATTCTTGAGTTCTAAGTGCTCTTTATGTGTTCCAAATACAAGTTTTGTTTTGCTTTATCAAATATACACCTTTAAAATATTTTCTCCCAGTGTGGGCTTACCTTTACATTTTCTGAAGAATATCTTTTGAAAAGCAACAGTTTTTAAACTTCAGTGAATTCTTATCTTTCAAATTTGTTTATGATTTTTTGCTTTTTGTATTCTGAAAAATGTTTGCCTAACTGTTGTGCCGCTTTTTAAAGAACTTTTCTTCTAATAATCAAAATAAATTATTCAGAGATGGTACAACTATGTTCTTAGAAAGACCAGGGGCATCTGGATGGCTCAGTTGGTTAAGCGTCCGACTCTTGGTTTCAGCTCAGGTGGTGATCTCATGGGTCCTGAGATCGCCATGTTTGGCTCTGCGCTCAGCAGGGAGTCTGCTTCTCTCTCTCTTCCTCTCTCTCTTCCCCTCCCCCCACGCTTGCGCATGTGCGAGTGTGCGTGCTCTCTTTCTCTCTGGAATAAGGAAATAAATATTAAAAGAGAGAGAGAGAGAGAGAGAAAGACCAAGGCAATCAGCTTAATAATTACAGAAGCTAATAAGAAAATTAAAGAAGGTGACCAGAATGAGACTGAAATCACAACTTTCTTTCATTAGTCAGGGAGCTGGCAGGGTGGCCCACATATGTCAAAGGGGTGACTCAATGAACTATTTACACAGCTGGGGGTAGGGTTAAGCACTCAGTATCTAACAACAGCAGAAAGACTGGGCCTGAAGTGTCAAATTCTAGAACCCACTTTCAGAGGGGTTTATAGCTATAAAGAGGTCCATCTGATGGGACTGTGGTCTTCGGTAGAAGAATACAGCCACTGTCGGTCAACCCATGACCCAGCAGTGAGGGAGTCAGGTGAGTAAATACTTCCGTCTCTCTCTCCTCCCACCCTGTGAAGCTTCGGCCAGTGCCTCCCACTGGTCAAAGTCAACTGGAAGCCAGGTGGTGAGGATGACCAGATGACATAGTCAACAAAAATTGGCCTCTCAGAACTGACTGTGGACTCATTAGCACAGAGAACCCAGACTGACTGGAGAGAAATCCCAGCTTCCAATTTAATGGAACACTGACTGTGTTTACTGGTGGAATCCCTTCTCCTTCAGGCAGGATGCTTTCCAGAACTATTAAATTCAAGGCTGCAGCATCAGTATAGAGCCCACACTCCTTACCTGGGCTATTCCATCTAATTCAGAGAACAGCTACTCCCACTTTCACCCCTTGCTTCTTGGACACAAGCACGCTAGCCGTGGGGAGGCGGCACTGTATATCGGCTTCTGGTTTACTGCGGATACTTTACCTTGTAGGAAGGCACCCCGCCTGCAGGATTAGACCCTACGCTTGTCTTTCAGAACTCTCAACCCTGCGGCTATGGAGATATGGTTTCCTTCCAAGCAGTCATAGAGGCTTTCTGATAACTTCTGCAGATCTTTGGTTGGAAATGCAAAGCCCTAAGCTCATCAGTTTTTTCTCCAAGCTCTCCACTCACGCAGAAGCAGCCAGCCCCATAGTCCTTATACCGTATTTCCACTAAAATGTTCTCTAGCTGCAACTACTTGGTCATCCGAAACCTTTACGTTCTGTAGGGACTTGACTCCAGGTGACGACAGACAGTACTGTAGGTGACGTGTTGGTCACCCTGTGCCACCCTGTCTGTGTACCTATTGCCAGTGGAAACATGGCCATCAATGCCTTTAAATCTAACCAATCAGAGAACCAATGCCAGATTCCCATCCTTACCCTCTGTTCTCCTGGAACTATTTCAGTAACTTTTTCAATGAAGGCTTCGACAGAACAGCATCCTTATGAGAATGATGGGATGAGGGGTTTGTCATAGGAATTAGACTTTACGCAATTATGGGGGGAGATACAGAAGTGAAGGTCGGGAAGCGATAGTGCCCCTTCAGCCTTTCTAGTTTTTACAGCAACTTGTATCCATCAGCTGCAGATATTCTTGCACTCTGAAGCCAGTCACTAGAGGAAATTGTGTTTTGTCCTCCTTTGCTTTGTGTCTACAGCAAAGCTGCAAACTCTATCAATGAAATAAAAGCTCACTGTCTTCTTTTTTCTCTTTCAACCTGTGACATGTTACTGAATCCATTCGTTCATTCAACAAGTTATTTCTTAGGCACCTACTGATCTAGGAGCTGGAGATGTATTACAGAAAAAATAGGCAAAAAAATTCATGCCTTACGGAGCTTGCATTCTAATAAGACGATAAACTAGGCAATTTGCTTGTTATGTAGGTTGGAAGATGAAGGAAAGGGTCTACTAAGAGGGAGACCGACAAGCCTGCTATGCATATCCCCCAAATTGCGCCTGGCCTCGTTGGTCTGGCTCAGTCTTCCCCAACCTTGCCTGGCATGCCTTGTCTTTCGCCATTCTCCAACACTAACCGCACCTTTCCATCAAACGAGTCCTTTCTCCCTGTTCTTTCAACAAGCCTTGTGTTTCCTAAAATTGAGCATCCCCGCCCCCTTTTTGATCCCGGGCTGGGACGCCTTTGCAAGCTAAGTTTTCAGCCTCCCGTATTCCCAGCACATCTTCTGCCGCCAGACCCCTCTTGCCTCTCTCACACGCACAGAGCATCGACGTACAGCCACTGCCTCTGGTCCTGATTTGCAGATTTCTATTTTCCATGGACTGAATCTCGAGCAGGGTGAGCGAAGCGAAGCAATATCTCACTTCACAAAAAACGTGTCAGGTTGCCAGAGCACTGAGAATGTGCGCAGTTGAGAAATATACATAGGAATGGCTGCAGAATATAGACCGAGGTGGGGCAGGGCGCTGATTTGCAAGTGGGCGTCATGTATTTTCCCTCCTGGAGACAGGAGCAGGTGTCATCCCCTCCCCCACCTCCCACCTCCCCACCCCCTGCCGCTAATGGGATGGGAATGGTACTCTGCCCCGGAAAGAAAGGGGGATGGCCAAGGTGCAGATCCAGTGCTCTTTCCTGGGCAGACTTGATGTTTCCCGTGCCTGGTGCAAGGGCGAGCGTAGTCACCGTTTTGAGACACGGGGCTTAGGAAGCACACTTCCTTATATCCACGGGCCCAGGGGAGTGAGAGGTGTCCTCTGTGTGCTTGCAAGGGCTGGAGGCAGCACACGGGCTGAAGGCCTGGAAACTGTGCCCCACAACCTGGAATCATACTTTGAATCTCCTCTAACGCCATTACTCAGAGCGATTAGGGGTTAGCACTGGCTCAAGAGCACATCAGGGAGGGCTGGAGCGTGGAGGTGGTGTGGAGCTGACTCGGGCCTCCTCGATTGTTCCCCAAGTCAGCCCTCAGCGGTCCTACCACCCCCTGTGGGAGTCTAGTAGAAGGTTTCAAGGCAAGGGAGGGGGGCAGGCTTAAGCTTTCTCTTGAATAATTTCTAGTCTGATTTTCACAGTGGAGGCAAATTTCAACTCCAAAGTCAATGCTCAGAAAATTCTCCTGGGAGTCTAAGGAAACAGTATAAAGTCCTGAGTACAGGCTGCTGTCCTATTAATAGTTCCTACGAATATCTGTAGAGTGCTTTGAGCAGTTATAAAGCACTTCTATGTACACAGCCCTGGGATGCTTCACCGATGAGAAGTAGACTCAAAGAAGTCGTACAGGAAATATGTGGAAGGCTCAGGACTTTGACCCAAACATTCTGACCCCAAAGCCTGTGCTTTCAATACCACAGCGCACGACTTTTTGCCTATTGGACTGCAAAATATTTGCAACTGTTCTTTCTGAAACAATTGTTTTGCCTGGGAGTTCATCTATCATTCTGATGTGAAGAAAATCTCTCTGTGAGATAGGAGGAGGCATCATGTTTCATTGTAAAGAGCAGTAGATTAAAACTTCCAAGCCTTGAATTCAAGTTCCCGCTTCGCCCCTAAATGGCTGTAGGGCCCTGAGCCAGCTTGTTAACCCCTCTGGTCTTAGATCCTGTTAAACAAGGGGCTCAAACTTGATGATGTTCGTACTGTGTTACAGCTCTCAAATTCTCAAGTAAACCCCATCCAGCTGGGGAAAACCACGCGGGAGTCCCTGAAGACAGATTCTCTGAAAAACAAGCTCCTATTCAGAAAGTCCCATCAGGGCTTGGCTTCTGGAAAGTCAAAAGATTTACCGAAGAGCCCTTATGGTATCTGAATGGCCATAACCTTGTGTCCCTGCTGTGGTTATCCAGTGCTATGTTGGCCGGGCAGCTCTTCTCCTCCCCCTGGGGCCAACTACATGGCTAAATGCAGCTGGGGGTTCAGGTGGGGCTGGAATGTCCAAGGTGGCCCCACTCACACACTGGGGCCCAGATTCTGGCTATTGGCTGGAGATGTCAGCTCTCCTCCACCTGTCCTTCCAGCGGGATAGCCCCGACTTCTTTTTGTGGCAACTTTGGGCTTTGAAGAGGGTGAAAATGCAAGTTGCAAAACCTCTTTGGGCCTCAGCCTAGACACCACATAGCATCATTTCTGCTGTGCTCAACTGGTCAAAGAAAGTCAGGGCCACCCCAGATTCAAAAGGAGGGGCAATTAACTCCTCTACCTCTTGTTGGGAGTAGTGGCAGAGCGCCTTTGCGAACGAGTACCCAGCATGCCATCTTCAGAAAGATTCTGCAAAAGAAGGAAACTCTCCCTGAACTAGTGATGCAGGAAGATCGGGTAAGGCCAGAAGACTCGGGATCCTTCGGTGTGCTCTGTCTCTCAGGGATCTCCTTAACACTTCGATTCCGGAGAAAGCCGTGGGCTTCTGGCGGCGCGTTGGTTGAATGGATTAGCTCTTACCAGTTGTCTGCTTTAAGCTATCCCTCCACAAGATCCTACTCCTCTCCACCTTGAGCTCCCCCTGCACAATTTCCCTAACTCTTAGTCCCAACCCCACTCCTATTGTTTCTCCAAACTTTTGTGCTTGAGCTTCTGGACTTTCCTGGGGGGCGGGGGCAGGGTATCTGGTGGAGAATCCGCTCCACCTGCTGCTTGAATACCTGTGCCTGTCCATGCTCAAGGCTGTACCTCTTAGGGACTGTTACGGAGTGTGTCATCTGGGGACCCAGCGTGGTGTTTGGTTTTGTTTGACTTGTGTTCTTTTTATGGGCTTGCGTTGCCCAATTTGGCCATCAACCCCAGCAAATTCTATTGTTTTACACCAAGACTGCCCTCTTTTTGCTTGTTTCTGTCATCTCTCATGCTCCTGAGGGCGTTTATGTTTGCCTCCTTGATCTAGTCCAACACCCACAATTTGCAGGCAAGGGAAAAAGGGGTGAGGTGGATTGACTTCTCTAAACAAAACAAAACAAAAATCCAACCTCTTCTTTCTCATCTATGATCTCTTTTCACCCTTTCAGCAACCCAGTGCTAAAGTACACAGATGGGAAATCAGTATTTTGGGTGTTAAAAAAAGGCCCACAGCTGGGTGTCTTGGTTTCCCTTCTAACATACTTTTCAATAGGGCATGCAGTGCTGGCTTGGAGCATAAGGAAGGAAAAGTATTTGCTGTTCCTCAGGTTAGGCCAGATTTTCCTGGGATTCTCTGGGATCATCTGGACTCTCCCTAAGCTCAGCCCCTAAGTATAGAGCACACTTCATTTGGTGTCTTTGAAAAACCTTGAGCAAGTGAAGCTGTTTGGAGAGCTCCACGAATCACTTCACTTGCCATCTTAAAGCAAATAATAAAAGGAAACGTGAGACTCCAGTGAGCACATTCCTTTGTGCAAACACTGCGGCATACATCTTTCGCCCGCATCGTAGACTCCTAGAGAGTAGGGACCATTCATTCATTTGCTCAGCATCTATAACAAGGAGTAGAAAATAGTAGGTTGAAAGCACGAGTGGATTTTTGGGGGGTTCCTTAAGTGAGACGTCTTCGCTTTCTTCACGGATTAGTAGTTAGAGACTTGGTAACCAGGCTGGCCTCTTCTGTAACCTTATGCAAACTCACTGAACCTCACTTTCCCATCTCTAAAACGAGGTTAGAGAAAGCGATCGTTTGTGTTTGTTCCAGGTTCAAAATCCTGTAATTCCTTCATATTATATTGTTTCAGGAAACGGGAAAAAGTATTTCAATCAAATATTTTCTAAGTTTCCATATCAGTTTCTTGTTTTTTGAATTTTGGAATTTAAACCCTCCTACTAAGAGAAGCAATCAGTGATTCTTGAGAGACAAGCTCGGGAAGTTACGCTTGACTTGAAGAAGTATGTTGTCCCATGGTAGCTATGGAGTGTGAGTCCCTGTGGCTCGTTTGTATTATACCCAGCCAAATCCTGGAACAAATACGAGTCTTGGGAAGGAGAGAGCCAGAATAGCCTATGTTTTTAGAGAGTAGGTCAACTATTGAAAATATTGTACATTTAATAGGTTACAAGATAGACTGAGAAACTTACAAACTAGGAGGTAATTATTTTTAAGTTTTCCTCTATTAGGAAGATGGGCACTTCCTGACTATTTGCTATGAATGTGAACAGGGACATAGTGTCTGGCATCTAATCTCAAAGAAACTCTGCTGAGTGAGCAAATGTATAAATCAATGAATGATCTACGCTGATTCATTCTTCACTGAGTGTTTTTTTCCCCATTCTTTCTCTTTTTTCCTCTCTCCTGGTTTGAAAGTTATGTATATTTTTCATATTCTTTTAGTGATTGCCCTTACTTCTGCTTTTCCCCATGTATAAAAAAATGTAAGTCTCCTTAAATGCGATTCCCAGTCTCACTCCAAAGAGACAGCCACTGTTCCAATCTTGTTATTTTCCCCTGAGATTTAGAGGTAGATTTCCTGTGATGCTAATGAAGCTGAGTTTTAGGGAAACTCACTTACGTGCTCCCACTTTTAGTGCATGTCTAAGTGTGAAGTTGTTATTCCATCCTCTTCCCAAAAGGAGGTGCAATACACACATAAAGAGCTGCATGATTTTTCCAAGTTATATGGACAGAAATCTGGAGAATGTGTGTGGGAATGGATAATAAGAGTGTGTGACTAAGACAGAAGGACTATCAAGTTGGAAAGCCTTAAAAGTGGGGCTGAGGGGCACCTGACTGCTTCAGTCAGTAGAGCATGTGACTAGATCTCAGGGTATGGAGTTCAAGCCCCACGTTGGGCAGAGAGCTTACTTTGAAAAAAATGGGGCTCAAGTGTCAGAGGGAGGAGGTGGGGGAAATGGAGGGAGGGAGAGATGGAAGAAGGAGGAAGGGAAAGAGAGAGAGAGAAAATTCTACTTGTGGGCAATGGCTTCATCCCATGCCCATGGTTTCCAGGCTACTCTCCATCTTCCCATCCTTACTGCTTTCCCCATGGATTTTGAACTTGCTTAGTCAGCCCCCACATTTGCAAACACCGATTCCTTGTAATAAATCTCTTAATACACTATCTCCTACTGCTTCTATTTCTCTAGTTAAACCCTCCTGTTTAACTTGTCCTGATTTCAAAGTGCACTTTTCAAAATGTTCTTTTCCTCCCTTACCATTCTGTTTCTTGATTTATCTCTTTAAACATTTTGAAAATTTCTATTTAGGAGTCTTTTTAAAAAATTTTCATTTATTTATTTGAGAGAGAGAGTGAGCAAGTGAGAGGGAGAGGGCACGAGCAGGGGGAGATGGAGAAGCAGACTCCCCACTGAGCAGGGAGCCCAACTCGGGGCTCAATCCTGGGCCCCTGGGATCGTGTCCTGAACCGAAGGCAGACACTTAACCTACGCAGCCACCCAGGCGCCCCTATTTAGGCGTCTTTCAAAAACAATTCCGTTATTGGGAGTCTCGATCGCAAATTCTCTCTCATTTGCTGCAGGGACCCAATGAGTTGTCACAGCTCCAGACTGTTTCATGCTAATTTACTGCCCTTGAAGGCCTGCACCTTGCGGGTAATATGAATTCAGATCCCTCACCTGCGTAGGGCACAAACCTGCTTCCAACACTGATGGTGACTCTTTTCCCATTCACATGGCCTCCAGGAGATAGGAAGATTCCTTCCACCATCTTTAAGTCAGTGGACAGAATATTTCTATTTGGCGCTCCCGAATGCGCACCCGTGCTGTGACCCTCAGCTTAGTTCAGGTAGCTCAGTTCTAGACCCCAGCAGACGTAGAACCTGGGGCCGGAATCTCCCTCTCAGGGCGCTAGAATCCCAGCCGAAGACATTATGAGCTAATCTGGCAACGCAGTGAGCTGTTTGGATCAGGCTTACTCTTATGCTCCTAACTTCTAGTGCGTTCTTTATTTCTGACGTGGGGTGGGTTCTCTTTCTTTGTTTCGATCTCATTGTAATGCAGTATGTGAAGAATAGAGAGATTTCTCTCATAGCTCAATTTACCATAGTGACCATTTACCATATCGACCAGGAATGGCCCTAAGTGCAACTGAAGGAAAATTACAATACATCCTTAGTATAGTCCATGTTCTTTATGTCCAGAGTCTCCGAAGAGATAGTTTTCCATTTATCCTTAAAGACGACTTCAAAGGCTTTCTTGGCGAAAGCTGTCTTCGTCCGCCAGAGTCCACCCCTTTCTCGGCATACAATTCTCTTTTCATCCAGAATTTACTCATTACCCTCAGATATGCACAGATTATTTTCTACAGTGAGTATAATCTTCCCCTTGTTCCTAGTGCCCATTCCCCTTAAAACCGGGAATGAGAGAAGGCAGTGCTCTGGCTATTTGAAGAACTTGAGATTAATTTTATTCTTAGTGAGGAGGTCAATTTTTATTCCATTTCAGGCTTTGAGAAGACTGTATTGTAATTTTCTTTATTTTCTTCTTTGTTCGTGAAAGCAACGGCAGGGGAGGGAGTGTGAAGACTAGAGGCTGGGAGAGGAGCTGCTTCTATTCCCTCCGCGTCCTCCCCACCGGGATCTTAGACTCTGCCTAGTTCCCTGAATATGGAGCCTCTCTTGCCGAATGAGACTCATCAAGGTGGAAGTGACTCAGCAACCTTAAGTCTCAGAGAGATTTTTATCCCTTTTGTTTATCCCCAAAGGGAGACTGTCACTGACAAAGGCCATAGAGACAAGTGAGCCCTTAGAATGTAACACAATGTGAGAAAGGAGACAGATATTCTTAGCAAAATACATTGCAGAAGAGGTGCTGGCTGGGGTTCAGTCTTTACAGCCGAAAAGTGCTAGTTGTCTTTTATAGACCTTTTTTTTTTTTTAAAGATTTTTTATTTATTTATTTGACAGAGATAGAGACAGTCAGCGAGAGAGGGAACACAAGCAGGGGGAGTGGGAGAGGAAGAAGCAGGCTCATAGCGGAGGAGCCTGATGTGGGGCTCGATCCCGTAACGCCGGGATCACGCCCTGAGCCGAAGGCAGACGCTTAACCGCTGTGCCACCCAGGCGCCCCTTTTATAGACCTTTTATCTGAGGGCTTCACACGCTCCTTTCAACAGTGAGGCTATGAATTGACCCCTCCACATTCTATCCATTAAGGGGCACCAGAGAAGACACAGAATGACTTATAGTCACATAAGTCCCTGACGGAAAGGCAAGATCCAGTACCAAGGAGCAACACTTGAAGACATACCACACTGGCTAGAAATGTCACCTGTGGACTTGACATGGTTAGAAATTTTTCACTGGATGAGAAGCCATGGGACTGGCTGAACAGTCTCTAGGATTGTGTGCGTGCGATTGTCTGGCTGACAGACCATTTTGTTTTAGGTTTAACCATCTCTCCCTTTACAATAGAGAGCATACTGGCAGAGTTACAGTAGAAAAGGAAATGTCACGTGTCCGAGTAAAAATAGCAATAGATCTGGAAGATTCTGATTTAATCACACTGCTTCCAATATTAAGGCCTCTTGATTCTCTCTAGCCCCACCATCCACGGCAGCAAGTCAGATTTCATGGATATGAGCAAAGAGCATTGAGCCATTCTTTTGATTTATTAATTCACTGCACCTTCCAGACCTTCCAGCAGTATCATGAATAATTTGTGTTGCACTTAGCACACAGAGGAAAGAATGCAACAGTTCATTTTCCAGCAGCCAAACCTAAGAGTGACTTTTTGGCCAGTCAGTTATTATTTGATCAATTGACCTACACCTGGGTTAAAAGATAGTTGATGGTGAAATGAAATTGGACTGTTTCATGAATCAAGGCATTCACAATGAAGAAAAATATTCCTTTTACAAACCGCAAGACTTTCATAAATTACTACTGTGAAAATGGGTTCTTTTAAAATGATGCTCTGGGTTCCAGCTTAATTTTACACTCTTCTGTGCTGTTTTAGGGAAATAGTGCTTTATTTACACTGCTGGGCATAAAACTTGCCTGATTTATCTGTAATAGCAGAATCTTGTTCTACTTTCTCATCCAAGTCAGAACAAAGATGGTTAAAGAACAATCGGGAAACAACCAAGGACATCTGCTTATCAATTTGCCATTTTTATAGGCACTGGCCTTGAAATTCAATGGCAAATGGGTTTCACTAATTTGGGAAGAGAGAACAAATGCTACCACTTTTGTGAAAACTAATGCCTTCACCCAGGAAGAGATGGAAAGGTAACTCTAATGAAAACAGCAGTGACCAGAAGTCAGCCTGGGCTCAGGTCACTTCACTCCTCTGGTTTTCCAGAGTGAGGGAACTGCCTTAGATAAGGTCTGAGATCCTTTCCCACCCTGACATTTTATAGTACTTTATCAGAGATGGTTCCCACCTTTCCCAACACTCGAAGCTGGGAATCTGGGATCAGGCGGCTAGTGTGTGTGTGTGTGTGTGTGTGTGTGCCCTTTCTCCCCCAGCCTCTTCTTGACAAGATGGCATAACCTCACTGTGGTAGGTGGCCTCTGTGATGGCCCCTGGTGGTCCTCGCCTTTGCATAGTCCCTCCAACCCTCGCAATGAGAGCCGGCAAGACTTATTGATTATTATTAATTTTAGAGTAATTTCTTAGGCATCATTAACTAATATGGTCATCAAAGGCTTCACCTTCAACCTGACAAACTTCTCTCATTACCATTACTGATATTTCATTCTCCATCTTCAAACTGAATTTATTAGAAGGCTGGGGACAGTATTAGATGGGAAAAGTCCTCCTTTCTTTGCCCTAAATGTTTGATGATTAATAATAATAGCTTACTTTATTGAGCACTTTCTACCTGCTTAGAATTATGTGCTTATTGATTATTTTGCTTTCAGTGTCACATTGAAAAAAATCATTTCCAAGACCACTGTCAAGGAGCTTAACCCCTATGGTTTCTTCTAGGAGTTTTATAGTTTCAGGTTTTACATTCACGTATTTTAATCCACTTCGAGTTGACTTTTGTGTATGGTGTAAGATGGGCCAGAGAAAGACAAATCCTGCATAGTATTATATATACTAAATCTTAAAAAAAAAAAAAGTCAAACTCATAGAAACAGAGAAAAGTGGTTTCCAGGTGTAGGGTGGGGAGGATTAAGGAGAGGCTGGTAAAAGGATACAAATTTTCAGTTATAAGGTGAGTAAGGCCTGAGGATCTGATGTATAACGTGACTATAGCTGATAACACTGTCTTATATCATTGAAATGTGCTATGGGAGTAGAAATTAAATGTTCTCACCCCCCCAAAAGGTAAATAGGTGCAATGATGGATGTGTTAATTACTCAAAAAAGAATTTTTATAGATCCACATGGGATGGGATGGCCATAAGGGTATGATTTAGCTTAAAAGAAAAATCCAGGAGGAATATGACATACCGCAGTGTAAGAGAGATTTGACTTGCGTGGGCTCTAAGTAACAGTTTGCATCATTGGGCGGAACTTCCAAAAACGCAAATGTCAGCTCGTTACAGGGAAGAACTTTATAACAATCATAAGGGTTTGGAACAGATGGGTTACTTGAAACAGTTAAAACATATTTCCCCTTGGGGTGCTCAGGCGAAGGCCTGGTGGTGTTCACTCCTCTGGGATGGGTTAGAAGAGATTTGGGCATTGGGCAGGACTGGAATGAAAGTTCTATGAGGAACTTTCCAACTGAGATTTCATGATTCTGGACATCGATCTGGATTATGATGAAAAGCCCAGACCTCTTGGCCATTATCCAAGTGAATTATTTTTGCTTCTTCATCGTTGCATGCTTCTAGCCACAACTCTTCCTGAAGCAGCTAAACGAAATACCTATCTAAGACAGAAGTTTGTCCGTGTTCTTGGGCTGGTTCACAGTCCCCTGGTTCTAGTACAAAACCAAGTGTGTGTCTGCGAAGAAATCCAGGACACCTCTTCGCTCCATGTCAGCCTGGGGCCTCTCCTCAGTCATGTATTTTAGGAAAAACAGAATATTCATAAGACTATTGACTACTTTTATTTTTTTTTAAGCCAGTGTCCTTAATCTCTCTCTCACCCTGCCAGTGATACTGGGTCTTGACCACACAATGAAAGATGGAATTCTAAGTACTAAAAAAATATCAGTAAGTCCTTGTTTAATAAATGAATAAATCTTTATCTTGGCAGGACTGAGATTCCTTCTTCCTTCCTCCCACTGAGTTCCTCTTGTGAGCTATTGCTGGGCAAGCATAGAGACCAGGACAGGGTCTCTGTTTTCAAAAGCTCCCAAATGCTTTTGTATACTAACTAGTTCCATAAAGTTTTGATTATTTATAACAGATACTAGAAATGATATGACTACTTAACAAAATAAATAGACGATTGAATTTTGGTGTCATGTGATATAACTTATAATTACCACATGAGTGGTCATTTTTATGGTTCAGGACAAGACTTCATTTCTGAGCCCCCAGTGCAGAGGACCAGACCCCAAACAGTGGTGACTTCTACGTAGATGCCATCTAGGAAGTTTTCTGATGGCTAGCTAACTATCCCGGCCCTGAAGACTACTCTATCTCGGAGAGCATCTTTTAATTATTGATCAGAATACGTTATTACCTACAGGTCAAATCTGTCCTGATCTTGCAATTTATATCAGAAACCGTTTACATTAATAGATTTCTCATTTTCACTTGGATTACTTGTTATTTACTAATGTCATAAGATCGGACGATTCTACTTGCCTGTTACAGAATACGATTTAGCTTCTTTTCTGCCAGTTGATTACAATATCCGGAAGTCAGAGTGTACCCTTCCAAAATAATTTTCCACCGTAACCTGCATCAGTGTCTTCCGGCTGTCTAGAATTGAGTCAAAGCAGTTTCCATCACTTCTAGGTCAAAAAGCTTCTATTAGATGATGTTTCTTAATAGTTTCAACCATTCATACTTCCAGTTCTTCACAAAGCTTTCCAGTTAGTCGTAATTCCGAACTACTCTCTTCTACTCTGTTTCTTCCCTGTCTGCCCAGTACTGACAGTTGGAAGTTGCATGACATAAAAACTCAGTATATTTTGTCTTGACTGACAGAATCTGACCAAATAACTGCTTCTTTCCAAGGCTGTTACCCCCTCAATTTCCCTCACTGTTCCCTCTTATTCTCTAAGCAAGTCATTCTTAAACTTTTAGAGAATTTGTGCCCAGTAGAAATATTATGTGAACCCCAAATACAAGCTTCATATATATTTTTTAATATCTGGTAGCTATATTAAAAAAGTAAGGAACGGGTGAAATAAATTTTACAATATATCTTATTTAACCCAACATATCCAAAATAGTCTCATTTCAATATGTAACGAGTATAAAAGCTATTAATGAAATAGCCTACATTCTTCCTTTCGTATGAAGTGTTCAAAATCCAGTGCATTTGAAGCAACAGCAGATCTTAATCTGGACCAGCCGTATGTCAACAGCCACACGTGGCTAGTGGCTGCCATACTGAAGAGGGGTTTTAGAACCTCTGGATTCTCTGAATTTATTCCTCCGGAATAAAGCAACTAAGTTCACGCTATTTTGAAAACTCTGTCAGGGGTTTTTGAAATCACCCCTGAAGTCCATCCCTGGATGGGGTTTCTTTCTTTTTTTCTTTTTTTTTTTTTTAAGATTTTATTTATTTATTTGACAGAGAGAGAGACAGCCAGCGAGAGAGGGAACACAAGCAGGGGGAGTGGGAGAGGAAGAAGCAGGCTCCCATCGGAGGAGCCTGATGTGGGGCTCGATCCCAGAACGCCAGGATCACGCCCTGAGCAGAAGGCAGACGCTTAACCACTGCGCCCCCCAGGCGCCCCTGGATGGGGTTTCTAATTGCAGATTAAAATTCTTGCTCTTAAGATTCCTCAAGCTCCCTAAGGATCTGGTGTTCGGGTCTCCAGCAAATAGTGACAAAGCAAGCTTCGCTCTTGTGGCATACATGGGTGAGGGAGCGATGGGCACACTGGCCAATCAGAACTTTAAAATAGTGGGCCTTACCTCCTTTCTGCCCCTGGGTTTTTGGCACTAGCACCCCAATTCCATCGCATCCTGTACTCTTCTGTTCTTACTTCAGTCTCAGTTGCTACAGGTGTGTGGGGGGGGAGACAAAGAAAAAGAATTACAAGCAATCGAGACTTCTTGTTCTAGCCTGCCAGATAAACCAGCATCCCCTGTAGTAGGTGTTCTTTGTGCTCTGACAGGGGCTTGTGGATAAGTAAGAAAGAGGATTTGTACTTAAATATCAAGAACATTCCGAAGCTTAGCCAGTTATACTGTTCACTCTTTCATCGCTTGCATTGTCCTCCAAATTATTCGTCCTCTGGTGGATCTTGACAAAGCGCCTGCATGAAACTAACAAGCATGCAAAACCTGGATGAGCCAAATTGATTTGCCTATAATTTGTTTGTGAAGCGATCGGGACGTGGTTGAAGTGATTTTAATTTCAGAGCCCAAGTCACCAGTCTGTCTTTTTGTCAGGCAATTAGTTCTGCTAGCTGGGCAAGAATGCTGTGATACAAGGGGCCGAGGGGAACCGGGAAGGGGAAGCATATAGCCTTTCTTCTTGCTTCCTCTGTGTATTCCTCATGCCAGGCTTCTTTTGTCTCTCCGGTTTATTTGAGGTAAAATCCCCTGCTGAGCACCAGGCTCTGTGACTTTGCTGTGGACGGTGCTCTGGATAAGGACCCAGAAGGAGGGCAACAGAGGAAACCCTAGCAGAGGTCACTGCTTCTGGACCGTCTGGCGGTGTGTTAGGCTCTTCAACACGTGGTTTCATTTCATGCACTCGACAGCCTCAAAATGACAGGTATTAATACCGTCATTGTACTGATGATGAAATCAAGGCGAGAGGGAGGTTGGTAATTAACCAAAGTGCAGAGCCGTGGCTGCAACCTGGGTCCTTTTTATCCCTGGACTGCGCTGCCCAGTCGGCCATCCACAGAAGCCATTGCCTTTTGGACCTCGGGGAGGAACCGTGTTTGGATAAAGAGGCAAGCTAACAGTAACCTCAACAAGGCACTTCCACCTGCGAGGGCAGGGACTCTGGAAGTATCCTCCAAGCCCGACTGAACCTGCTTCGTCCTCGGCACGCAGGAGGCACACCCATATTTGTTCAGTGACTAAGATACATTATCCCATCTGATCGTCACAAGGACAGGTATTTTATTATCTTTATTTATGATGACTTTCCCTGAATCTAAAGGAACATCTCGTCTTCCCAAAGCGATTCCGATAAACTTCTGAGTCATTTTCATTGTCACATTGACAGCTTGACCTAGGAAGGTTCAAAGGTCCCGGAAGCAGGGACCACACAGCTTGACCTAGGAAGGTTCGAAGGTCCCGGGAGCAGGGCCCACACAGCTTGACCTAGGAAGCTTCGAAGGTCCCGGGAGCAGGGACCACCTCCTGTGCTTCTCGTACCCCTTTCCCCCACAGTGCAGAGCACATTGCTATGGTCACAGAAAGTTCTGTCGCACAGTGCTGCTCTAGAGGCAAGCAGAGGCTCGTTGGTGATGACCTAACATAACACCCTACTTCAGAGCCAGAGGGAGACCTTAATAATTTTTGAATGAATAAATGAATGAATACCATAATGGAACTGTTTTCTTAATATAGACGGAGCTAATTACGGTGATCAGTCATAGGTTGAATTAGAGCCCTCCAGAGTAGCTGACTTCATTTTTCAAAATGAATCATCAAAAAGAGCAAAACAATTCATTTCTTAAAGATGTCCAAAGGCAATTTTAAATGTCATGCTAAGTAATGGCAAGATGCTGGAGTGGGCTAGTCAGTGATTACTGCTATTTAACAGTAATTTAAAAATAAGGCAAGAGTGATGTTTGTACCAATATGGCATTGAAATAGTCAAAACCAACTCTCGTTAGATAATGAATTCATTCATATTTATTAATAATGTTTTTCATTTATTTTGTACCATTTTTCATGAAGTTTAAAATGAGTCATGGTTATTATTTTAGCTAATATGATGTCATCTATCCGCGCCAGAAGACTGGCATTGGCTTTTCAAAAAATGACCGAGAAATGAAAAAAAAAAATAAGGGTGGTGCCCTTGGGCGTGATATCCTGAGTCCCCTTTTCTTGCCCTGTGATAGTCTCACCTATATTTCTGGGGACACTTGAATAAAAAAAGAAGAGTAAAACAGACGCCAGAAAGGCTTGGTTTATTGCACTAAACTCCCCAGAAAGTGCAGATTCTCTTAAATTGTTCTGGGCCTTAACCAGCCTCTTGGGGGGGGGGAGGGGGAAGTGCCTTTTAGTAATTCAGCCAATTGGTATTTTGTGTAAACACAAAGGCTGTGGCCCATTTAACCCTTTATGTCCCTTACTTTAACCAGTCTCAGCTGTACCAAAGCCTGTCCTTAACTAAGACTGATCTAATACAGTTTGAGGGAGGGGCCTAGCTCCAGGGTAAAGCAACCCGTTTAATTCTCGAATGTCTGCAAGTGCCAGACATGTGCTAGGAACATGGTGATGAATGGCACACACTTCCTGCTCTCGAGGAGCTCCTGGTCTCCTGGGACCTCAGGCAAGTAGACTGGTAATGACCACAGAAGGTGACCAGCGCTATCATGGGGGTAAGCAGAGGCTTCTTGGGAAGCCACATGGCTCAGCTTGCGGGATAAGAAAAGGCTTTCTGGGAAAATAGGAACAAATCATGTCCTGAAGCCGAGGTAATGGTTAGGCAGGTGATGAGAGAGGCGAAGAGAGTAGAAAAAGAGAGCAGGTCTTCACTGAAGAATTACAGGAAATCACAGTGTCACGAAAGCCCAGATTCCAGGGGCCACAGTGGGTGGAATGGTGGAATGAGGCTCTGGAGCTGTGCTGTCCGATATGGTAGGCAGTAGTCACCTGTGGCTATTAAAATTGAATTTCATATTAATTAAAAGTAAATAAAATTAGAACTGCAGCCCCTGCACTAGCCACACTTACAGAGCCCAGGAGGCACGTGGGGCTAGTGAGGAGCACCATGCGGATACGTCATGCTTCCCTCACCACGGCAGCTCCTGTGGACGGTGCTTCTCTGGAGGCAGGCAGGGGCCAGCCAGCGGTGAACTTTGAATGACATGCAAAGGTACTTGGACCTTATTCTGAGGACAACACGATGCCACTGAAGTGTTTTTCACAGGAGAGGGGAATGATCACATGTATATATTAGAAAAGCCACTCTGCAGGGCGTGGGAGGACTCAGAGAGAGGCAAGACTGAGAGTTAGAGAGACCAGCGCAGACAGCCGTTCATTCATTAGAGAAAGAGAGGATTAGGGCCTGGAACAGGTAGCATGGTAGAGAAGGGCGTGGATTCAAGAAATATGGAGAGATAATCAGCATGACTTATAGTTTAGACGTGGGGGGCGAAGAAAGCAGAAGTTAAGGTCTATTCCTGCTTGGGCAGCTAGGGAATGATGGCACCCTTAGCCTAGACAGGGACCAAGGGAGAGGAAGGAATAGACCTGGAGAAGAGAGGTGACGAATTCAAGTTTGTTCTTGAATTTGAAGTCAACAATGAGGCATCCAGGCGAGCTTGCAGAAGGCATTTGCATAGTCAGACCTGAAGCTCAGGGGACAAATCTGGGCTAGAGATAAAGATTTTTAAGCCATCACCACATGGATGACAGTTGAAGTTCCGGAAGTAGAAGGAATCCCTGAGGGAGAGAGTGTGGAATGAGACGCTAAGAAGGCCAAGGACTGAAGGCCGACAGTGATGAGACCAGTCTTGGAAGAGGAGCCCAGAGAGGTCCTCTCTGTAACCCCTGTGCCATTTTTAAATGTCTACCTCCTATTAGAGATATTTGTAACCGCTCTTAGGCTCTGTACTACTGTAAGCACGCTGGAAGTATAGACGGGGTCTTCTGTACCTTCACACCTTCATTTTTCCTAGTGTAAGTCTTGCAGATAGAAGATGCTCTTTTGATAGTTATTTAATTACTTTCCAGCCTTCAAACTTAAGGCTCTTATTGGACTTAGATATAAATAAAGTGTGTATCCTTTACACGTGTTTTCCTCTTAACACAATTTTCTCTGATGGAATGAAAACATCTCAGTTCCTGGTGAAGGTAAGGTCGTGATCAACCCATAACTTAGAATCTCATGTTTTCAGGAAATTTTGCAAATGGAGGGGAGGGGCAATTCCCTCCAAAACAGAAGAAACAGAACAAAGATGACTATGTTTTCATAAAAAAATTTTATTATGATTATTTACACTAGTTCCTTGGTAAGCATATAAATGTAAACTTTTATCGTTGGCATTATTTCACATATGACTTATCCAAATTCAGAGTTAATACTGTCATTTGAGTGTACAGGTAGTGAGAAAATTTTATTATATTCACAGAATATACATACACGTGCATCCAAAAGGCGTCCCTCGTTAAGCCAGCGGTATAGACACTGTCCCATTGGCCCTGCTTCTGCTCCGCAGGTGCACGCTGGAGTCAGTGAGGTCCTCCACATGCTCCTCGCTCTTCTTCTCCTTCAGGCTGTTGATGAATCTCAGGGTAATTTCGTCCCACTCCTCCGGCAACAGCATCAGCAGAAACCCAATGCAGATGATGATGGTAGCGGCCAGACGGACGACATTGAAGATCACCTCCTGCTTCAGGAGATCCACAGCTGGGGAAGAAAAATCAGGTCTGTCACAGGCTGTGACTGTTTCTAAGCTCCTCTGAGAACAAATGACCGAAGTCGGTGCTACTTCTAGAGGTTTCTAACGTCTCCCTTGTTCTTTCAAGGTCATCTTTCCCTTCTCCATATCGTTCTATCGTTCCCTTTGTTTGCTTTCTACGCCTTCTCTCTAAGTCAGACTTATCCTTCAAGGCTCGTGTCATCTCGTTTAATTGCCTCTACAGTTTTAGTTCTTGAAACTTCTCCTCTGCGTCCCTTCACACGTCTCCAGTTTCATTGGGCCGCTGCTGATTTTTCAAATGAGCCAAGCTTGTTAATGCCACATCTTGGCACAGGCTGTTTCTTTTTAAAAACTTTTAATTGAGGTGAAAGTCCAATCAATTAAAATGAACTCTGTTCAAGTGAATTTAGTGGCGTTTTGTACGTTCACCACATTGTACAACCAGCACCTCCGTGTGGCTCTAAAACACCTCCATCGCTTCAAGTTCAAACTCCTTACCCAGAAGCAGTTACTCCCCAGACCCTCCCCAACCTCCCAACGCCTGCGTGGGAATCTGCTGTTTGTCCCCACGGATTAACCTGTTCTGGAGATGGCACGTGAAGGGAATCATACCACATGCGACTTTTCTGTGTGTGGCTTCTCTCACGTAGCATGGCGTTTCGAGGTTCAGCCATGCGGTAGCTTGTGTCCGTCCTCCCTGCCTCTTTATGGCTGAATGATACCCCACTGTATCACAACTTAGTTACCAGTTCATCTGCTGATGGACATTTGGGTGTTGCCACCTTTTGGCCACTGTGGACAGTGCTGCAATGAATATTCACGTAAAGTATATTTTCGAGTCCCTGTTTTCCGTTTTTCGGCATATGTACCTACTGGTGGAATTGTTGGTCATGCGTAGGTTGTGCTTTTTACAGGGAATGCCCGTTCCTTCTCATGTCCACCATCCAGCTAATCCCTTCGTTAGTTCTCTCTTTTGGCTTCTTACAGGAAGCCTCCCTGGATGCCCCTCCTGTGTTCTCTCAGAGCCTTCATTCCACACCTCTATCAAAACAATTCCGTCTCTACATGGTAACCACTCAATTCCTTTTGTCTCCCTCTGTATGCTGCATGGTCCAGAGAGCAGGAACTGTGTCTTATTCAGGACCTCTCACCAGCATTAGCACGTTCCTGGCACATCCTAAGTGCTCAGAAATGACATGTTGAATGACGGGATCCCTGGGTGAATGAATGAACTTCATTGACAGCTTCACTCCTCGCTCATATTTCTTTCCTCCAGATATCTTATAGTCCTAGGAGTCTGTCTCACGCCATTTGGCATTTGCTTATAAATCACACTGTGGGGTTGTAAATTATTTCATATATGTTGGTCTTGTTTTCCAAATTCGGTGAAAGTTTCTTATGGAAATATAATATCCCCCCCCCCCCCCCCCGTTTCTTCTACAGTTCTGCACACGGTAAGTGCTCAATGAACGCTTGCTGATTGTCCTGGGGCAAAGAAAAGTACATACTTGAGACTTAGAAAAAATAAGAATTTTTCCAAAGGACTGTACGGTCTTTCAAATCACTCACTTTCTTTACTTGTTCCATTGACAGGTTTTGCTAGAAAGATTATCCTGGAAAAATAGCTTCTCTTCCTGTCCCTGAAGTGAGTCCAATTGCTTTTCCCTGTATCTCTTCCAGAGGGCCATCTGCTCTGCCCCCAGGAGAAGCTTCTGCTGCTCCCCACGGATAGTCTGATGGGGAGCCAACACCCTGATCGTTCCCTACACTTTCATTAGTGACGTTTACTTGAGAGTCCTAGGCTGGGACGCCTTTTGTTTCCACAGGACTTCCTCTAAAAATACCACAAAATTAGGTTGTCAGGGAGATTACATGAAACCCAAATGATACATTTGGTATTTAATTTTAAAAGCACGACTGAGTAAAAACAGTGTTTATAGCTGCGCATTTTAAGTCTGCTGCATGGTTATTCTGTTGTCTGCCACCTTCACGATATTTAAAAACATCTTCCCAGGCAAGGGACATCATTCACAATTGTTCGAAGAAACAGCTCACGGTGTAAAAGGAACACAAGCAGGAGACCGTGCACACGTCAAATCTGACCCGTACCTGCATTTCCAGGAACGCTGAGCACTGTCCCGATGGAGATCAGGATCGGGTATGTCAGCACCACACCGACATTCACCAGGATGTTGAAGGCTGCAAAATCAAGGAGGAGGGAGAGGATGAAGGGAAACTGATCTGCGGGGCTCTTCCCTTCTTAACGTACTAGAACCAGGGTTTTTGTTAAACTCTGCCTTCTACACTGCCTGCACCTTTGGTCAATTAACTCTCTAATTTGGGAGCCAGAGGCACGTTTCTCGATGGAAGTGGTCTGTTCTTTTCTCTCCTCTGCCACCTTGGGTGCCTGATCTCTTGCCAGTTGGCTGTCAAGGGGCCTACAGAGCAAATGCAAAGTGGTGAAATGATCAATTCCATTCCGGACACTGCTTATTAGCACTACAAAGGTGGGCTGGGGCCAGCCAGAGCTTGAAAGCAGAAGACTGATTGAAGTTTGGGCTTTTTCCCTCTGTTACTTTGCTTTATCATGCCCTATTCCTGGATAATTAAAAGGCTCTGTGTTCCTGCCTAAACAGAGCTCTACCCAGGACGGCCTATGCTGTTTTATTTCCTTTCTCTAGTGGTGAGCATCACACAGGTAAACAGAAGTGGGCTCAATGTAGTGCACTGAACCCGAGGGACGTTTTCCACATCCTGATTTATGCACAGATCACCCAAGTACAGGTCCAGAACTGAAGGAAGGGGTAACTAGATAACCTTTAATTAATATCTTTAGATCTTTTTAGTAAAATATAAAACAATCATCTACCCCTTACAAAAATGTTTAAAAATACATGTTTTCAAAAGAAAAACAATTATAATGAAAGAGAAACAATGATAAACTACATAACATTATTTTATTTTATTATTTTTTAATTAATTTATTTTTAGGTAGGCTCTATGCTGGGAATTTGGGTTATGACTGTTCCCAGCTAGGTTGTTTTTGGCCAGGAAATTATCTAGGCATTTTTAATTAGGATGTTTGGGTCTTAGGAGATCAAGACCTGAGCCAAGATCAAGAGTCTGACGCTTAACCCACTGAGCCACCCAGGTGCCCCTACATAGCATTATTTTAATGGTTTCAATCCAGTGTTTGTTTTAGGGGTTGGACAGATGAGTACTAACAACTATGAATGGTCCTCCATTCAGAGAGATCTCTATGTAAATGATTCAACCATGCTGCCTATATCTCTATAGCACCAAAGATGGTTCTAGAATATTCCATTCAGAACAGTGTTTATTCTTCTATTGCTATCTACAATTCTTGCTTTAGTTAAGCCCACTCACTGGGTTATCTGGAGTCACTTGTACTTGGTAGTTAGAGATAGTGTGTTTGACTTTCATAAAACTTGGGCTCCCTCAACTCTCTCCCCAGACTCAGGGAGTCAACTATGGCACACTCTAACAAGTCAGGACTTTATTCAATCCCAGACGGACTCTGCTAAACTCCTGAACTGTTCTTTTATTGGCTGAACTGGATATTTCAGCAGATTGAAAGTATTGGTATTTGGGTGAGAAATGAGCTCTTCCCACTCAGCAAGAAACAGGTGGCTTCACCGAAATGTGTTGTCTGTTTTTCATTAGTTCTTTAGAATACTCACTCACTTTTCTGACACCCTAAGGACAAGAATATATAATTCAGTATGTTCTCTGCAGCACGGGACCTGGCCCAAGTTTCAGTGGGACTCGGACATGTCAGGTGAACGGACCAGGCCAGCCTGCATTTGGGCGAAGGCTCTCCCTGGCAGACGGGCCGACCTGTGAGAAGGAATGAGGCAAGGGGAGCCTACACAGACAAAAGCTGTAGTTACAGACGATGTGGGCGGGGCCAGAGGACCACCTGCTGTTTGTCCAGCCAAGCTCCTGCCAGATCATAACTGGTGACTATGGAGAAGAGAGGGATGGAAAGAAGAACTCAAGAACAGGAGCAGTGAAGACCGTATAAACCCTGGGATGTGCGACATAGTCGCTCATTTTGTCACAGAGAAGCTTGGGCACCGTGAGGACTGCAGTGGGCTGGGGACGGGCTGGGTGGAGCAGCTCTAGCACCGGTGGTGCTATGCCTAGTGGAGTCTGGGGACCATGCTGCGTGAAGGAGAACTAGTATCCCGCTAGCCTGGGTGACACCCAGCCTGAGTGGGGCTGGTGTATGAGAATATATTAGACCTGCCAAGGGATCTCTGTTGGTGAAGGGCTACTTTGCAGCAAGCTGGAGATCATGTGTACATAGCTGGGGCCAAGAGTCAGTGAAATTTGGGTTATGACTGCTCCCAGCTAGATTGGTTTTGGCCAGGATATTATCTAGGCACTTTCAATTAGGATGTTTGGATCTTATGGAAACACTGCTATTGGTTTCCACTCACTTTAGCAGAGGTTATGAAAGGTCATAACTACATGTTTTTGGACTTCACAAGTAGAATTCAAAGGACTAACAACATTTGATCCTTCTCTTGTCTAAGACCTCACCTTAGGGTCCTGGACCACAGAAGAGAAAAGATGACCCCAGTGCTTATGTGGGAATGAAAACCAGGGCAGTGTTTTTCTCCCAGGAATTGCAAAACTGCTTCAGATCATGTCACCTTGATAAAGAAGATCCACTGAGGGTTTAGCAGATGTCCTGCATGTCAGGTGTGGTGGGCAAATGGGGACCAGGCAGAGGGGGCTGTCCTTAGGAAGGATGAGGACAGAGGAGCAGAATGAAAGTGATCTGGTTCTTAGTGAAGGGGCACCGAATCATGTAGTGGTTACTGTTGTTCACCTGCTTGGGGAGAGAACAGCAGCCTTGTTATTTTTCAGGTTCCTTTTACAGCGAGGGACAGAAGGGCACAGCTGGAAAGTGGGAGCCCCCTGGTTGCTCAGGTGAAGCAGACCACCTTGAGTTTGGGCAGTTTGGAGAGAAAACATTAGAAAGACTCCAGGTGACTTTCTCTTGGTCATCAACTAGGCACAGCCTTACTTAGCAGGGCGACCAAGTCCAGTTCTGCCTTCTTCTCTTGCTTGCTGAGGGCTTCCTATCTCAAATTCATTCTCCATACACAGCCAGAGCGGGCTGACTAAAATGCAGATGTGAGCCTGTCATCTCTGCTTCAGGATTTTTAAGTGGACTTTAAATCCACTCCCCTGAACGGGGTTCCAGACCCTTCATGACCTGTTTCTTTCCAGAACGTCATCTCCTTCCCTCATCCCTATTCCTCCTGCACTTGGTGCTCCAGCCATTTTGATCCACTTTGAGCTCTTTGAATGCACCATCTCCTCTCTCCCTCTGCCTGATGCACCGTGCTACACCTGGAGCACAGTGACATCGTACAGTACATCACGAAGAATGGACAAGGCTGCTTGAAGAACAGTGGTGATCAGAGTGGCCTGGGCCTCCAGCTCACACCTTGACCCATGGGAGGTATACCAGTTGAACATCTCTGATCTAATCAGGCAATTGCCTGCAAAGAACCTTGTAACCATTAACCAACTAGTTTGGGAAATAGAGGATAAAGGTTCCCAAGGGAATAACCCTACTATGATCATCTATCTGTCCAAGGAAAGGTCAAGTGACATAGGGAATGGAAGGTGAAACCCAGGGCCACTTACCCAGCCACAGCCCGGCCATCCCACAGAGATAGCCCCATGGCAGAGCTGCAAACGAGGACCAGTGCTCCACCTTGGTGAAATACAGGATGACCGGGGTGAAAGAGATGAAGATCAGATTGAAGAAACCCAACGTGGAGACAAAGTGTGCCGCTTCGCCAAAGTTAGCACTTCCAAGGAACATCTTGAACAAAACCTGGGTCGGGAGAGAAACTCCTTAGCCACACCGTTAGAGACTTTGTTAGAGCAGAAAGGCAAGTTCTACACAGTGAACTGACCAGCCCAGGGCTTATTCCCTATTTCTTCTTACCCCACCATCTCTGTGGCATTAAATAGGCCATTGACATAAGGAATTAAAATGCCCTGTAGTCTTCATCTGAAACAGCAAATGCCGTAAAATGAATTTCTTATGGTGTTGGAAGCTGCTGAAGGCATTGTGTTGAACGCTACCATCGGGGATGGGTACAGGGTGAATGATAACTAAGAGTGCAGACAAACTCAGGACGATCTAGGGTTGAGATGCCATCAATTCTTCCCCTCAAGCGTGGGATTCATTTTACCCGTATTCTGACAGATACCAAAAACTAAATTAGACGATCATTATGTTGTTGGGAGAAGTAATAATAACACCTTGGATTTATAAGCACTTTTCTCTCTGAGCTTGACATAGTTTCACAAATATTGTGTTTATTCTCCAGATTTAAAAAAATGTTTTTCTGGATATAAATCCTTGTACTGAGGAAAATAGCAAGGAGGTGTGAATGGCCAACATAAGCCACGTTGGGCTGAGGAGGAGCCAGGTGTCTAGTCGATGCTTCTTGGCTTTACAGCCCTTCTGCTTCCTATGTTAATCCATGACCAACGTAGAATGGATCAGATCTTTCCGACGGTGCACATTTGATTTCAGGCATGTCTGCAAATGTTATTGCTCCCAGAATGAACACATCTATAACCCGGTCAGGAGAATTCTCTCAGTAAGACAGCCATCCCCGTTACATAGCAATGCCAGCTGTTGCTTTAAATTTCAACTGAACTTACTATTTTTTTTCTCTTGAGAGACTTAAACAAGAGAACTTGACCCTGTGCTGTTCTTTGGTCCCATCAGACACCTCAGTGGAGTCTCAGTTGGGGGCCAGTTAGACACTAATGGCAATTGAGTGAAAACTTGTCAAGCTTGTCACAGAATCAGTGGGCCAGGAAATGTCAATATGGAAATAGACTCAGTGTCCTCGGAGCACAGTGTTGGTGAATAATCAGAACAGGCATTCAGGAGGGATGCGAAGGGCAGTTTCCTGCTTTTCACAGAGAATTTTCTCATTGAAACACCAAGAGAGGTGAAAGTGGAACGGTGCCTTAGCTGCACCCCGAAAGCCGGCTCTGAAAAGTGGAGCTTTGGGGATAACCTTTTAGATCTCCTCTTTGAGTCCTTGCTTCTGAAGTCAGGGGCAAGGACTGAATAGATTTTCCACTGATGACGGGCAGCTCCGGCGGAGACTGAGTGGCGAGTACTTAGTGCAGGGCCAGAGTGCCCATCCGAGAGGAAAGGAGGCCCTTCGTTCACTAATGACAGGAGTTCCTGTGGCTTGAGGTGAATACGTAACAGTCAACTCGCAAGCGACAGCTTGTTATTTTCTCTCTCACTGGAGAGAAAATCATGACTATAGGTAATTAACGTAAAGAAACTTAAAGAGAGGAGGGGTCTTTCTCGGCCCCTGCTGCAACGGGTTGATGATTGTGGAGGGGCAGAGGCGTGGGGCATGGGCTTTGGAGGTGGCCAGTGGGAACTGAAATCTTTCTATCGCTTCCTGGCTCTCTGCCCTTGTGCAAGTTATGAATCTTTTAAACCTCAGTTTCTTCATCTGGAAAGTGGCGATAAGTGCCTGTGCCTCAGAAAGTTGAGTTAGCATAGGTGAAAATTTCTGGCAAGTGCCCAGCATGTTGCAAGTACCCAGTAAACGGTGCTTAGTCTTATTTGAACCATCTTTTTTGTCCCCCTAGTCAAGAACTTCTTTGTCCTGCCTTCCTTTATGACTTGAGTCTAAGCTATGAATGACAGCTGACGACATAAAACAAGGCACAACGTACCTTATATAATGCGGACGTAGAGGCTGAGCCCACCGCAAATGCCACTCCTATGATCGAATCCGTGTGGAAATTATCCGCATATGCCATCATGACGATGCCGGTAATGGCCATGATTGCGGCAACTATCTGTCGAATAGAACACAAAGAAATTGAAAAAAATTGATGCTTTCCTATGTCAGGGCAAGCAATTGAAGACTTCCTGAGAGTTGCTAAATGCTTCCTCAAACCCAATTACCTCTTGTACATCGCCGTTTCAATGTAGGAAGGGTCAGTATTAACAAGAAATCAGTGTGCTTGTGAGACATTCAGAGAGAATATAAAAGCTGCTCACGTTCTAATTAAGGGCTAGTAATTGCGGTTTAATTTTTTAGCTCAACTTCTTAGAGATTAATATCCATGTTGGTGAAATGCATTTAATAGGAAATCACTCCAGAGCATTTTCATCTATACTGTATTCTCTTTCTTTCTTCAAACAATTCAGCATACATTTTCATCAGCTCCTCGGATCAATGCGTGATTTTGAAGATTGACACATAACCAGGACTTGATTAGGGAGACGTAACATTGGTGCAGCTAAGAGGCAAAATTTAGGCCAAGGGTAAAAAAGGAAAGTGTATCATATCTCCTACTGATTTATAAGGAGGGAGCTGAGTTCGCACTGGCACATGGCTAGTTCCTCCTTTGGTTTATGTGCACATTAACCGCATAAAGATACTTTTACCCCATTATTCTAGAGCATTAACTGCATAAAGTGAAATATTCATAATTTGATTAAAATCATAATGGTTTACTATAAATTGATATGATCCTGATCTATTCAAAACAGGGCTTCACTCCCTTAGTGAAACGCTGATTTGCATCTGTTTCTGAAATTATCTTGACCCGATTCTACTGGAAAAACATTTCAGAACTATAGTAAACAGCTCAATGACGGCCCTGAAACAGGGAACAATATGTCATTTCCCTGCGAAACAGTCTCGCTGACTTTTAAACCAACATGCAGCTTTGCGGGAAATGTATAGGCACCTGGAGGTTAATTTTGTTAAGGTTCAGTTCTGAGTATTCCCAGGTCAAGCAATTCCTGCGAGATAGCTTTTCCGCGTGTGTGACTTTTTTTGGCCCCTCCGAATGTTATTAGTGAATTATTTATTACAACAAAATGTAGCTCTTCGACATGTGACTGTAGACTCGCTCCAGGCCAGTGCAGAGTCTGAGAGCGATGACACGTGTAATTTAGACGACGCTAAGGCGATTCTTTTGTTAATGACCCCCCCAAAGCACGTGCGCTGTTGGTTTCAGACCTCGCTTCGTGCTAAAGCATCTTTTATGAGAAACAGCAGGAGTCCTTGAGAACAGACGCTGACATGTCAGCAGTGAAAAACCGTCTTCATAAAGCGTTTTTCCAGGAGGCTGCTTGATGGGAGGCGTTTCTCTTGCTGAGTGAATATCATGTTCTCTAAAGCTCCCAGGCATGTGTTCTAGTTAGGCTTTGCCTCTCACTAGAGGGAATAGAATCTAATACACACACCATGAGGTGTCAAGGAAATTTCCCAAACAAGAAGTAATAGACTCATAAATAAACATGGGGAGGGGGTTATCTCGACCTGGAAATTCTGTGAGGGCTATCATTTTCTTTGATTTGGGGATTTACAGTTCAGCCCAGGACTTGCAAGGATCCTTTGGGCAGTCTGATTTCAGAGAAATGAAAAGGCACGTTAGACACTGGCATTTTCTGATTTGTTTTTGTGTTTAAATAATGTTCACGGGCCAAAGTGTTCAGGTGCACGAGTAGATTTCCCCCGTAAGACTGAGCTTGTAGGACAATAAGTTTGAATCAATATTTGTTTTCTTTCAGCCAAGCATCAGTTACGTTTTCTTGTTCAGATCAAGACAGGGTTCTTAGAATACAGTATTACTCGTACTGAACTCTAACATGATGTACTGTTTCATATTTAAAATTATTAAAATTATTCTATAATATAAATATCTGGGTTCTGGCAGTTGTGCGTAATACAGAATTCTGGGTTTAGGGAACTATGAAAACAAACAGCCTATACAAAAAAAAAAAAAAAGCAAAAAATAGGAACACTGCCTGGAAAGCGATGAACATTTGATACTATTCCCCCCAGGATATGGCTTCAGTTAGAAGCACTTCCTTTTCTGAGTCAGCCTTTAGTAAAAATATATATGCACAATATGTCTATTATAAAATTTTCCCAAGATAGGAATTGGGTATGGACAAAGATTATACATTTTATAGCAATTCAAAATTATAACTGTGATGAGCCTTTTAAAGATCTCCATTACATTTTATATTCCAGTGCTTGTGGAAATATTAGCTGGACCACTTAAGTTGACATATCAATTACACCAGTGTCTCTTTCAATTGCCCGTCATGGAGAGGAGCATTTTTCACGTCGGGGGGCCGGACAATGTGGTTAGTTAAGTTCTAAAAGCATGAAAATCTGAATATTTGAGATGTTAGGAAAAATTCTTCTCTATGGTATGGACAGTAATTTATAGGTTATATAGGTTTCCTGGGAGGAAAAGATAAGTTAAATTATTTTCCACATTTTTTATTTAAATTTCACAACTATCTAACAGAACAAATTTTCTATGACTATGTTTTAAGAAATGTTCAATGTGGGGAGTTAAGATGGCGGAGGAGTAGGAGACACCGTTTTCAGCCGGTCCCCCGAGTCGAGCTGGATAGGTACCAGACCAGCCTAAACAACCACGGAACCAGCCTGAGACGCAGGAAGACGCATCTGGATCTCTACAAATGAACATCTCCAGCGCTGAGTATTGAGGTACGAAGCGGTGAGCCATGAAACTGTGCACAGATATCGGAAGATAAATGGAAGGGGGAGGGAGCCGCCGTGTTCGGGCGCCGGGAAGCGGTAGCCACTTGCACGGGAGAGCGGGCGGGCTCGCGGTCGGCACCCGCAAAACAGCACACTGAGACCGTGAGCTGGGTGCGCGTGCCACCAGGCATCTCGCGGAACACCGGAATCCCGGTGCGCTCACTGGATCCAGACTG
This sequence comes from Ursus americanus, assembly GCF_024610735.1. Taxonomy (NCBI): domain Eukaryota; kingdom Metazoa; phylum Chordata; class Mammalia; order Carnivora; family Ursidae; genus Ursus; species Ursus americanus. The sequence goes on along the minus strand of NC_142152.1, from coordinate 1,337,558 downwards.
AGACCGGGAACTCCCGGAGCGCGCGCGCGGGGCGGCTGGCGGCGTTAGAAACACAAAGGACAGAGACGCGCCAGCCCTGGAAGTGAGGGCTGGGACGCCGGGTGTGGGGCGCACATCCCGGGACGCTGCAGGGTTGAGCAGCACCAACAGAAACAGAATTAAAGTGGCCAGAACATTAGTAGAGAACGGGCCGCAATCCCTCTGTTCTGTGACAATGCAGCCTCTGCTGCTCTGACTCTCAGAAGAGGCACAGCAAACCGCCAGGGAAAGCCGCCAGAGAACAAAAGCCTGGAAATACCGGCTCAGGGAGTGCCCATCCCCATCCCCCCTCGCAGGGGACACGGAGACTCTACCCAAACAGGGTTGCCTGAGTATCGGCGCGGCAGGCCCCTCCCCCAGAAGGCAGGCTGAAAAATCAAGAAGCCCACAACCCGAGGCGCCTGGGTGGCGCAGTCATTGAGCGCCTGTCTCCGGCTCAGGGCGTGATCCCGGCGTTCCGGAAAGGAGTCCCTCATCGGGCTCCTCCGCTGGGAGCCTGCTTCTTCCTCTCCCACTCCCCTGCTTCTGTTCCCTCTCTCGCTGGTTGGCTGCCACATAAATAAATAAATAAATAAAATCTTTAAAGAAGAAGCCCACATCCCTAAGATCCCTATAAAACAAGGGGCACGGCCTGGGACCCAGTCAATAATTTGGGCTCTGGAAACCCCGCAACCTCTCTTCATCAGAATGACAAGAAGGAGAAGCCCCCCCCCCCCAGCAAAGAAAAGACAGTGAGTCTGTGGCCTCTGCCACAGAAATAATGGATATGGATGTAACCAAATTATCAGAAATGGAATTCAGAGTAACGATGGTCAAAATGATGACTAGAATTGAAAAAACTATTAACGAAAAGGTTACTGAGAATATAGAATCCCTAAGGACAGTAATGAGAGCGAATCTGACAGAAATTAAAAATTCTATGAGCCAAATGCAGGCAAAACTAGAGGCTCTGACGGCCAGGGTCACAGAAGCAGAGGAACGGGTTAGTGAATTGGAGGATGGGTTAATAGAGGAAAAAATGAAAATAGAAGATGGTCTTAAAAAAATCCACGCCCACGAATGTAGGTTACGGGAGATTACTGACTCAATGAAACGATCCAATGTTAGAATCATCGGCATCCCTGAGGGGGTGGAGAAAAACAGAGGTCTAGAAGAGATATTTGAACAAATTGTAGCTGAAAACTTCCCTAATCTAGCAAGGGAAACAAACATTCGTGTCCAAGAGGCAGAGAGGACCCCTCCCAAGCTCAACCACGACAAACCTACGCCACGTCACATCATAATGCAATTCGCAAATATTAGATGCAAGGATACAGTATTGAAAGCGGCCAGGGCAAAGAAATTTCTCACGTACCAAAGCAAAAGCATCAGAATTACGTCAGACCTGTCTACACAGACCTGGAATGAGAGAAAGGGTTGGGGGAGCATATTTAAAGCTCTTTCAGAGAAAAACATGCAGCCAAGGATCTTTTATCCAGCAAGGCTGTCATTCAGAATTGATGGAGAAATAAAGACATTTTAGAATCGCCAGTCACTAACCAATTTTGTAACCATGAAACCAGCCCTACAGGAGATATTATGGGGGGTTCTATAAAAGTAAAAAGGCCCCAAGAGTGATACAGAACAGAAAGTCACAGCCAATACAAACAAAGACTTTACTGGCAACATGGCAACATTAAAATCATATCTCTCAGTAATCAGTCTTAATGTAAATGGTTTGAACCATCCCATAAAACGCCACAGGGTTGCAGATTGGATAAAAAGAAATGACCCATCCATTTGCTGTCTACAAGAGACTCATTTCAAACCCAAAGATGCATTCAGACTGAGAGTAAATGGACCTCAAAAGAAGGCTGGGGTAGCAATTCTCATATCAGATAAATTGGATTTTAAACTACAGACTATAGTTAGAGACGCAGAAGGGCACTATATTATTCTTAAGGGAAGTATTCAACAAGTGGATATGACAATTATAAATATATATGCCCCCAACAGGGGAGCAGCAAGATACACAAGCCAACTCTTAACCAGAACAAAGAGACATATAAATAAAAATACATTAATAGTAGCGGACCTCAACACTCCACTCTCAGAAATAGACAGAACACCCTGGCAAAAACTAAGCAAGGAATCAAAGGCTTTGAATGCCATACTCGATGAGTTGGACCTCATAGATATATATAGAACACTACACCCCAGAACCAAAGAATACTCATTCTATTCTAATGCCCATGGAACATTCTCAAGAATAGACCATGTTCTGGGACACAAAACAGGTCTCAACCGATACCAAAAGATTAAAATTATCCCCTGCATATTTTCAGACCACAACGCTCTGAAATTGGAACTCAACCACAAGGAAAAATTTGGAAGAAACTCAAACACTTGGAGACTAAGAACCATCCTGCTCAGGAATGACTCGATAAACCAAGAAATCAAAAATCAAATTAAACAATTTATGGAGACCAATGAGAATGAAAATACAACAGTCCAAAACCTATGGGATACTGCAAAGGCAGTCCTAAGGGGGAAATACATAGCCATCCAAGCCTCACTCAAAAGAATAGAAAAATCTAAAATGCAGTTTTTATATTCTCACCTCAAGAAGCTGAAACAGCAACAGAGGGACAGGCCTAATCCACGCACGAGGAAGCAGTTGACCAAAATTAGAGCTGAAATCAATCAAGCAGAAACCAGAAGTACAGTAGAGCAGATCAACAGGACTAGAAGCTGGTTCTTTGAGAGAATCAATAAAATTGACAGACCACTGGCAAGACTTATCCAAAAGAAAAGAGAAAGGACCCAGATTATTAAAATTATGAATGAAAAAGGAGAGGTCACGACGAGCACCATTGAAATTGGAAGGATTATTAGAAATTTTTATCAACAGCTATATGCCAATAAACTAAGCAATCTGGAAGAGATGGAATCCTTCCTGGAAACCTATAAACTACCAAGATTGAAACCGGAAGAAATTGATTTCTTAAACAGGCCAATTAATTATGAAGAAATTGAGTCAGTGATAAACAACCTTCCAAATAACAAAACTCCAGGCCCGGACAGTTTTCCTGGGGAATTCTACCAAACATTCAAAGAAGAAATAATACCTATTCTCCTAAAGCTATTTCAAAAAATAGAAACAGAAGGAAAGCTACCAAACTCATTCTATGAGGCCAATATTACCTTGATCCCCAAACCAGGCAAAGACCCCATCAAAAAGGAGAATTACCGATTTCCCTAATGAATATGGACGCCAAAATCCTCAACAAGATACTTGCTAATAGAATCCAACAGTACATTAAAAGGATTATCCATCACGATCAAGTGGGATTCATACCTGGGATGCAAGTGTGGTTCAATATTCACAAATCAATCAGCGTGATACATCATATCAACAAGAAAAGACTCAGGAACCATATGATCCTCTCAATCGATGCCGAAAAAGCATTTGACAAAATACAGCATCCTTTCCTGATTAAAACCCTTCAGAGTGTAGGAATAGAAGGTACATTTCTCAATCTCATAAAAGTCATCTATGAAAAGCCTACTGCAAATATTATTCTCAATGGGGAAAAGCTGGAAGCCTTTCCCTTAAGATCAGGAACTCGACAAGGATGCCCACTCTCGCCACTATTATTCAACATAGTACTAGAAGTCCTTGCAACAGCAATCAGACGACAAAAAGGGATCAAAGGTATTCAAATTGGCAAAGAAGAAGTCAAAATGTCTCTCTTTGCAGATGACATGATACTCTATATGGAAAACCCAAAAGAAGCCACTCCCAAACTATTAGAAGTTATAGAGCAATTCAGTAACGTGGCGGGATACAAAATCAATGCTCAGAAATCAGTTGCATTTCTGTACACGAATAACGAGACCGAAGAAAGAGAAATTAGGGAATCCATCCCATTTACAATAGCACCAAAAACCATACGTTACCTTGGAATTAACTTAACCAGAGACGTAAAGGACCTATATTCTAGAAACTATAAATCACTCTTGAAAGACATTGAGGAAGACATAAAAAGATGGAAAGATATTCCATGCTCATGGATCGGAAGAATTAACATAGTTAAAATGTCCATGCTACCCAGAGCAATCTACACTTTCAATGCTATCCCGATCAAAATACCGAGGACATTTTTCAAAGAACTGGAACAAACAGTCCTTAAATTTGTATGGAAACAGAAAAGGCCCCGAATCTCCAAGGAACTGTTGAAAAGGAAAAACAAAGCTGGGGGCATCACAATGCCGGATTTCGAGCTGTACTACAAAGCTGTGATCACAAAGACAGCATGGTACTGGCACAAAAACAGACACATAGACCAATGGAACAGAATAGAGAGCCCAGAAATGGACCCTCGGCTCTTTGGGCAACTAATATTTGATAAAGCAGGAAAAAACATCCGGTGGGAAAAAGACAGTCTCTTCAATAAATGGTGCTGGGAAAATTGGACAGCTACATGCAAAAGAATGAAACTTGACCACTATCTCACACCATACACAAAAATAAACTCCAAATGGATGAAAGACCTCGATGTGAGACAGGAATCCATCAAAATTCTAGAGGAGAACATAGGCAGCAACCTCTACGACATCGGCCAAAGCAACCTTTTTCATGACACATCCCCAAAGGCAAGAGAAACAAAAGATAAAATGAATTTATGGGACTTCATCAAGATTAAAAGTTTCTGCACATCCAAGGAAACAGTCAGAAAAACTAAGAGGCAGCCCACGGAATGGGAGAATATATTTGCAAATGACACTACAGATAAAGGACTGGTATCCAAGATCTACAAAGAACTTCTCAAACTCAATACACGAGAAACAAATAAACAAATCAAAAAATGGGCAGAAGATATGAACAGACACTTTTCCAATGAAGACATACAAATGGCTAACACACACATGAAAAAATGTTCAAAATCATTAGCCATCAAGGAAATTCAAATCAAAACCACACTGAGATACCACCTTACGCCAGTTAGAATGGCAAAAATAGACAAGGCAAGAAACAACAATTGTTGGAGAGGATGTGGAGAAAGGGGATCCCTCCTACATTGTTGGTGGGAATGCAAGTTGGTACAGCCACTCTGGAAAACAGTGTGGAGGTCCCTTAAAAAGTTAAAAATTGAGCTACCCTATGATCCAGCCATTGCACTACTGGGTATTTACCCCAAAGATACAGACGTAGTGAAGAGAAGGGCCATATGCACCCCAATGTTCATAGCAGCAATGTCCACAATAGCTAAATCGTGGAAGGAGCCGAGATGCCCTTCAACAGATGACTGGATTAAGAAGTTGTGGTCCATATATACGATGGAATATTACTCAGCTATCAGAAAGAACGAGTTCTCAACATTTGCTACAACATGGACAGCACTGGAGGAGATAATGCTAAGTGAAATAAGTCAAGCAGAGAAAGACAACTATCATATGATTTCTCTCATCTATGGAACATAAGAACTAGGATGATCGGTAGGGGAAGAAAGGGATAAAGAAAGGGGGGGTAATCAGAAGGGGGAATGAAACATGAGAGACTATGGACTATGAGAAACAAACTGAGGACTTCAGAGGGGAGGGGGGTGGGGGAATGGGATAGACCGGTGATGGGTAGTAAGGAGGGCACGTATTGCATGGTGCACTGGGTGTTATACACAACTAATGAATCATCGAGCCTTACATCGGAAACCGGGGATGTACTGTATGGTGACTAACATAATATAATAAAAAATCATTAAAAAAAATAAATAAATAAATAAAAAGAGAAAACATATTAAAAAAAAAAAAAGAAATGTTCAATGTGTTTCTTACCTACACAGCTGGAATTCAGGGAGGAGAGCTCAGCTAGTCTAGGAAATGCAGGGAAATGTGGAGGGGGGAGGCTCAGTGGAGTGGTCACTCGGATGATCCCAGAGTGACTCTGTTTGGCACCCTGGGTTCACTGTGGAGCGAATACTTTTCAAATTTCCAGAGAACAAATAGTGTAAGCACAGAGCTGAGTCACAGGTATTTTCAGAATTAATCAGTTATCAAGCAAGGATTAATAGTCTTTTCTTTTGAACAAAACACACAAAATGACTCTTCTTGGACTCGGGACACTGGACATGTGCCTGTGGGAAGCCTGTGCCTTAAATCCTGGGTCGGAAGTGCTCCTATGTGCACATCTACACGGGGACGACCCCCAAAATACCTTTGAGCACATTAGCGTCCACATGAGGGATGCTTCTGCTGAAAAGACACCATCTCATGGTGTCCCCTGTCTGGCTCCAGAAAAATGTGGCTCTCCTCACAACCTACTCCAGTTCCAGCCCTATAACCAACCAGGGTGTCTAAATAAGACAGAAGACTCGCCGCTACCATTTCCTGAACCTGGTTCGGGTGAGCGTGTTCGTGACTGTAATGACCGTACCACTGCCAATGCCTCATCTTTAACTTTGGAACCCTCTCGGCCTCTCATGTCATGGTGTGCCCACCTTGGGGGAGTACCCCAAGGAAGAGGAGTTAGTTAGCCCATTTGTCCAGCACACCTCTGAAGGGACATTTCCTCCTCAGCCAGCTACCTTCTTCTGCAGGCTCAGGCCCCTCTGAGAGCCTCCTGTCAACTTTCAGGGCTAATCAGAGGGAGACCATGAGCTGGCTGAGTGTGTTCCTAAAGCCCAAAGATGACTTTAGGGGTCAACATTTGATAATCTCACTGTGCTACTTACCACATGTGACCCTGCATGAAAGCTAGGCTTCTGTCACCTCTCAAAGAATTCATCTGTACACATAAAAGCTAGAGAAACATCTGGCTTTTGGCTGTTTCTTTTTTTTTTTCTTCTTGTAACATCATTTCTTTTCTTTTTTTGTCTCAGGCCTTCCAAACCACAAGGGTTCTTGATCTCTGTGAGGGTTCACCAGCCTCATTACATTTACTGTTTCCCCCATTGACAAAATGGCGTCCAGAATTTTTAGTTGTGTAACAATACCAGCTCTTGTAGGGTTCAGGGTATTGAGGTGAACCTTTAATGGCTTCTCTAATTGCAGCTGAAATAACTTTCCTTATTTGCCTTGCGCTTAACAGTGTTTCTAAATCTGGGTGAGCATGGAGGAGCTTCCGTGGCTCACAACGGACCTCTGAATCCCAAGCCTACAGCAGCCTCTAGAAGGCAGAGCCTCAAAGCTACGCTGCTGGCAGGGCTGCATTCAAACTCAAGACTAAATGTCTGCAGCTATTGGTGGGATACACACTCATGCTTGCCGGTGAGACTGCACTGATGGTCATCCTTGTTCTCTTGAGTTATTTAAATTGAGTCCATTTTCAAGGAAAACCAAGGCTACTCAGAATCCTTAAGTTGCCCACATGCTCCATTTAAGGTTCCATGAAGGTGAACCATCTGTTTTACTCAGATCCAGTGAAATTGGACAAGAGTTGAAGTGTGAGAAATGAAAGAGGTGGGCAGTGTATAGCTGTACAGATTGTGTGTGTGTGTGTGTGTGTGTGTGTGTGTGTGTGTCTGTGTCTGTGTGGACAGAGGGCACCTGGGGACTGGTCAAACCCAAGTTGTACAGAGCCCCAAACCAAGATTCCCACCCCCAACCCCCAACACACATCCATTTTTATACGAATAAAATCCATCTGCAAATGATCTCCAAGGGAGACCAGGACGGGAAAGGGAGAGAACTGCCAGATGGAAGGACTAAAGGGTGTGCATGGAGGATAGAGCAGATCTACTGATGGCATCTCGTTAAGGGGTTATGGATTCCCTGTGGGTGTAAAATTGGAGAGCTTTCCACTTGAGCTTTCTCCTCCCTGTATTCACAAATTTTTCTCCTGCCAAGAGGGGGATGAAAAGGATGGGTCCCACTACCCATCCTGTGCTGCCTCCTCCAGGAAGCATGAAGGTTCTGGAGAGAGGATTCTGCACTGCCCACGAATGCACGGTCATGGCATAAATGTCAACCAAAGGCAAGATGGAAACGAAAGGTTATCTCGACTCTTCTCTAAATACATAATCTTGGCACAAATCAGTAACAGCTCAGCTCCAGTGTCCTGATTTAGGGCACTCTGGAGCCCAATTTGAATTCAGAGAAGTGCAGGTTAAGCAGCGAAAGATTCTGTTTAACTGACATACGCTAGTCGGTCCATGGTGGATCTTGAAAAGTGTCCGAAAGAGCTACAGTTTGAGAAGTTAACTGCATAGGGACCCAATTACAGCTAGAAAAATATGTGAGTGTCAAGTCGAAGAGACACAAATTCATTTCCTAAATCTGCTAAGGAAGTTTGGGGTCTGCTGAACTTTTCACCACCCACCAATTTTCTTCCGCCGTTCAAGGAAATTTAAAAATGAAAGACAATTTTCAATTAACAATATAAAAAATAAGGGATGGACGAGATCTGAAAGAAGAGTTTCGATTTCCTAGTCTGACATTTACTTTTCAGACTGGAGTGCAATCAATACCAGCGACAGAGAAGAAAACCCCAGCCAGTGGCTCATTTTCTTTGAGGAGAACGTTTTTTTTTATTAAGGTGGTTTCTCTGCTTTTCATGAATTTAAGAACTCTAGCTAAACAAGACGGGATCTTGAAGATGGGAAAACCCCGTTCTTCAAAGCTGCAAGAGCTGAATTCTCACCAACACTTGTGCAATTAAAAAAAAATAGGTCTTTTAAAAAAGTTTACGGATTTCCAGGGGATGACCACGTATCAGTTGTACGCAACTACTCATGAGAGTTTTTAACCCACCCATGCTGACCAGTAAATTGGCTGGAATGATTGGCTAGAAGACTAAGTGTACAACAAATTACCTTTCCATCCGCAATGCAATCAATATTCTAAGGAAACAAAATATTAACAAGTTATTCATAAAGCAGAATTCATTTTTCCGTGCGCATTGCTACTTCTGGCCGACTGGTGCTCCCGAGAAACGCAGCTACCAATTTTATAACCGAAAGCATCCTTCATGCTGTGGAGGGTGTCATTTGGGTGTGAGACATAGGAGTAGGAAATGCGATCATCTTACATGTGAGCATTCTTCGGGTCTAACAAATGAGGAGTACAATCCAAAACCAACCTATCTGTAAACTACTGCAGCCTTAGCGTGAGTCAAAAATACAAATTGTAATCTGATGACCAGAAGCAGTGCTTTAGGGGCGCCTGGGTGGCAGAGGGGTTAAGCGTCTGCCTTCGGCTCAGGGCGTGATCCCGTCGTTGTGGGATCGAGCCCCACATCAGGCTCCTCCGCTATGAGCCTGCTTCTTCCTCTCCCACTCCCCCTGCTTGTGTTCCCTCTCTCGCTGGCTGTCTCTCTGTCAAATAAAAATAAATAAAATCTAAAAAAAAAAAAAAAAAAAAAAAGCAGCAGCGCTTTAACTATTAAAAAAAAGAAAAAAAAAGAAGAGTCATCCAAGTGGGGCGGCCCGCCCAGGCTGGGCGTTGACCCCGTCCGGACGTAGGCAAGGGAAACGCCGTTTACATCGTCAGTGTTCTGTTTGCTCTCCTGTAATTTCTCAAATGACCCGATTATACATGTTCTCGATATGTCTCCAGAAAAAAAGAATTGCTGCGACTGTCAAAAGGCAAAATGCTGAAGACGTTTTGGTTCTTTTCATATCCCATGGCCTGACTACGGGCGTCTTCCAAATGACACCTTGACATTTTTCTGGAACACGGCATGAAACACTTCCTCGTGTTTCCCAGCAAGGATCGAAGCATTTCCTGGTACGTAAAAAGAAAACTACCTGACTTCTACCGTGCTCGACGTTCATGTTTACCATTTTGCCATCTATGACATCTTAATTTACGTATGGACTTATTAACAAGTATATACAACTCATTGGCTACATAACGTTTTTGTTTTTGTTTTTTTTTCTCTCGGGTCTTACTACTTACGGATACTGTAGTAGTTTCCTGAGGCTGCTGTCATGAATTACCACAAACGGTAACTGAAAACAATAGAAATTTATTCTCTCACAGTTCTGGAGCCCAGAAGTTCAAAGCCAGAAGAGCCGTGCTCCTGCCGGCAGCTCTGCGAGAGAATAACTCCTTGACTCTTCCAGGTTCTGGGGGCCGCCCCGGTCTTCCTGGTCATGTCACTCCAATCTCTGTCTCTGTGGTCACACTGCCTTCTCCCCTTCTGTGTGTCTCTCCTGTGTGTCTCTTGTAAGGATATCTGTTATTGGAATTAGGGCCACCTAACTGATCCAGGATGATCTCCCCTTTGCATGAGCCTTATGTTAATTATGTCTCCAAAGACCATTTTTCCACATAAGGTCACATTCATAGGGTCTGGGAATGAGGATGTGGACACCTTATTGGGGACCATTCAACCCACTATAGATGCCAATTTTCGAATGGTGCTGGTCTGTGGCTTCTTGGCAGATTTCCGAAATGTGTGATTTAAATAGAAGTTACCAGCTGAGTTTTTTTTTTTTTTAAATCCCAAGTAAACATTGAACCTCTTTTGATAGGACATCTTGCATCAGTAAGTTCCCTGGTTAAATGCATTCACTCACTCTAATACAACTGATCTTCTCACTGATAAATCTAATAGTGAAGGTATTGATTCCCTTTTGGTATTCAGATGCCATTGAAAGGGCAGAAAAGCCCCTAAATCTCCTCTTTTCCCTTCTCTTCTGACAAAGCCCTCCAAATTCTCATGGGTAATCCATGGTGCTGGAAGATAGAAAAGAGAAAGGTCTCCTAAGCATGAATTTCTTTACTATACCCTCAAATATCTACCGAGCCCCATTTTGTCCCCTGCATTATTCTAGGTGCTAGAGACAGAGGCAGAGCTGGCTACATGGGCTTATGGCCTTTGCAGACGCACAGGCTCCCATGAGTAGAAGGGCCTTGCCCTTAGTTTCATGCTCTGCTATTGCCGCCTTGAGTGGTCCCTGTGTTATTTAAGAAGCAAAACAGGTCAACATAGGGGAAGGGAAGGAGAAATAAAATAAAAACAGAGAAGGAGACAAACCATAAGAGACTCTTAACTATAGAGAACAAATGAAGGGTGGCCGGAGTGGAGGTGAAAGGGGACGGGTTAAATGTGTTGGGCATTAAGGAGGGCACTTGTTGGGATGAGCACTGGGTATTATATGTAATGGTGAATCACTAAATTCTACTCCTAAAACCAATACTACACCATATGTTAACTAACTTGAATTTATTTATTTATTTTTAAATTTAAATTTAATTAGCCAACATATAATACATTATTAGTTTCTGACTAACTTGAATTTAAATAAAAACTTGGGGGGAAAAATAAAGCTGCTTTAAAAATTAAAAAAAAAAAAAAGAGTGGTCCCTGTATTTTCCTTTTGCATTGGGCCCCACAAATTACGTAGCTAATCCCGAATGGAGTAGTGAGCAACAGAGGGACGGTCCCTGCTCTCGAGGACTTGTCAGGGTTCCTGATGGTAAACAGCCAGCACCAGCGTTCCACGTATAAAACCAGAATGTTAAGCCCTTTGGATGGCAAATCTAAATTAGCTGGTGGAGGACGCGGTGCCACATCCGGGTATGGTCTACGATCCCGGGCTGGCTCGGAGTTTCTCATCTTGCTTCTAGCAGAGCTTTCTACTTCTTGTCCGTGTCAAGCTTCAGTTCCGAATTTTTGAGCAGCCTCTCCCGAGACAGAATCAGAATTTGCTATTGAAAAAAGTCTTAAGGGTTAATGACTATCATCAACTCTCTCTATCGTATTAATTTCAGCATTTAGGGGGCCAGGGACCCTGAAATCATTGCAACAAGAACAATATTTTCATAGAAAGATCTGCTTCAAATCCAGGCTTGGACATCTCTTTCAGAGAATAATCAGTGTGTGATGTTTTCTTCTGGGACAAGGCTTTTCATTTGTACCTCTTTCTAAATGATTTTCTCAATATTTTCATCATGGTGGCATGCCTGATTACATGAATGAGAGCTGGCTCCTTAAGTCTACCTGGCTTTCAATCAATCTAACCTAGACCGGACATACACAATATTTTTTTTTTCAAATCCGTATTACTTCTGAAAGGAATAAACTCAGAACTGAAGTGGCTGGTGGAAGTTTAATACAGTTCAATTAAGGATTTGTACCCCAAAGTACAAATTGTTGCTTTTCGTTCCATTTCTAGATTAGTCACACTAGATACATAAGCCACTTTTAACAGCATTGTGCCATTACCAGTGACTTTAATTACTGTTTGGTAACCTTATCTACTTACACCAATGTTAATTAAATCCATCTTGGGGTCGGGGGGAGGGAAAGCATGAGGGAGTTGTCCCAACATATGTTGATTGAAAAAAAAAAAACCATAATCTTTACTGTGGCTAATTTTCTCAGACCCTTCTTTCCTGAGGACAGAAGGAGTTGATCACACCATTAATTCTAAAAAAAGAACTTATTTTCCCTGTTTTCGTGCCTCCTGTTGAAATCAGCTTGACTGCCCAAGGGAGACCATCTCTTTATCCTTTCATGATATTGTAATTGCCTGGGTGTCCTAATGCATCTTCAAATTCCACTTTGTACTCAGAACCAATGGGGAAAGTTTGACAGAAATTCCATGAAACACAGGAGCTCTCCCGATGCCAAGGATTTACGATTACAGGTGGCCTCACACATCGAATCAAGTGTGCCATTACCCTCACTCCCATGAACCTGTCTTTCAGCACGATCCACGACAGCAAGAAGACAAAGGCTTTGTTACAACAGAACAGAGCAGAGACATCCGTGGCTGTCAGCTTCCTTAAAGCCAGTAAATACAGGTAATTAGTCAAAGTCCATAGAATAGAAAAGGGAGCAGTTCTTTTAAGAAAGAGCTTCAACGTCAGACCGTCTTCACCAAAAATCCGGCTGCATTCCCTAGGAAAGAAAAAGAGGTTAGTTGTCAGGTACTAATTGCGACACATTTTGGGTTGTCTAACTCTTGACAGCCATTTTCTGACAAGAACACAAACACGCAACACCCATTGTTCATCTGTGGAACTTACTGAATCCAGGGCTCCCACCTACAGCCACAATGGGGGCAAAGGGTTCCATGGACAAAAGCCCACGACTCCCCAGGTGCAGAGCTAGGCCCTTTCCTACCTAGATATTCTCTCGGGATGGCTGGGGCAGCCAGTCTGCTGCTGCTGAACATTCTCAGAGAAGCCTGGAGAAATACAGAAATGAGGAGTTTCTGGGATTACCAGCTATTAAACGAGAGAGAAGTTTCTTTCCCAAGGGGCGAATACACAGGACCATCCGGGCTGTGCCCGTGTGAACAGGTAGAGATGACGTGCTGTCTCACATACCCTGGGAGGCCACAAGGCGTAGGATTTTATTTTTCCTAGGGGACAAGGCCTCTTTCTAATGTATCCCCCCAGTTGACCAATTTGTTTTTCCTCTAGCATTTTCAAGACAGAAAAAAATGAAGAAAGCTTCCATGGTGACCCCAAACTGGTAAAATAAGTAAATAAAAAATCAAACTATGGACTCTGAGAAACAAACTGAGGGCTTCAGAGGGGAGGGGGGTGGGGGACTGGGATAGACCGGTGATGGGTGTTAAGGAGGGCACGTATTGCATGGTGCACTGGGTGTTATACGCAACTAATGAATCATCGAACTTTACATCAGAAACCAGGGATGTACTGTATGGTGACTAACATATAATAAAAAAAAATTTTTAAAAATTGAACTCAGGTTGTATTTATATACACACATTTGGCTGTTTTGGAGGAATTATCTGAATTCGTTGTGTGAAAATAATCACCTCAGTTAAATGTTTGCTTTGTTTGATTTCTGACTAAATTGATTATTTAACCCAAGGGGCCATTTTAATCAAAATGTTCAAACTAGCAGTATAGACAGGCGATAACGATGTGATAGGATAACAGTGCTTGTCTGACTATGGACCGGCAACAGGCTCGCCATTGGGATCACTCGGCTTTATTTTTTCCACTCAGTTGTTCATGAACATCCGAGCATTTGCTGGGTAACTATCACGTGCCAGGCAGTGTGTTTTCAAGAGTAGTATAAATATCTGGTCCAAAGCAACAAGTTACTAATGTGACATCTACATGGTTCTAGTTAGTACTCGCTCTGGTTTCTCTTCCAGCTTTTTCTGAAGAGAAACAATTGTGCCTCAAAGTATTGCAGACCAAAGTCTTCTCTAGCCAATGTCTGCTTCACACATATGAAGTGACTTCCCCCATAGGAGGGCCCCACGGAGGGAGGGAGTGACAAAGTGGCGAGGCTCTAAGAACGGGAGCATGGCCTTCAGTGTCAAGTCTCCTGGTAAACACTGCTCGCAAGCAGCTGGGGATGCTGGGAATTGTAGGCCTGCGACACCCGGAGGGTTAAAAATACATACGGTACACACAGCAACCTGTGTGATCGTTTTACTTCTTATGTGGGAGACAACTACAACAGAAGGATTTTTGTGAAACAAGAGTGTGATGTCCCGAAGGTAAATTTTAACTGAAAAGAGACAAAACTTCAAGGAAGGGGTGAAATAACCTAAAAACAAAGTCTCTCCTAAACAGAAATGGCCCCTGCTCACACCCCCAGGGAAAGGGAGGGCATCTCTCAAGCCCCGCGGCCAAGGACAGACGCTGAGCCAGAGCCACGTGCACCCAAGCGGCAGTTGGCACAGGACACCCCTCCTGTCCGTTCTCACAAAGGGACCTGCTCCGTGAGAAAGTCTGCCAGGGACAGCTGGAGCTGAGAGTTGTGGGCTCATCCTGACATCTGCAAGGACCGAGTGGCTTTTGAAATACACAGTGACGAAGAACCGCAACAAACACATTTCTGAGGAAAGGATTTCTTTCCATATGGCTGACCCTGGCTGGTGACGGTTCTTCCTTCCCAGAGCCCACCGTCGTGCTGGGTCGAGTGCTCTAAGCAAAGACTTCGAATGCAGGAGAGCACACGTTCTGACCCCGCGGGGAGGCACAGGGTGACAGGGAGAGCCCCCTCCCCCAGGGGGGCAGAGACTGTTCTTTTCACCTGGCCCCACCTGTCCCCCTGGTGTTGGCTTCCTTACTGTTTCCCTCTTTTTCCCTTCTCTTCCTGCCAACCTGCTCCCCATTTGTCACTGCTATAGCAGGACTTCCAAATGCTCTCCATTCAAACGCCAGGTCACCGGTGTAGGACCTTATGTTATTTAAGTATTAAGCACACAGAAATGTGACAATTCAGAAAAAGAAAGGATTTCTATAGATAAGCAAGGAACAAGGGGTCTCTCCTTGGGATGATGAGATCAGAATTTCTAGGCAAGAGGCATAGACAGGTGGCAAAGCTTGGAATGAAGCTTATTTAGAAGCTGGGGGACCCTAATAAATTAATTATGCTCAACACTGGGGCGTTGAGCCACTGGGTGGCTCCATCATTTAAGCATCTGACCCTTGATTTCAGCTCAGGTCCTGATCTCAGGGTCATGGGATTGAGCCCCGTATCAGGCTCCACACTCAGCTGGGTGTCTGCTTGAGATTCTCTCCCTCTCCCCGTCTCTCTCTCTGTGCCCCCCCTCATGGGCTCTTGCTCTCTAAAATAAAATACATAAATCTTGAATCATGCTCAACACTGCTACAGCACCTGCTAGTTACTGACGCCTTCTACATGTCAGCTGACGTCGTACGCACATGTCATAGGTGCCTGGCATGGATGAGTATATCTTCGGCTCTAGTTTCATGCTTTCTAGAGATTTTTTTCCTTAAGAAAACACGCTTATTAAAACTATGGTTTATAATTTTTTTAATTAAATTTTAAATTCCTGTGATGCAATTAAATGCTCTTGATTGTAATATCAGAAACAATTTCCAAAGGAACAATCCCTACGATCTAAATTTGATACGTTATTGAAAATTCTTTTGATGTTAGTGATAAGAAAAAAACTGAAAATCCTTTCATACCATTCAAGGGAAAAGAAGAAAATAGTCAGAAGTTCTAATGCTATGGGACAAATTCTGTTTCCACTCTTATACACTAACTCTATTTTCCCCTTGTTCTGCCATGAGAGCTCCGGGAAGTGCCTTCTTGGCAGAGGGTGTTAATGAGTCTACAAAGAAAACAAGATCAAGGATCTCAGAATTTTCTGGCAATGTTTACCTCTCCTATGGAGGGGGCCTCTGGAGAGTATTCCCTTCAAAGACAATGTTTTCTGCTTGACAATAACAGCTCTTTGATTTGGTTTCAGAAACGGTCAACTTCACCCTGCGTGCACTAACAAGTGGACGTGTCTTGTCAAATCACAGGTTTCGCTGAATTTGGAGCTAGTCAGACATGAGAGATGTGGTGGAGATGCAGTTGATTCCCAAAACAACATTTCTGTCAGCAGCAGCCTCTTGTAAATGTGTTACCTTAAATAAAACCAAGTTGGCTTGCTTTGAGGGGTTCTGAGGTATTACACCCCATACTAAACTCTTGTTTTTATCAGCATGTGTGTCTAGACCATACAAGCATTGGAGTAGAACATACATACTGGATAAACTATGTTCAAACAGGGAGAATTTTAGTCTGATAATCATGTCCCCTATAGTCACTTATGAAATATTGTTATTAATAAAGACCCTATGCCCCGACATCATGTCTATTTTGACGGGAATCAAATACAAAGTATCCTTAGCAATCACAAACAGGTGTAAGGTTTATTTCTTTCCTCCAAACCAGAAAATATTTCTTACTTTTATATAGGTTTTGTTTAATTTTAATTGAATAATCATGGACACCGGGGGATATCAGCTCACAGTGGGACTTTAATATTCTCAGGCGCTTCCAAGGTGGTGATAGAAAATGGAAGCTGAAGATACACCCTTTGCAGTTTGTTAAGTTTTTAAGGCTAGCCTGATAATGCACATCTTTTCATGAAGTTCAGGGGCAAGAAAGAAAGGTGATTTTGGCTTCTGCAAGATGAGTTTCTTGTCATTCTTCCAAGGAACAACAGGCTGGTGTAGAGAACTGTCCCTCTCCCACTGCCATCCACTGAGGTTTTTTCTTTTCTTTTCTTTTTTCTTTTATTTTTAAAGAGACAGCCAGCGAGAGAGGGAACGCAAGCAGGGGGAGTGGGAGAGGAAGAAGCAGACTCCCAACGGAGAAACCCGATGTGGGGCTCGATCCCAGGATCCTGGGATCACGCCCTGAGCCGAAGGAGATGCTTAATGACCAAGCCACCTGGTGCCCCCATCCACTGAGGTTTTGACTACTGTTTTATCTCCGTGATTAGAGTGACTGTCCTGGAAGTTATTCCTTGAGTGCTGTGCCGGACTGGTCCTGCTCCCGAGCTCTCCAAGATGGGGCTGCAGAAGCCAAGTTTAGCACAGAGCAATTGCTAGAACCATGGCACTACCAAGTTCATAGCTGGTGAACCAACAGTGAAGGCCCCATGTGCTCCTAGCCAGCAAAGGACAGCGTCTTCTAGACCTCAGGGCTGGGATACCTGGGTGGCCCACTTGGTGGAGCATCGACTCTTGGTTTCGGCTCAGGTCATGGTCTCGGGTCATGAGATTGAGCCCTGCGTCAGGCTCCCCGAGTCAGGCTCCCCACTCAGTAGGGAGTCTGCTTGGAATTCTCTCTCCCTCTGTCCCTCCCCTCACTCCCTCTCTCTCTCTGTCAAATAAATAAATAAATAAATAATCTTTAAACCATCAGGGCCAAACTTCCTTTTTTGGGGAACCAGATCATTTTATCCACTTAGGTACCCCAGTGTCCAGAATATTGAGCAAATGTTTTTGTAACAATTAATCTTATTAATACATTTTTTTTTTCTGGGCTTGAGACACTTGGGTGTTCTTTTAAAACATGACTTTCGGAGCTAATTCTGGATTTAAATCTGGATCCTGTTATTTAGACCTGTGTGACCTTGGACAAGTCATCCAACCTTTCTAAACTTGTTTCCTCTAGTGTTAAAATGAGAATAACACCACCACCTGAAAAGGTACATGTTACCATCAATGATGATTGATTAAGACAAGAGCGACAAAAGTGCCAGCACAGTGCCTGGCATGTGGCAGACATTCCATCATTTTTCTTGGGGGGACTGATTCTGTTCCCTAGTGCTCGTGCAGTCATGACTAACCTTAGATCCTGGGTCTCCACACTCCCCAAGTCAACTCAGTTCATATTCCACAGAGATGAAATGAAACTATGCATATTTTCATGAAATCATTTTAAAGCATCTTGTATTGGCCATTTAACATGCCACCTACCTGAATTTTTTCATCGGAGACTGCTTTTCTTGAGCAGTGGCCAGATGACCAGAATAATAGACTGGGAAAAACATAATGTTCCAGTTTGTTGAAAACCAAGTCATGAAAAATGGACAGTAGAAGTTCTTGTAAGTAATTTTGACAATCTGTGTGGTTCCGACCCAAGACGATGACACTGACAAGATGATCAAGAGTCCCCAGACAGCCTTCAGAACCACAGACGTGCAGGACCGGCAGCGAGCCTTGATTCGGTTTTCTTGGCTGCTGTTCTCAGGATGAGTCTGTGTTCCATCATCCCCTGAAAACAGGAAAGGAATACAAATGTGTGGAAATCAGGTTATAGGACAGCAACCAAAGAAGAGGACAGTAGAATCACCAGGGTTCTGCTTTTTTACCATCATTTCAAGAGATTAATAACTCTGGCTCGCTTTCTCTCCTGAATCTTTGCTCTGTAAGGTACAGTATGGATTTCGACCCCCATCCATTGTCAAGGCCACGACAATGCTCATGAACTTGGTGGATGCTATGCTGTCCTTCCATGCACCCTTGTAAAAGCATTACCTATTTCAGCCCCGAGGACCTTGGCATTAGCCACATGACCTGCTTGGTCTAATCAAACATGAACAGAGAGATGTGTAGGACGCCTCCCAGGAGAAGCTTTAAGAGGCATCACGAGGTCCCACTAAACTCTCCTGTTCGTCTTCTCTGTCACTAGAATGGAAAATGCCGAGTAGGAGCTGCCCTTTCAGTCGCTGTGGGAGAATGAGCAGAGCCCAGCCAAAGCAGCCCTGTATCTGCTGACATGAAAAGTAAGTGAGAAATAAGTATTTGTTGTTCTACTAAGGTATGGTTTTTCCCCCTGAAGCTGCAGCAAAGCTGACTATTAAATTGAAAAGCAATGTGTTCCAAGAACAGGGCAAATCCTGACTATACAAAGTCATTTCCCACCTCGGAACAAATTACAATTTAATTTATTTCTGGGAGCACAATGAGTTTTGCCTTGTAATTTTACATTTACCAAGAAAATTTAGTAGCATTTTTTTTACATTAAAATAGACAAAACTCTCTGAAAGTGACAATCATAAAGGCCTTCTCTCTTGATAGAGAAAACAAGTTCAACACAATAAATTTATGCACCTGTCAGGAGGTTAAAAGGGAGCAGGGTCACCCTGAGTCCCCAAGCTGAGATCCCAGGTGTTAGAATCCTGAAGGAAGGGAGGCAGAATTGTCTGTAAGTTCTTTCCTGTCTCCAGGCAGCTCCTTTGAGCACAGGGTTTGTCCTAGGGGTTAAGAGAGTGGCGTGGTCCGCAGATTGTAAGTGGTAGTGGACGGGTTTCTCACTTTATCTCTCTAGACCTGCTCTCTCTCTCCCACTGAATGTGGTCCTATTGCTTAGTGAGCCAGGCGTGACTGCCCCTCTTGGGGTATAAGAACTTTCACCCAGCCAAGGCTTTCTGACATAATTATTTGGGGGAGAGGTAGCAAGCCTTGAATTGGGGAATATAAACTGAGCAATGACAAACACAGCAATTACTGTATGACTTCCAAGTCTTCTAAACAGCACTGGATTCTCAGAACCTAGGCCTCTAGAAGATGAAAACTGGTCTTCTTTTATTCATGTATTCAACAAAATCTTATAGAAATTACCAGGAGCTAGATAGCTAGTTGGGTCCTAAGGGTTCAAAGAGGAAAGACCTGAGCTCATGGCCCAGTGGTAAGCCAGGAAACACATCCAATATAGTGTGATAGGGCCAACTACAGCAGATACATGGCCATGGGGAGGCAGAAAAGAAGTACTGGTTAAGGGATGGGGTGTGAAATGATCAGGAGAAACTTCCACAAAGCAGTGACATTGACCTGAGTCTGGAAGTGTGAGCCAGCTAGCTCCCTTTACTGCGTATAGACAACACCTGCTCTTGATAACAGCTCTGCAAATCCTCTCCATAACCACGTGACTCATGCGCAGAGGAGAGGGGAAAAATATAAAACGAGTGAGAGGATAGAATAAGAGACTCTTGTCTTGGGAGGCTGGGAAGGAAACATGAACCTACCTAGTGAAGGTAGGTATTATCACTCCCATTTTACAGATGAAAAAAACTGAGACTTCTGTTAAAAGTTGTCCAAGGTTGAACCCAAGTTGGTATGACTCTAGCATCCAAATCTTTTATTCTGAATGCTCATTCTGTCTAGATTTCAGGCTTGAGCTCTTCGTTCAAGCACTGGAAGTTTCAGAGATGATTTGGAGAAAAATGTCTGTTTCCTGACAGGAATGGTGGTCTTGCATGAGGCTTAAGAGGAGTGACGCCTAAGAGAAAGGTGTACTCTGTGACACTTCAGATTACATTATTCTCAAGACCCATCTCATAAAGGAGGAATGATTCTACAAAGGTTCTCAGTATTCCGTTCGGTTGATATCTGCCCTCACTGTCACCTTCTTTGAAGACTGCTTGGTGCCCCCATCATATCACAGACAGTCCTCCTGATGACATCCCTCCATAGCACTGACCCATTCTTCTTCTGCTAACTAGATTTAATTGTTGCCGATTCTTTCACTTTACCATCCATCGATACCATAGAAAGACTGGATCTCCAGGGCTCTTTCATTTTTCTGATCATTTTAAATTCTCTATAGTCCTGCTTAGATATATTGTTTCATATACATCATTAAAACTGATATGCCAGGAATTCCAACCATTACCATGAAACTTGATTAGAGTCATTAATGGTAGAAGCCACTGGAATTTGGAAACATGAGTGCAACCATTGTATGGCCCTGAGCTCATGTTTGATTCCAGTCTTAGCCTCTTTATCTGTCAAACAGTGATAACATTTGTCTCATGGGATTCATTTTGAGGTTAAGTATATAACAGTCATGAAAGCATGGTGAGCTGCTCTTCAGACTAGTCCCCCCCCTTTTTTTTTTCGGTGCGCTGGAATATCCCCAAGTGCCTTCGGAATCATCACAGAAAGAATAAATTATGTCCCATGCGATCTTTAATGGTATAGCCTTTAAAATTTGTAGTCTGCCTATGATAGATAGGGCAAGTCTTTATTAACCAGTATATTTAATTAACTGGAACATTCTACTCTGCAGATAACTGGGATAATAGGAATATTACTGCAACTTATTAAAGCCAATTAAAACTTCCTGAAGATTTAAGAGCCATTTTCTTCATTTTTAAAAAAGAACCTCAGCCTTGGGTCAACGGTTACTGAGATACTATTTGAAAATATTGTCACTTTTTGAAAAATATCTTTTCCTTTTCCTTTTCTTGTTTTTTTAAGATTTATTTGTTCATTTGTGATCGAGTGAGTGAGAGAGAGAGAGCACAAGCAGGGGGAGTTGCAGAGGGAGAGGGAGAAGCAGGCTCTCTGCTGGGTGGGGAGCCCGATGCGGGACTCGATCCCAGGACCCCGGGATCATGAGCTAAAGGCAGACGCTTAACCGACTGAGCCACCCAGGTGCCCTGAAAAATATCTTTTCTTATATAAAAAAACTTCTTCTCAAATTAGAAGAGCCCCAGAAGAGGCTTTTCTATTTCCTGTATACCTTTGTTGACTGCCCCCCATCCATACTAAGTGCCCTGAATTCCACTCTCTTGTTTATTTTTTTTTAAGCCAGTTTTCTCAAAGTTCTGTTTTACTTTCAACTAACCATTTATTTTGGATGGAGCGTTTTGTTGTTTTTGCTGCTTTATTACTGTTCTTAAGGATGCAAGAGATTTTAATATGTCACTGACCGAGCCGAAGCAATGAGTGGAAGGAGAGACTGAAAATGCAGGCGGCAGAAGGAGAGGAGGTGATTATGCACAGAGCAAAAGGAGTTGACATCGGAAAGGAGGAACACGCATGTTAAAGGTGGCCCCAAAATACGGTAACTGGCGAACAAAAGAACAGAGACATGGCGGCCAGAGGAAAGCATCTGTTGGCGTGCGACCGTTTCGCTCTTTGCAGACACGCAAGTGTGGTCACGTGACAGAGGAAGTGCGTATGCACTGGGCACTCGGGCACGTTCTCTGGGGAAGGTGATAAGGTGTCCACCGCCAAGAAGGACAGTGTGGGCGGCAGCCTCGTGGACTCAGCTGCAGCAGAAAATGATAAATTTGCTGGGGAATCCCTGGATCTAGTTCTGAGATTCACCTAGCGATTCCAGTAACCCGAGTAACCCGGGAGTTGGTGAGTGTGGTCAGGCGGATGTGAGGAAAGCCTGGAGCTCTTGAGTGACCAGGAAATGCTGATCAGGGAGGCAGTGCGCTGTCCTGAAGAAGGTCTAAGACTGGGAAAACTAGAAGGCTTCCAAGGACCACCAGTCCTGATGAGCGCAAAAGCAGAGTCCGTGATATTACTGCTGTTCTTATTCTCAGAGAGGGAATGCGCTGTTACCGCATCCCACGGTTGAGATCAAAGATGCTGGCGTTTGACATCTTCAGATGAGAAGACTAGTTACCTTATAAACTTAATAGGGTGTCCCTGTTTAATCATGGGTGCAGCCCTGCAACGACAGTCTGGTATTCGGCTTCTCCGCTACGCTGACGCCACTACCAGATCGTACCGATACATTTCCCTTCTTCCACATGATGAACCTTCCCCACTCCCACCCCTCGGAGTCCACGTAACATCCCTGCGTGCTGGGCCAATGGCACGACCTTCCATGGCTGGGGAGAAGGTTACTTAAACGTACTGTTATTTAAGAGGCAGTCCCCGGCGTACCTGATCTGTTCTGCCTTTCAACTCTGTGTCCGCAAACTCCGGAGGGTCCTCGGCTCTGAAGTTCAAGAATAGGAGCAGAAGAATCTTCGGTGACAGAAAGAGGGGACAGTTGTCTACTGATGCCACTGTGGGAACTGGGGCAGTTGGCTCCTGGTTTACATCGAGTAACCGATGATCTGGAGGTACCTGGGAAGAAAGAGTTCATACCAGTTTGAGAACTGCCCAGAGGAAAAAGGAAACAGGTTTTTAAAAAAGATTTTTAAAAATGTATTTATTTAAAAGAGGGAGAGGCAGAGAGAGAATGCGTAAGGGCTAGGGGCAGGGTGGCGGGGAGGGATAAGCAGACTCCCCGCTGAGCAGGGATTTTTCCCCCCCCTACCCCCGCCACCAGCCTCAGGACCCCGGGATCATGACCTGAGCCGGAGGCAGATGCTTCACCGACTGAGCCACCCAGGCGCCCCCGAACAGTTTACTGCCTTGGCAGTAAGACACATGGCAGCAGCAATCACAGTCCTGATGGGACGTTCATTGAGCTCCATTTTGATTTTAAAAGAGGAGCTACTAAAAAGAAAATTCTATATTGGCAAGGTCTGTGTCCCTAAGATAAAGAGCCTTTTTAGATAAATCTGTCAAACAAAAAAGAACTTTAGAAAATGGTGTTTGGGTTGATACATCTGTTCTGAATTAGAACTGTTAACACAGTCAAATAGTTTACCTCAAGGGAAGGAAACTGTCACACTTGCTTCTTCCCTTTTCCTCCTAAGATTGACTGTTGAATTCTTTTTTTTTTTAAGATTTTATTTATTTATTTGACAGAGATAGAGACAGCCAGCGAGAGAGGGAATACAAGCAGAGGGAGTGGGAGAGGAAGAAGCAGGCTCCCAGCAGAGGAGCCTGATGTGGGGCTTGATCCCAGGACTCCGGGACCACGCCCTGAGCCGAAGGCAGACGCTTAACCGCTGTGCCACCCAGGCGCCCCAAATTCTTTTTTTTATATAATATTTTTTTATTATATCATGTTAGTCACCATACAGTACATCCCTAGTTTTTGATGTAAAGTTCCATGATTCATTACTTGCGTATAACACCCAGTGCACCATGCAATACGTGCCCTCCTTACTACCCATCACCAGTCTATTCCATTCCCTCACCCCCTTCCCTCCGAAGTCCTCAGTTTGTTTCCCAGAGTCCATAGTCTCTCATGGTTCATTCCCCCTTCTGTTTACCCCCCCTTCCTTCTTCCCTTCCTTCTCCTACTGATCTTCCTACTTCTTATGTTCCATAAATGAGTGAAACCATGTGATAATTGTCTTTCTCTGCTTGACTTATTTCACTTAGCATTATCTCCTCCAGTGCCGTCCATGTTGCAGCAAATGTTGAGAATTTGTTCTTTCTGATGGCTGAGTAATATTCCATTGTATATATGGACCACATCTTCTTAATCCAGTCATCTGTTGAAGGGCATCTCGGCTCCTTCCATGATTTAGCTATTGTGGACAGTGCTGCTATGAACATTGGGGTGCATGTGGCCCTTCTCTTCACTACGTCTGTATCTTTGGGGTAAATACTCAGTAGTGCAATTGCTGGATCATAGGGAAGCTCGATTTTTAACTTTTTAAGGACTGTTGAATTCTTAACTAGTGAAACTGCCAACGGTGTCTCTGGTGAAGTCCACTCTACACATTCCCATTGGATTGGTCACAAAAATCCAATTCGGTTGTATCTCCTCCATCACATCTGGCCTCTATCCACTCTTACAGAGGAAAATGCAGCCTTCAGGATCCTCCACGGGCTAAGCCCCTCTGATCCTGATTAATCTTCCACACGTCCCCACCCAAGGTGGCTTGGCTTCATGGGCCTGCAAACAGTGCAGCCACACAGGGCTCAGAAGGACCTCACACGCCTCCCCCGCTACGGTGCAGAGTTGCCGTGTGGACGTTCTTTTATTTTTCTTTCTTTTGTGAATTTAAATTCAATTAGCCCACATATAGCAGTACATCATTAGTTTTTGATGTCATGTTCGATGATTCATTAGTTGCGTATAACACCCAGTGCTCATCAGATCACGTGCCTTCCTTAATGCCCATCTCCCGGTTACCTCATCCCCCACCCACCTCCCTTTCTGCAACCCTCAGTTTGTTTCCCAGAATCAAGAGTCTCTCGTGGTTGTCTCCCTCTCTGATTTCTTCCCATTCAGTTTTCCCTCCCTTCCCCTATGATCCTCTATGCTGTTTCTTATATGCCACATATGAGTGAAACCATATGATAATTGTCTTTTTCTGATTGACTTATTTCACTTAGCATAATCCCCTCCAGTTCCGTCCATGTCGATGTAAATGGCAGGTATTCATCCTGATGGCTGAGTAATATTCCATTCTATATGTGAACCACATTTTTATCCATTCATCTGTTGAAGGACGTCTTGGCTCCTTCCACAGTTTGGCTATTGTGGACATTGCTGCTGTGAACATTGGGGTGCATGTGCCCCTTTCACTACATCTGTATCTTTGGGGAAAATACCTAGTAGGGCAATTGCTGTGTCATACGGTAGCTCTATTTTTAACTTCTTGAGGAACCTCTGTACTGTTTTCCAGAGTGACTGCGCCAGCTTGCATTCCCACCAACAGTGTAGGAGGGTTCCCCTTTCTCCACAGCTTCGCCGAGCTATTGTTTCCTGTCTTACTAATTTCAGCCATTCTAACTGGTGGTATCTCATTGTGGTTTTGATTTGTATTTCCCTGATGACAGATGTGGAGCATTTTTTTCACGTGTCTGTTGGCTATTTGTATGTCTTCTTTGGAAAAGTGTTCATGTCTTCTGCCCATTTATTGACTGGATTATTTGTGTTTTTGGATGTCGAGCTTGATAAGTTCTTTATAGATTTTGGATACCAGCCCTTTATCTGATATGTCATTTGCAAATATCTTCTCCCATTCTGTAGGTTGCCTTTTAGTTTTATTGACTATTTCCTTTGCCATGTAGAGCTTTTTATCTTGATGAAGTCCCAATAGTTCATTTTTGCTTTTGTTTCCCTTGCCTTTGGAGATGGGTCTAACAGAAAGTCACTGTGGCCAACGTCATAGAGGTTGCTGCCTGTGTTCTCCTCTAGGATTTTGATGGATTCCTGTCTCACATTGAGGTCTTTCATCCATTTTGAGTTTATCTTTGTGTATGGTGTAAGAGAATGGTCCAGTTTCATTCTTCTGCACGTGGCTGTACAATTTCCCAACAGCATTTGTTGAAGAGACTGTCTTTTTTCCATTGGATATTCTTTCCTGCTTTGTCAGAGGTTAGTTGACCATAGTGTTGAAGGTCCATTTCTGGAGTCTCTATCTGTTCCATTGATCTATGTGTCTGTTTTTGTGCCAGTACCACACTGTCTTGATGATTACAGCTTTGCAGTAGAACTTGAAGTCTGGCATTGTGATGCCCCCAGCTTTGGTTTTCTTTTTCAACATTCCCCTGGCTATTTGGAGTCTTTTCTGGTTCCATACAAATTTTTGGATTGTTTGTTCCAGTTCTGTGAAAAATGTTGATGGTGTTTTGATAGGCATTGCATTGAATGTGTAGATTTCTTTTATCTTTCAATTTGTTTTTTGTAAGTGACTTCCAATGGGATAATGGAGCACACACAGGGGGCTGGGGCTTGGAGCCTCAGCTCAGGCATGGTCTTGCCTCCTGTTGCCTCCCCACCTCCTGGGGTGGGTTTTCAGTCACCACTCCCATGTCTTTGCTTAGCAATCCTATGGGGACCTGGGTACTGGTGTAGGGCGTGTTGGGATCTCAGGGTGAGACCCTCCGTGTCTGCGGGAGCCTGTGCTCACCCAGCAAGTATCTCCATGTCCAAGGAAGCAGATGTTAAATAACAAATGAAAAACACGATGGTGAAGCGGAAAAAGAGACAGAGAGGGAGAAAGAGAGAGAACATAAGAAAGGAAAAAGCCATTTTCTGCTTTTGCAAAAGGGGCTCTACATTTTCACTTTGCACTGAGACCTCTAGCAGGGCTAGCTCCAAGCTGAACACTCCATTCCAACGAGGCTGGTTCTGGCTGTGTTCTGACACCTTCCTCTCACTACTGACAAGCTTTAAGCCTTTAACTCTTGTTCCTCTACCTGGAACATTCTGAATCTGCCCACATCTTTGCACACTGCGATCAAGTCCTGATTGGTTCACGCAGTCTTTGCTGGTAAATCACATGCACCTATACGTCCTTTGAGCTCTTACCGTCTGGCCTCATTTGGCAACCGTCCTGCACCAGCTGCCCCAATGCTTAACTTTCTCCTGTGTGAATGCTTTCACTCTCTCCATCTGCAGAAACTGCCTGATGTCGGAGACTGTGTTCTTCCCTCTCTCTTTCTCTCAATAAACTTTTAATTTTGAAATAATTTTACATTTACAGAAAAACTGAGAGAGTTCAGAGAGCTCCCATGTGCTTTTTACCCAGTTCCCTCCAATGGTAACATCTCGCATCTACCCCCCTCGTGCATTTGTTAAAATAAAAAGATTAACACTGGCAATTACTATTGACCACGCTCCAAACCTCATTTAGATTTCCCTAGCTTTGTCACTAATGGCCTTCCCCTGTCTCAGGACCCCACCCAGGACACCACGTGACATTCAGTCACCGTGCCTCCTTAGCTGCCTATGTTTGTTCAGAGTGCATGTATTTTTCCTTGAAAGTTATGAGTTTCTCTACTTCCGCGGATACAAGGGCAAGAACAGAGGCTATCATCCTCTCTGGTCACAGAGGCTATGTCTTGGTGTGGTGCTTCTGAGATGGTAGAAACCATCAAATGAAGAGCAAAATCTTGAAATAGCAATGGCATCTTGGCTTTAGTTCGGCTTTGACTAATCACGTCACGTACTGTGTGAGTCATCACTTGAAGCAATCAAATCAGAACCCCAAGAAGCAGGGATATCCAGAAAAAGAAAGCTTGAGTTCCTGAACCGTGGTCTCCAACAAGAACGTAGCAGAACAGCAGAGTAACTTGGCTGTGAGTGTTAGGTCTGCAGTCTGGGCCTCCCCGTCTCAGACCAAGTGTATCTTATTTTCTTTTCTTCCCTTTTCTTTTTTTCTCAGTCTTGGGAAAAACAAGCAGAGGTATATAAAAATGGAGTTAGCGATACCATCTATTATGAAGTGACTTGAGTTGGCCTAATTAAGACGTATTATCTAATCTTGGATTCAAAATAATAAAAAATGTATGGCTACTCAAAGAAGCAGCAGAAGAATTACATATTGATTAGTATGCTTAAATTAGTGCTATGTTAATACTGTTATTATAAAAGTGTCAAAAATACATAAGGTTCTTATTTCACACATCCAGGATGTTTACTGTGCCTTTCACAACTATGGTTCTAATTGAATATTTCAAATTCAATGAGGAGAGTCTGTCTAAAATTCCATGAACTCTCATTTATTTATGCTCTTCAAGAGGGGCGATGTTCAGATACTCCAAGAGTCATTTTAAATTTATCTTTCAAGTATTTTTCATAATTTATTTTACGAGTTGTGCCTTCTCATGTTTTCTTATGGGAATATCAGGTTTCATTGTGTGATCATTTGGCAATTATAGGTGGAAAGGAGGAAATCCCAAAACAGGTTGGGAAGGTAGCTGAGCAAGGATTGAGATAAAACCTCGGCCACAGTTACTAAGAAGTTCGTAAATCACGTGCGGCTGCGAGTGTTGGATTTATAAGCCATTCGTCAGTCATTTCTCTTGCTTCCTCATTTTCACTGAAGTGTTGTTACATTCTGGCTTCTGTACCTCCTGGTCCGTATGCAGTAAGGCTCAACACCCATTTCCTGCTGCCAGTTGCCTCACACTGGTTGATTTCTGGAAGAGATCCACGAGCAGTTGAGCCACTGGAGACATTTAAATCATTGTCCTAAAAAGGCAAACTTCAAACTTCAGAGCCAAGCCCAGAGGCAGTGCTCAGGGCTTGGGCCATGAAACAGTCATCTCCAATCCTGGAAAACAGAACCACTGCCCCATGCTACATGGTCGTGTCCCCTTCAATTACTAGAAAGCCACCTCTGACAAAAATAATATTCAGAACGTCACCTGGGGTGCAGTCAAGGATCAGAAATAAATCATGTCTATTTTCTATTTTCTATGCCACAGTGAGTGCCTGGGCATTGCAAATTCAGTTAGTGAACAGTGTTCAGACTTTAATAGGTATTGAGAGTAAACTGTATTAGAAGTGATAATTGGAACTCTCTCATTAGTCACACCAGATGCCGCCCCCGCCCCCGCAAAGACATCTGCTCACCTGAGCCATAGCAGTAGGGCCATCTTGTGCCATTTTTCGTATTTGTCCAAGCACAACAATATAATTTCTTCATTTGCACTGGTTAGGCTCTGCGTGTTCCCCAAATCGATGTAACTCAAAAAATAGTTATTAAGCACCCATTCTAGGGCAGGTATTATGTTCAGAACAGGAGTTAGACAAATGAAGGATACACGGTCCATACCTGCATGGAGCTCTCAACATAGTATTGGAGTTAGACGTGTAACCAATTAACCATAATTTAATGTGAATTGGAGAGCAAGAGGAAAGGGAGTGATTCATTCTGCCTGGAGCAGGGAAGTCTCTATGAGTAGCTACATCAGAGTTGGCTTTGAAGGATGAGCAAGGCTTTGCCGGGCAGAGTTCTACACTGAGGAATAAGCAATAGAGGCAGAGGCAACCACAGGAGCAAATACTCAGAGGGTAAAGAGCTGGCTGTGAGACAGTGGTAAGATTTGCAACTCTAAGATGCTGAATTCTGAGTAGAAACAAGCCTTGAAAATCCTTTGAGGAGTGTTGCTCAGGTTAAATGGTCCACGGAATGTACTCAATAAATGCAGACTATTATAACAAAAAATAAACAAGTAAACAAAAATGGCCATTAGCGGTACTTTATCAGTTAGAATGTCAGACTTCATAAATAGAAATCCAAACTCAACCGGTTTTAGCAAAAATGGAGAGTTTTTAGGAGCTTAGCAACCAAGGAACAGGACAGCTAGGAATGTCCCCAAACCTGAGGAACACCTGGGACTGGGGCGTGGTGTAGGCAAACAGTCCCCCATCTCTCATTGCAGGTGCCAGCTTCATGTCTCCTCTCTTGGTTGCTGTTTGCCTTTCTTTGCAGAAAATTTGGTTGTTTGTAGCTCCCAGGTTTCCAGTCTTACAGCTTTAAGCTCCTGGGAGAAATCTAGTTTCCCAGCATCAAAAATCTTGAGGAAGGATCTTATTGTGTCTTAGACTGACACCTGGTCCAACCTCTGTGGCCAGAGAACATGGTGACAACATCAGGAAAGGGCGGGTGGGGCTGGGCAGACAGGGCCTTGGGCATCCACTTAGAAACGTCAAAGCAGAAAAGGCGAAGAACTACAGCTGCTGAGTAAAGCAACTGCCTACCCGGAGTGTGAGGTGTAGGGTTCTCAGGTGACAACTTGAAAAGCCAAGCAATAAAGCATAACTAGGGAAAGCTCTTTGGAAAGTAGGTGAGAAACAGTGTCAGGTAAGGTTCCGTGTGAGCAAGTGCAAGACGACCTGGAAGACAGTAGACCAGACTCTAAGATGCCGTTCTAAGAAGAGCTCTGCCGTCCAGTCTCCTCTCGCATGAACACGGAAGTCAATGACACACTTGGTTCTAGTAAGCTTATACTGAACAGTGAGCTGCAGGTCTTCACACACCCCAAGCTGGGGTGCACACTTACCTGAAACACCACAGGAGCCCTGGTGCCCAAACCTACAGGTAGAGATAATGCAAATACAATTCGGGGGGGGGAAGGAAAGTGGGGTTGGAGGCGTGGAGCTGTATGGCCAGAGGCAGCATGGTATCCTGGAAAGACTTCCCCGAAAGGCAAGATACCAACTGGCTATGTCCTCTCAGGGAAATCACTGGACCTCTCTTTGTCTGTGTTCTTTATACTCTGAAATTTAACGACTGAGCACAACGGTTTCCTAAATCTCTACAGCTTTCTCTCCATTGATCGAAAGATTTAAAAAATTTTTTAATTTAAATTCAATTTAATTAACATATACTATATTATTAGTTTCAGAGGTAAAATCAGTGAGTCATCAAATGCATATAACACCCAGTGCTCATTACATCAAGTGCCCTCATTAATGCCCATCACCCAGTTACCCCATCCCCCTCACCTCCCCTCCAGTAACCCTCAGTTTGTTTCCTATAGTTAAGAGTCTCTTATGGTTTGCCTCCCTCTCCGTTTTCTTCTTGTTTTATTTTCCCTTCCCTTCCCCTTTTGTATTGTTTCTTAATTCCACATAGGAGTGAAATCATATGGTATTTGTCTTTCTCTGACTTATTCTGCTTAGCATAATACCCTCTAGTTCCATCCCATGTTGTTGCAAATGTCAAAATTTCATTCTTTATGACAGCTGAGTAATATTTCATTATATATATATTATATATATATTTCATTATAGATGTGTATATATATATGTATATATGTATATATATAAAACATCTCTTTCAAATAAGCACCTGCCAATCATCTCTAAACATAAAACAAACCTTGTCTATTTTCAACTAATTTTTCATAGCCATTTATATAAGTCAAGGTTCCAGAAGCAAGAGAGAGCAAACTCAAATTAGGATACTTTATTTAAAAGGTGGTCAAGGTACAGGGCTATTGGGCCATAGGGTTCCCTAATCCCCCCACTGCAGCATCACCTGGGAGCTTGTTAGAAATGCAAATTCTCAGCAGCCACCTCAGACCTATTAAATTAGAAAGTGCAGTGGGGGTAACCTATGGTTTAAGAAGCCCTCCAGGTGATTCCAATGCAAGTGAAAAATTTGAGAACCACTACATGTGATACCACAGGGGAGAGGGCAGTACCCAGGTGTAGCAATGGTTCTAATCACACTTGGGTCTGAAGGGACAAGGAGAGGGAGTGATTAGAAAAATCTGGAAGGAGGGGCTTGCCTGATATGAGTTATGACTTTTCATTAAGGTAGGCACCCAGCTAGGGCTTCCTGAAAATACACCTTTCCTTTGATATCTCTTAGGGACTCCCCATTGATCAGTTGGCCGAAGTCAGGGGGCAAGAGAGCCTGTTTCCGAAGTCCTTGTTGTTCAACCTCCACAAAGAAGGGCAAGTAGAGAGAGGTTATGGGGCAGGTAGAAAGAGAATCTGGAAGGGCAAAGGCATCTGATCTACCATACTTCTACAATAATATTACAATCACAAAATTAGGGCTAGACCATATGATCTTCTAGCTTTAAGTTTCTTTGATTGATGATTCTTTGATGATTCTTCCAACCAATCTCTTGAAAATCATACTTTAAGCATAAAACTAACTTTGACTATTTTCAAAATAATGTTTTACAAGTGTGTTTCTTCATGATCTTTTCTGTGAAGATGTTACAATCACTGAAGAAGCATCGAAGACAGAAATGTAATCCTGAATTTTGACTTGGAGTTGGTTGGAAGCCACAATCATCACTTCGACATTTTGTCTTATAAAAAGAGATAAAGTATCAGCAATTCGACAAAAGAGTATGTGATGAACTGTATTTCAGCTTATTTTTTAACTCATATTTCATCAAATTACAATGGCAGCAAATATTCCTTGTAGTGAGGGAGTATTTACTGTCATATTGGTTGGGTTTTCATTGAGGTCCATACGGAATTTGCAAAAAAGTTACTCACTTATTAGGTAAACACTTAGTCCCAGAATTATTGAAAGGAGTCTGCACGGTGGATGTTTTCACAAGCACTATACCAACTTTCTGTTTCAATCTGTACCACCTTATTCTTTAAAGCCCAAACCCTCCCAGCACAGCACTGCTTTACTTATCACATACTATCCACTCTCTGCAGCTCTGAACACCTTTTTTAAAAAAGATTTTATTTATTTGTGAGAAAGTGAGAGAGAGCACAAGCAGGGGGAGGAGCAGAGGGAGAGGATGAGGGAGAAGCCAGTTCCCCACCGAGCAGGGAGCCCAACTCAGGGCTCTATTCCAGGACCCTGAGATCATGACCTGAGCGGAAGGCAGACACTTAACTGACGGAGGCACCCAGGCACCCCTGAACACTCTTGATTCATTTCATAAAGAAATATCTTTTAAAATAAACTGTTGATTATATTATTATCCACATTTTTTGTATCAGAAATGTTTTCAGACTTGCTAATTATCTTATTGCAAATGGTAATCAAATGTCCATTAACTAAAAGCTAGATTTTCAAGCTGTAAATCTGAAATGTGTGGGTACATACGCATGCATATTAAAGTGACCTTTTTAAAACTCTTTTAAAACCTAATTCATTTTTATTCACCTAAAACCCGTAATTGGAAGAAAGGACTAATAATTGTTCTATTTCTGCTATACACATCTTGTCCCTAAAACAGTATGAATTTATTCTATCTGGAATGTGATTTATTTTCTCTACCAATAACTAACTGTAAAACTAAAAAGTATGTCACTGCTTGCTATTTTTACAACGTAAAAATAAAAATGTCTAGCACTTATTTAACACCTACCATGTGCCAAGAGCTTTTACATATATGATCCCCTGACAACAAATACTGTAGGGAGGATTTTACTACTCCTGCTTTATAGAGGAGGAAAATGGATCTTCACCAGCCCAAATAAGGATTTTCAAAAGTCAAGGCTGGTCCAGTTTCAAAGCTCATATTCTTTCCAGTGTAATTTGTTGCCCTTCCCATTTCAGCCCGTCAGCATTGTTGAGCTCTTTCTGTATGAAGGGGAAATAGTTCTGTGGTACAGAAAATAAAGACAATTACTGTTCAGAGAGCAGGGAGATTAATTTCAGCCTGGACAGTTACAGAACACTTAGCAGAGGATGGTAGATTCCAGCAGATGCTAGCACAGGGCAGGGTTTGGATAGGAAGAGCGCCTAGAACAGCTTCCAACAAAGGAAAGTGGGGATTTTGTCCTTTTAGTTGTTGAGAGCAAAAGAGGTATTTTGAAGAGGGATGATGAGTTGGAAGCAGAGTCTCTTGAAGGCAACATTGGCAGGAGAAGGCAGAATGCACTGAGCAGACAGAATCTGGAAGGAAGACATCTATTTGGAAGTTGTTCAAGCAAAACATGCTCTTTAAAGAGAGATGGGACTTCCCCTTTAGAAACCTGTATGGCAGTGGGACCCTTTTTTCCCTGCTAAGATCCAGACATTTCACATGGTTAAAGTAAAAAAAACACCAACAATAACAGTGTCTTGTTTGTAAACTGCTCATACTTATTCTTCCTGGTCATGGTCTCACCCTCGTGTGATGCAACCAGAGCACCCTTTTCCCTGGGACCGCTGTAGGCCAGAGGGGCTTCATTTGTACTTGGGCAACCCATATATTTGTCAAACACATGTTCTGAATTCATACTCTAAAGAAGAGGTTGGCAGGGCGCCTGGGTGGCTCAGTCGGTTAAGCATCCAATTCTTGATTCAGCTCAGGTCATGACCTCAGGGTCCTGAGATCCAGCCCAGTGTCGGGCTCTGCGCTGGGTGTAGAGCCTGCTTAAGATTCTCTCTCTGTTCCTCCCCTCCCCCACCCCCTTACATTTCTTGTGGCTCCTTTCTCCCAAACAAAATATCATTCTTAACCGTGTTGTTTAGATCATTTCTGGACCTACATCTCCATCTACCATCAAGCATTAATTTCCTCAGCGCTGCTCGAGGATGTCACCTCTCCCTCAACTACAGTCCCAACCACACCCATGTTTTATTAGGTCTACAGTTGTTTTCCTAATTCCAGCTACCTCTTACCTTGCCCATCCTCAGTCTCTGACTACCGCAGCCCTGTGATTCCTTCATCATCTGGAGAGTTAGATTATAGGTTAACCTTGATGATTTTTGCTGAACATTCATAGAAATCCGGAATGGATTTTTAAGTATTCCCAAGGTACCTAAGAAAGAATGTTAAATCTATTTGGCAGATCCTAGATATGAATCAGCAGAAAACTATAAAATTGCCTTTACATTTTTTTTCTTTGGTGATAGCCTCGGTCTTAAATAATTTCCCAGATGATAGGAAGTGTCTTTCATTGCAAAAGAACAAATAACAATTTTTTAAAAAACCTCTAAGCCCCATTAACAACTCCCTGAATGTTTTTTAATGTGAATACCTTGGGCGTCTGTCCTACTTTTGCCTAGCACTCAACTCCCTTCTCATTTAGGGGGACCATCCCCCCACCAGGTACATAAGCCTTATTGGGAAAGTGCCCCATATCCCACAATGGAAGCCAAAGGAGGCACTTTTCTTTTTTTTACCCATTTGTTTTTTATTTTATTTTTTTTTAATTTTTATTATATCATGTTAGTCACTGTACAGTACATCCCTGGTTTTTGATGTAAAGTTCGATGATTCATTAGTTGCGTATAACACACAGTGCACCATGCAATATGTGCCCTCCTTACTAGCCATCACCAGCCTATCCCATTCCCCCACCCCCTCCCCTCAAAGGAGGCTCTTTAAGAGGTTTAAACCTCTCCCTGCCCCCAACAATAGGGGCAGGCATGACTGGGTTTCACCCCATCAGACCCTCCTATCCAGAACTTTAAATCTCCAGACACCAGGATGGTTCAAGTTCCATGAGCAACAGTGGCAACCTGGTGGTGGATAGCGATGGAAACAGCAGGATCCTGGAGGCCTGTCCCCGGCTGCTCAGCTGTGAAGGCCCTCAGTTCCTGCATATTTTTCAAGGTTCTGAGTCTCTCCACCCCAATCTAGCCAGTAAATTTCCCTTTTGCTAACCAGCCATAAGAACTTTGGAGGCTCCAAGTTGAGAGCCCCATCAAAGATGGACTCCCCAGGGCCTTCATGTGCACCCAACCCCACTCCTGTCCTCCTCTCCTGTCCTTTCCCCCTTCTCTCTGATGTCCCCACCCACTACTTCCCTTGTATTGTCGCCCTCTCTATGACTGACACTCTCTGTTCTCAGGGAGGGGTCTATGGAGAGATTTAGGAAGGTTTAGGAAGATTTTCTGGAATTCTTGCCAGCTGCCCTGTAAGAACACAATGGTGGACATTCTTCAGGGATGTGGCTGGTCATTACTTTTGTCGAACACCCGGAAGCAAGTGTTCCCCCCGGAAGGGGGCTGGCTGACTCCTAGGTGAAGGTGGATAGGGAGAACCTCAGTGATACACCAACCCCACTGCTCTCCAGAGTTGCTCCGGGCACTGAGTCAACAGCAGGTGGAGATTCATTGGCCATACGGTAAAAAGGCCTGTCCTGAGGGCTCCAAAATACTCACTTCAACCCAGGAAAACCAAAGGAAACTTAGAATCAACTTTAGAACATTTCCCAAAGAGATCAGCTCAATAAATTGAAGCAAGATAGATAAGAAAATGCTGTGTCATATGAAGAAGATACAAGTAAAAGTGCTACCCTGGTCTAGTATAAATCTATAGCTTGGTTATTCCTGGAGTATTAAATGCAGTTCTGGAAACTGTACCTTTGAATACACACCCCTGTGTCTCAGTTGGTAAGATACTGGCATTAAGACTACACGACTATTTTGCTTTTTATAACACCATATACACTATTCTTAAAACACATACAAATAATGCAATGGTATTAATCATATTTTACACGAATTGATTAATTTTACATTAATCATATTTTAGCTGCAGTGGGAGTGTTTATGCTTGAAGTAATAACTTCTTGTTAAAGTAAGTGACTGATTCTCATTTGTTTTCTAACCCTGGATTTTCGTATGTTGAGCTTGCTTCCTTGAATGATCCTGTTTGCTTTTCATTAAGTCTTCACGTTGACTTTCTTCTAGTTGAACCTTTGTCTCTTCTGCTCCTAAAGCCTTGATTTCTTTGTAATGTGAACTGAAGTACTTACCCACACGCAGGTGCACAGGAAGGTAACTACGGTCCCTACATACCTTGCGGCATCACTACCACCCTCCAGCAGTGTCATCGTTGCCCTGAAAAGCTTGGAAAATATGCCCTGCTGACTGTAGAAACCCTTTACTTACGAATTCCTTGCTGGTAAACTCTCCTGGAATACATTCTCTTCCAAATGGCCCTGGTGAATTTCTCGACTGATGGATTAGACAAAGTATTCACAAGGCAGCCTCATAATTCACTGTAGTCAAAAACCAATTCAGGATAACCCAAAAGACCTGTGGCTATCGGCCGAATTGTGTGATAACTCGTTAATTAAGAAGTTATTGATGCCTACTATGTGTCTGGCCCTCTGCAAAGTGTGAGAAAGACAAGAAGTCATGATACCTGCCCTCATTTTCTTACGGTCTAAAAGGGGCAAAGCCAATTACACAGTCATTTCCATGAACAGCTCTCAGTGCTGAATGGGTAGACAAGCCAGCTTTTAATCTGGCAGCCAACTGACTGCTCGGCCCTTTGCAACTGCCAATGGTCCACCAATATCTCCTCATTTGGGAATTAGCTTTTAAACCATAAGCTCATGGAACAGTTCACAAAATATTTATGCCTTATGCGCGAGCAGAAAAAAATAAATGGGTAGAAGAGCATGCCAGGGTACAGCTAATGCTGTTAGCGTCTACATCTGTCACCAGGGAGGAGTGCAAGGCAGGAACTGGCAAAGGCAGCTGCTTGGGCAGCTCCACTGTGATTTAGGCCACAATCTAAAGACAACTATTCACAAGTTTCTGCCCTGAGGGATATGGGGAAAGCTACATGATTAGTATCAGGTCATTTTCACAACTGTTGTGGGTGTC
Organism: Ursus americanus; assembly: GCF_024610735.1. Lineage (NCBI taxonomy): Eukaryota > Metazoa > Chordata > Mammalia > Carnivora > Ursidae > Ursus > Ursus americanus. The sequence goes on along the minus strand of NC_142152.1, from coordinate 1,299,978 downwards.
TACACTTAGCAGGGAAGTGGACTGACATGGCCCTTGAATCTAAACCCACAAGGTTAATCCAAGGTCCACATCCATACAAGCCTTTTCCCCACTCACCTAGATTCTACTGTCCCTTCCATGTCCTGCTCAAGACCTAAGATCAGCTGTCTGGGTCCTATGTCCACTTCCAAGGGCGCTTAGTGCCACCGAATGGCTTAAGCAGAGAAATGGAATGATCAGATTTGGGTTTTTAGAAGAGTGCTCTGCAGTGTGGAGATTGGCTTGAGAGGGAGTAAAGCCAGAGATAGAATGACTTGTTAGGAAACCACTGGAGTGGTTTGGGGGAGAAATACTAGTGGCCTTACAGAGGTGGTAGCAGTGAGGTCAAAGAGGGATTGGTTTGAGAGCCACTGCAGAGATAGAACTGACATAATTTGGCAAATGACTGGACGTGGTTGTAGAAATGAGGGTGAGAGAGTAGTCAAGAATAAGTATCAGTTTCTGTCCAGGACAACTGAATTGATAAGGCACCATTCTTAGACATGTCGAATATAAGGTGCATGAAAGTCATCCAAGAGAGACGGACGGGGGGCAGTTGGACACACAGGTCCAGAGTCCAGATGGGGACACAGATTGGAGAGTCATCAGTATATGGACAAGTCATCAAAGCTATAGGAGATGTTATGGGTTGAATATATCCTATCCCTTCTCAACACATGTTGAAGTCGTAATCCCCACTATATCAGAATGAGACCTTATTTGGAGATAGGATCTTTACAGAGGTAATCAAATTAACATGAGGTCTTTTGGGTGGGCCCTAATCCCATAGGCCTGGTGTCTTATAAAAAGGGGAAATGTGGATGCAAACACACAAACAGGGAAAACACCATGTAAGGATGAAGGCAGATACTGAGGTATTGCTTCTATAAGTCAAGGAAGGCCAAAGGCTGTCAATAAATCACCAGGAGCTAGGCAAGAAGCATAGAATAGATTCCCTCTCACTTGCCCCAGAAGGAAGAAACCCTGCTGACACCTTGATCTCAGATTTCTAGCCTCCAGAACTATGAGACAATACATTTCTGTTATAAGCCACCAAATTTGTGGTACTTTGCTATGGCAACCCTAGTAAACTCATACTGGAGGGAATGAGATCATCCAAAGAGAGAATGCTAACTGAGAAATGCAGATAACTAGGGCTGAGACTCAAAAAAACCATTAATTAAAGGGATACGAACCTATTTTTTTTTTTAAAGCATCTAAAGGAGAGGGGAAGAAACAGGAGGGTGCAACAATATAGAAGCCAGAGAAAGAGTAGGAGAAGAAGGCCGTGGCAGAGAGTTTGGCTCCAGTCATTGTCGGCTGCGGAAAGAATACTGTTGGTGGAGTAGCAGCGGCAAAGGCATCGGCGTTTACTGAGAAAGGCATGGAAGGTGAGAAAGCACAAGCAGGAAATGCTGACAGCAACAAATGCAAAGAGAAAGGCCATAATTTCTATACAGATTTTGAAAATACAGAAATCATGTTATTTTAAGGAGTAGACAAATCATCCCAAATCTGGTATGTAGGGGATGGGGCTGGACACCTATGCAGATGGATGGCTGCAGGGAGAAGACCAAGTCCCTCTGCCTCGGTTCATGGTACACTTGGGGCAAAGAAACCAGAAAACAGGAGAATGATATCCCAACATGGAAAGCCCTGATATAGTGACAAATCCTGGGCTTCATGGAAATGAAGGGTTGTAGGATGGAGCAAAGATGGCAGAACCAGGTCATCTGGGATATATATATATATTTTTTTTTTAAGATTTATTTATTTATTTACTTATTTATTTGAGAGAGAGTGCATGAGGAGGAGGGGCAGAGAGAGGGAGAGAGAGAATCTCAAGCAGACTCCTTGCTGAGCACAGAGTCTGACTTTGGGCTCATGGCACGGCTCGATCTCAGGACCCTGAGATCACAACCTGAGCTGAAACCAAGAGTCGGAAGCTTATCGGATTGCATCACCCAAGTGCCCCAGGATAGTCTTGTTACAAGAAAGATAAACTCTTATTCACAGTGCAAAAGAGTCATAAAAATCATGCACGGTGCTGTAATTTAATAGAAGTGTGAAATTTTCTTTAAGCTTCGTGAAATCTTCCTACCCAGAATTCAGGGGAACTGATGTGGCATGTTAATCACCTCCCTGCCCCCAAGGTCATTTCAAATGTTCAATCAAAATCCTCACTCACTATGAGGAATAAATATTAGTGTTTGTTTTATTCCTCTGGTAAGCAAATGGGAGCAAAGCATCCCCTGGGAGTACTGTACTTGCCCAGGTGAGGCGAATCACAGCAGTAAGGCAAGTGCTGGAATGCGTACTGCACTGGTACTGACGGCTGAGCATAATCGATTTAAAAATTCTCTCGCAGAAGCAGCTCTTGCAGTCTGTTAGGCATGCTCTCCCCTTGCAATCCTAAATTTATCTAATGGAGTGGAAGATACTTCGGATGTTCACACTGTCTGGAAGATGACTTAAATTTACTGCAGGAGCCCTGGAATAATTTAAAGGGTTCTGCCGGCATCGCCTTCTAAACATTTCCAGGATCTATCTCCTCTTGCCATCCTTACCCCTCCCATCCCCCACATGATGTCTTCCTCCTTTGGCTTTTTCTTGCATAATTGACTGCCAAGAGCTCCCAGCCCCCAGGATCGCACAGAGTTGCTGCCATGTGAGGATGGAAGTTATCTGCTATCAGAGAGAAAGCTCTAGATAAACCTTGACCCACACACCCTATAGCCCAGAGACTAATTTTCCCGGCTACCATTTGTTTTGGCTAAAGGAGATTTGGCAACTCTCATTCATTCATTCATTCACTCATTCCCACTTACTGGGGCGTCTCCTGTGTGGCAGACAGTAAACTAGGTTATCTGGGCCATGAAGAGGGTGAAGACCAAGTCTCTCTGCTATGGTTCTGAGTATATTGGGGCAAAGAGGCTGGGAAACAGATGAATTATAACCCAACATGGAAATTGCTGATATACTGACAAATCTTGGACTTAATTAAAATCAGGATCTTGAGGAACCTGAGCCTGGAAAGGAGAAACTGAAGACTCCAGAAGTAGGAATGATACTTACAGGGCAACCACTTCAGATGAAGAAGATAGGGCTGGTCACACAGAGTAGAAGCATTAATATAAAAGAGACGGAGGAAGGCAGGACAAGAAATTAACCCTCTAGAGCTATGAACACAGACTAGATGCCCAGAGGGTCCAGGATAAGCACTGTGGGGAATAGTCCTGGGGAATATTAGGTGGTGGAGAAATTGAGGCCAGCAAACAAAATGAAGGAGGGTCAGAGGCAGAAGTAGAGCCATAGAAGAATTCAAGAGAAGAGAGTTTTAAAAAGGAGATACCAGTTAACCATTTCAAATGCTACCAGGAGGTCATGGGGACTGAAGGTCATGGAAGAAACACACCCATCGATTGTGGTGATAAGGATGTCATGAGTGACTCATGAAGCAGTTTCAGTAGAGAGGAGGTGAAGGACGTGGAAGGAAGAGGAATGGAGGCAGAAGTTTGAGAAATTGGAAGGATTCAGCGTCAGGGTCGAGTAAAGGGTTATTCAAGATACAGGGGAAAGTTCCTGCTATGATGAAGTAACCTGTACAGGACTAGTCCTCCCTCCCACTGCGAACAGAGTAAAACTGGACAAACCACAGAGGCAACTGTTTCCAGGCATTAGCCAACAGGTGGCCTGAGACTGCGATCTCTGAGAAAGGTCCCAAGGCGAGGCCCTGGAACTCCAGCTTCTGCTTGGAGACCGTTTCCTCCCTGTGGAGCAGAAAGGTGAGTCTGAGGAGAGCCCTGAGGCACCACTGAGTAGAGGAGGCACAGATCAGAGTTTGGGGCCGCTGGAATTCATGGGCTGGTTGGAGAGGATGGACCCGTGCCTCCCGACACTGTCACAAGCAAATACAAGCTCGCCTATTTCTCAAGCCATGCATTGACCGCTTCTCCCCCTCCAGCCCCTGGGCCTACATCCTGTGAACTCCTATGTGAGTTTCAGGACTCGCGTCAATGTCGCCCACCCTCAAGGGCATTCCTTGACCACCTGCTTTCCTCTGTGCCGTGCCTCACTTCCCTAATTACACCATACTGTACTGTCACTTCCAGTGCATTAATTTTTCTTCCTGGCTTTTAGCTTTTTGGTAGTATGGGCTCTATCTTGGCCATTTTTTGTGTCCCCAGTCCTGGCACTCAGTAGCTTTGCATGAGCATTTGTCGAGTTGCCGGCCCCTGAGGAGAAACTAAGTGTAGCACCCAATCACGCTATTTATGTTCAGGAACTTTCATGTGTCTCTGCTTCAGCACTTAACACACGCTCAAGAAACGTGTGTTTAATGACTACATGAATACACTGACAAGATTAGAAATGCCCTAATTAAGGATTAGAACTAATTCTTACTTGTTTTGAGCCTCTTAGTCCTTTACGAAAGGATTTACGCAAACACTCACTATTCAATAAATATTTGTGAAACTGGTTGATCAGCAGGAAAGTCAGCAAACTCCAGACACAGCAAGATTCCCTCACCCCTACCTAGAAGCAGCTTCTCAGCTCCTTTTGGACTTTCTGGTCCAGCGGCTCACCTCTGCTCCAGCCACTGCCATGTCCCTCAGGGTGACCCAGAAGTCCTATGAGGGGTCCACCTCTGGCCCCCGGGCCTTCAGCAGCGGCTCACACACAAGCGTGTCCGCTGCCCCTCAGTCTTCTCCCGGTGGGCAGCAGCAGCTGGCAAGATGGCCCGGACACCAGCGTGAGCATGGGCATGGCTACGGTGGGCCTGGGGGACATCACAACTGTCTCGGTGAACCAGAGCCTGCTGAGTCCCCTTAAGCTGGAGGTGAACCCCAACATCCAGGCCGCGCACCCCCAGGAGAAAGAGCAGATCAAGACCCTCCCTCAACAGCAAGTTTGCCTCTTTATCGACAAGGTGCGGAACCTGGAGCAGCGGAACGAGATTCTGGAGACCAGGAAGAGCCTCCGACAGCAGCAGGAAACAGCTTAGAGCAACAAGGACAGCACGCTCCAGAGCGACATCGCCAAGTTTGTTGGCAGGTGGACACAGCGGTCCAGCAGACGCCCAAGCTGCAGGTGGCACTTGGCAATATGCCGGGACTGGCAGGGGCCTTCAGAGTAAGTACGAGGAGGAGATCAAAGAGCGTGCAGAGATGGAGAATCCATTTGTCGGCATCGAGAAACCTGCTGGGGGAAGCTCACAAGACCGAGGCCGAGCTGGAGTCGCCTGGAGGGGCTGGCCGGCAGCGGGAAGAGGAGAGCCGAGCGCCGCGGCCACAGATGTCCCACACCTCCGCGGTTCTCTCCACGGACAGCAGCCGCTCCCTCGGCCAGATGGCGCCACCACGGGCTCAAGGTCCAGTACCAGGAGATGGCCGGCCGCAGCCGGGCGGAGGCCGAGGGCTGTCCCACATCAAGTAGCAGGCGCTGCAGAGCGCGGCTGGGAAGCACGCGGATGAGCTCGGACGCAGACGACGGAGATTTCCGGGTGAACCGCAACATCAGCCGCCTCCCCGCCGAGGTCCAGGGCGTCCAAGGCCAGAAGGCTTGGGTGGAGGCGGCGCTCGCTGACTGCCAGGCAGCCTGGGGGGCGGGCCAGGAAGGACCTGGACCCCAAGCTGGCTGAGCGGCAAGCCCTCCGGCCGCAAGTTGCGCAGGACTTGGCGCGGCGGCCGGGCGAGTGCGAGGAGCTCGTGAATGTCAGGCTGGCCCTGGACGGCACGGTCGCCACCGGCCCAAGCTGCTGGAGGCGGAGAGAGCCGGCTGGAGTCTGGGACGCAGACCGTGCCTATCCATACCGTGACCGCCAGCGCTCCTCAGGTGCGCTGAGCTCGGCCCCCGCGGTCTCACCAGCCCTGGCCTCCACCCCACTCCTCAGTCCAGCTGCAGCTCTGGGCGGCTCCAGCTCCTCCAGGCATGTGTGCGCCTCCTCCAACCAGGCCGTGACTGCAAAGATTGGGACCTGCCATGGGAAACTGGCAGCCGAGTCCTACGATGTCCTCTCCAGGTGAACAGCCACTGAGGTCCCTCCTGGCCTGCCCCCTCCTGTGGCTGCCATAGAGCCTTTGGGGAAAGGAGCTGTGCGGGGGAGCATGGGGAACAGAAGGCCCACCTGAGGCTCAGCGCCAGTCCTCAGCCAACCCTTGGGGGGAAGTCTATGCCCTAAGTACCTCACCCTGTCCATGCCCCAACTAAAAAAGCCAATTTAGGTGTCTTTTCCAAAATAAAGCCCCAGGTGGTTCTGTGCGGCCACGCCTCCCCCCCCCCCCCATCAAAAGGGGTTTCCACATATTTGCATCTTTGAAATGTGAGCAGGAACGGAAACTGCACTGGCAATTAATTGCTTTTAGATTTCCTGAATGCCAGATGCAGCTGACTCCAAGGAGCTATCACATTTAGGATCGGGCAGCAAGGACACGATGGCTTTTCTGTCTCTGTTTCTATCTTCTGGATGGAGGCCATTAACAGACCTGCTGAGTTGGTCTAATCAGCAAGTACACAGAAAAGAATCAGCTCTCCAGGATTTCTGGCAAATCTTAATAGAGTAATTATAAAATTTATTATGTATGTGGTTCCATGAGGGGTTTATTTTTTTTATTTTTTTATTTTTTTTAAAGATTTTATTTATTTATTTCACAGAGATAGAGACAGCCAGCGAGAGAGGGAACACAAGCAGGGGGAGTGGGAGAGGAAGAAGCAGGCTCCCAGCGGAGGAGCCTGATGTGGGGCTCGATCCCAGAACACCGCGATCACGCCCTGAGCCGAAGGCAGATGCTTAACCGCTGTGCCACCCAGGTGCCCCCCATCAGGGTTTTAGATCAAAGTGAAATGTATGAGGCTTGATATCTACAAAGTCTTGTTGAGGGACAAAAGGAGAGTTTGTCACACACTCTCTGGAGAAGATGGCAGTTTGTGCCTCGCCCTGCATCCCCTTCTCTCCTCACCAGTGCGATGCTCACAGTCACAAGCTCCACAGTCTCTCCGTCCTCTCAGAGTCTCAGTTGTTCCCATGACACTTTTTGATCTCCCAGTAAATTGGAATAGCATTCACTAAGACGCATTTCTATATAGCAACAGTCAGAGGAAACTTTGTCCCATCTCAGATTTCACACGAATTCTTTTTCTGGAAGCTGCTGACAGCGTAGCTTCCAAGGATTTTCTAAGGTCCAGCATGGCTTGCGGCAGAATCTTCTTAGAGCATAATTTCTGCACTACATAATTGCTGCACTTCAGATGACCAAGGCTGGAATGCCAGCTCCGCTTCTCACCATGTTGTGCTCTTGAGCAAGTGATCGTTCCTTTCCGAGCCTCCGCTTCTTCATTGGCAAGAAGGAGAGTGATATCTACCTGGTAGGGTTGTTGAAAGGATTAGATGAGATGACGTACTTTGTTGTTGTTTTATTCGCAGAACATGATAGCTCCCGGAATGGTGCCTTTCACCTAGACGCTCTCAAAAAATATTTACTGATTGAATTTTACTTAAGCTCAAGCCATATACCGTAGGCAAAATCTGACTTATAAAGCTGGAGTTTTTCCCAACTCTAAATGCATTTCCCCATATAAACAAAGTGATAAATTGTGGTTTGACCGCAGATTGGTACTAAAGTCCTATTTAGTGCACAGCATTGCTAAAATACTGTCCATCTGCAGTGGGGAAGCACAGTCATTAAGCAAAACAAGACAACACTGACTAAAAACAGTTTTATATTTATCTTGAATGTTTGCGGTTGAGGAAAAGTAGATGTAATTTAAGGAAGAGGAAGAAGTTGTAAATAATTATTGGAGGGATCCCTGGGGAAACATCTGTGTATTTCCCAAAGACTCTCAGTGTTGATGCATCTTGATTCTGTTTAGTTTCCCGTCAAACCTTAGGACTTCCTTCTTTGATACAGGTATCCCATTAGCATCAATTCCTTGCTTATCAATGTACCAAACATTTCTTTTGGCTCACAAATGGTGGGGTTTCAAGAATATAGTCTCATTTCCCCAGAAATAGGAAACTGGAGGGAAAAACAGGATGCATGAGAGAGAAATCGAACAAAACAGAGAGATTTTTTTATAGTAACTCTAAGAACAAGTTGAAAAAATGGGAAGCGAACGGAGTTAAAAATAGGTGTGTGTGTGTGTGTGTGTGTGTGTGTGTGTGTGTGTGTGTGTGTGACAATTCTACCTCAGGCAATCATCTTAATGAAGAGGTAAGGAAAAAGCAAAGGAAAATAGCATATGCTATTTTCTGAGGGCGAAAATGGGAGTGGTGGTCAATTTCAGAATGGGAAGTTCCCTTTTATGGCTTCTCTGTGGTATATCAGCCATTCGAGAACTTCGTTTCTGTTCTAAACAAGTGCATAAGAAAAGTTTGTAAGGCAACGTGAAGGGAGGAGGCTGGGTGACCTTGGGAAGTCACTTAACCTTCTTAGATTGAAGTGTTCTCATTTATAAAATGAGAAAGTGGAACTAGACATTCTGGGAAATTTTAGTGTAAAAAATGTTAAATTTTATGAAAAATTTGTGACTTAATACCAACTAGCACTGTTTCCAGTTAGGTACAAGTTAAAATCATAGACTTTGCTTATGCAACCCAATATGGTCCTTCCCCCTCACCTCCTTAAAAAGTTATCTTCCCTAAGCATCACCATGACAACTGAGAAATAATCCTGTGCTTCTTCTAAGGAAGGGATTTTCAGACTTATACCTAGACACAGGGCAGGATATTTTTCAGGAAATATCACTGCATTTGGAACTCTCCCTAGAGTAAAAGATCTAAGGAAGAATCCCTGAAAGAATAAAAAACAGAAACTGATTTTCCTTTAAAATATAAAGAAGGTTCATATTTGGCAGTGTTAAATGCTGCTTTAAAGAGCGTATTTTCAAGAAAAAATTGAATAAGATGTATGACAAATTTACTATACTTAAGTTTTATCAAAGGACATGGTTTTAAAATTCCACTGTGCGTGCTGTGAAACTGATCATTTTTATAAAACAATGTTACGGGGCTTCCAGAATCTCAGTTATGCATACTGAAGGGATACGGTTGAATCTGCAGTTTTGCCTGAAAAGAACATTGCACCAGAAATTAGGATTCCCAGGGCTTAGCGGTCAGTTTAACTCCTGACTAAGCATCTGATCCTGGATATTTCTTTTGTCATTCTGTCTCTTGATTTTCTATATATGAAACTGGAAAATAACTACCATTCTTTATATCAAACTCATTGCTATTCTCTTATATTTTTATGTAGAACAGAATTTACCATTATATCCTTTTTAAGGGTAATATTTAGTGGCATTAAGTATATTGATAATGTTGTTCAGCCATCACTACCACCTATTTCCATTTTTTTCCATCTTCCCAAACTGTAACTCTGTACCTATTCCCTATTTTAATAATATTTCTCTTAATCCACTCAGAGTACCAACCAATAGAGTTCTCATACCATGTACTCCCTCAGTGTGGCAGTGAGAAAATAATTTTACAGAATTAAGAGGGGAAAATTGAAAACAGCAGATATGCCAGTCTGATGTCAAATCTGCTATGAAGTTTACATATCAAATTCTGATGACTAAAAGCCCATTTGGGTTACTCTCAAAATTTTGAACTCGAATGTTTGATCACTGATGTATATACTCCCCTGTGAAAAGCACACCCAGAGGAATCTTGTCCCTTTCGGTCAAAAACACCAAGGATTCCCAGAGAAGACCAACAGAGTTAAGCATTCTGGAAGAGCAGCCTTCCAAAGAAGTGGACGAATCAGGTGGGCTGGTTGCGTCTGCGCAGAAGAGACGCTCGGAGCATCATTGCATCCCAGGATTTCCCAGGCTCCAAAGCTCACCTGTCTACTCTCCATTATTTGCTGTTTATTTCGAATCCAGTTCCTTTTACTCGAAACTTTGGACCGTCATTGCTTCCCTGCCTCTCCTTGCCCACATATCCCAGGCCTTCCTACCCCTCATCCACAGCTCCACCCTCATCTTGGATAAGGACGAGGTTCCCTTTTGCTTAATCGCACACGATCGTAGGTCAGCCTCCTCCACTCCCTTCCTGCCCATAGCTGGCTTACCCTTAGCCCTCTTGCAACCACAGCCACAGCCATTGGAAATGTGGTTTTCTATGTTTCATAAAAACAACATCAATATTAAATCGGATCATTTGATTGAGCCTCAATTTCTGATGCTGATTTATAGGTCAGACTTCCATGCAGAGAAATCCCATATTCAAAATCTGGTTCATTCTAACTGCACATACTCTTTAAAAAAAAATGGCAGAGCTACCTAATCATTATGTAGAAGGCATTATGCATTTGTTCATCCATTCTCCCAACATTTACTCAATACCCTGCATGTGCTAGGCACCACCTTACACACTGGGAAAATAACCGTGAATGAGAAAGCTGCTGCCCTCGTAGAATTTAAAGTCTTTAGGGAAATATAGACCCCAAATTGCAATTGCAATAGTGCAGATAAGCTCGGCGATAGGAGACGTCAAGTGGGTCCGCATGAGCCATGACAGGGACACCTACCCAGGCACTGGGCTCAGACAAGTCTTCCTGAAGAAGTGATATTAAGCAGGAGCCCAAGGGAAGAAGTTAGTCAGGCACCATCGTAGGAAACCTGGAATACACTGTGTGCCATTTACAGATCATGATAATTTCATTTGTTTTTCAAAAATTAAATGTTTCTCTTATCCAAAAAGCAAAATAAACTCTTACCTGATGTGTAGGCAACAGAAAGGACTTTAAAGATGCCATCTAAATAGTAGAGTCGGCTTGTCCTTGGGGTAAATAATGATGCTGTCTCATGATAAGATTTATTTTCTTTTTGCATTTCAGTAATAAAATCATTATCAGGAGGGATCTAAGAGAAGATTTAAAACTAGCCTTAAGTGTTTCTACCTAACATTTAGGATTTATGGCTAGTACGTGAGTAGAACAGATGGATGACATGAGCAAGATTTTTTAAAATAAAATGTTGGAAAACGTTGTATATTTGATTTAAAGAATCCAGTCATACATAAAGCATCAGTAATGCCTTAATGCTTTGCAACTCACATCTGAGCTCACACGTAAAAAGATGTCTGTGCCCCATCAGGGGCTCCTTACCCAGGGTCCAAAGACTTCAGGAGTTCCCCACACGCTGAGAAATTATATCCAAAAATTGTGGCCATGTACATATTAGTGGGGAGATGTTCCATGACTTCAACTGGCTACTCAACAAGGAATCCATGTCCCCCAAAAGTTCAAGAACCACCACTCTGTGGGAGACAGTAAGTGCTAAAAGGGCAATAATTACTGGGTGGAACTTTAGAGATCCTCAAATATGAATGATCCCAGATGTGGATTAAGAAATGGAGTTAGAGTTTCAAACTGAATGTGTTCTCTAGGCAAGAAAAACAACTGAAAATGTAGCAAAGATTTTGGTTAACATAAGGGTAATTTAAGGAAAGAATTCCAAATAGTGAGGACTGATCATCTTCAGGGTAGTGTTTCTAGGAAGGAGTGTAGGGTTTCCCTTTTCGAAACATTTTTAAGAAAAATATGAGGTTTTTATCTCCTAGAAATGTAAGGTGGGGTCTTCCTGGAGAAAGGCAAGAGAATATACACTGTGACAACGTAGTTCTCAGATCCTCCCTCTTCTCTTTCCTGGTCTATGGTAATATTTTCATTATTTTTTATTTTTTTTTTAATGATTTTTTATTATATTATGTTAGTCACCATACAGTACATCCCCGGTTTCCGATGTAAGGCTCGACGATTCATTAGTTGTGTATAACACCCAGTGCACCATGCAATACGTGCCCTCCTTACTACCCATCACCGGTCTATCCCATTCCCCCACCCCCCTCCCCTCTGAAGTCCTCAGTTTGTTTCTCATAGTCCATAGTCTCTCATGTTTCATTACCCCTTCTAATTACCCCCCCTTTCTTTATCCCTTTCTTCCCCTACCGATCATCCTAGTTCTTATGTTCCATAGATGAGAGAAATCATATGATAATTGTCTTTCTCTGCTTGACTTATTTCACTTAGCATTATCTCCTCCAGTGCCGTCCATGTTGTAGCAAATGTTGAGAACTCGTTCTTTCTGATAGCTTGGTCTATGGTAATATTGAGCAAATTATAACACAAGCCCATCCAAAGGCAATGGTAACATGGTTTTCAAAACACCACCTTTTGTACATAAAATCAGCAGTTAGAAAAGTAGTGTGTTTATTTTTCTGGATTTGCCAGTTGGAAGTAATGGAAAACTTCAGGCCCTATGACTTGTTTTAGGATGGACATAAAGGGCCACTGTTTGGGATTTAAGTGTTTTACATTTTGTGATCAATTGAACATAAGCCAGATCGGAGTTTAGTTTTGCAGTCTCAAGAAAGCGTCTGGCGAGTACATTTGGAGTAGAGAAATAAGAAAGAGGAAGGACATTTAACTGCTAAACCTCTCTGCAAGCATTCATCTGCATATCACACATCAACAGTTTTTGTTTTTATTTTCTTTAAATATCAGCAGTTAGTATGCTATCTAGCAGTAGCATTTATTCCTTAGATCAGGTCTAAGCAAAACTTTGTTGGCTAATTGTTTATGGAGTTTTATCTACTTGAAATAATTCAACTGCTTTTTTAAAAAAGAAACATTTTTTAGTTAAACTTTCATTATGACTTAGCTGAGCTTTTTGCCTAATTAGCTTGTTTATAGTTATTCATCACAGAAATATCAATGAAATACAGTCTCTCGATGAACCCAAGGAGTAATATAATGGAAACTACCATATTACTCATTTTTTTAATACAATACTTATGGAACCATTCTTAGTAAAAGTAATTGTAAAATATTCCCTAATTAAATAAAGACATTATTGGGGTGCCTGGGTGGCGCAGTCGTTAAGCGTCTGCCTTCGGCTCAGGGCGTGATCCCGGAGTTCTGGGATGAAGCCCCACATCGGGCTCCTCTGCTGGGAGCCTGCTTCTTCCTCTCCCACTCCCCCTGCTTGTGCTCCCTCTCTCGCTGGCTCTCTCTCTGTCAAATAAATAAATAAAATCTTTAATAAATAAATAAATAAATAAATAAATAAATAAATAAATAAAGACATTATCAATTTACCAGTCCAGTACTTAAAAATCTGATGTCTATATTAATAGAGGTAGGATTGGTAAAGAGAGAATTTTAATTCTTTTTCTTAAACAAACAAACGAGCATTCAATACATGAGTCTGTAAGATTCAATATTAGTCAATGTCTATGAGTTAAAAGGACTGACAATTTCACCCTAAACAATTAATGTTGTTTGCCCCTTCATTCTTTAGAGTTAGGGTCAATCCAAGCTCGCATGGAATGTCAGTTAGGCTGACAAGGATCTCAACTATGCAGGAAAACATACATTTTATTCAATTCCCTTAGTATACCTTTATGTCTTCAAACGCTAGACTCTAATACAGACGTCTTACTTTATATACTTTCCTTATGTACGTTGTTAAGAGAAGAGCAACTAGGTATAATTACTGAAATATTAGAGAAGTCAAAGACAGAGACCTCTGTAATTAGAATTCAGTGAGACAGTTCAGGCTCCGAATAAACTGACACCTAACTAAGTCAAATCTAGGCAATCTTACAAGTTTTCTCTTTTGGGAAATCCAACAAATTTTCTCTACAGTAATTTTCATCTCCAAACTGCCAATTCTATAAGTAAAACCCAAACGTAGGCAACAGGTAATTTAAGCTGTATTTCAAGGATTTCTACAGAGAATAAACACAGTGGCGATAATAATGAGCGCGAGGAGCATAAGACCAGCCACGCGGAGAAGGACAAATCCCCAGGAAGACAGCGTTTACCGTCGGAGAGAGGTGAGCTTCCTGCAGAAACACTGTAGGAGGCTAAGGGCACCACTCTTGAAGAATGTTTCTTCATCTTTTGAAATGGTTCGCCTTGTTCACAGTGCTTTTTCTGAGTTGGTTTGAGTCTCCTGTTCTATAGAAAACACTCTGCTGTGGCTGGTGTCTGGCTGTCGACCTGGAGATGCTGCTGGAGGCTACAAGCACTGATGTGCTGTTTCCCTGGGAAACCATCTGCCACATGTTCAAGCAATGTTTGACCTCTACTAAGATTCTTCTCTTAATCAACCATTAGGCATAGTGCAAAACTATGAAAAATGAAAGGGAAAATCAAGATTGCTTTCCACTAAAAGTACAGCAGGGTTCCTGAACTAATAAAGTATTACTTTTCTAAAGATGTGTGCGTGTGTGTGTGTGTGTGTGTGGTGCATAATATATATTAAGATTTTTAAGTTCCATGGGATACCTGGGTGTCTCAGTCGGTTAAGCATCTGCCTTCAGCTCAGGTCATGATCTTGGGGTCCTCAGATCAAGCCCGGCTTTGGGCTCCCTGCTCAGCGGGGAGTCTGCTTCTCTCTCTCCCTCTGCCTCTGCCCCCCAACTCATGCTCACTCTCTCAAATAAATAAATAATCTTTAAGAAAAAAGATTTTTAAGTTCCAGATTGGTAAACTGATAATGTCATTATATATATGAGATATATATATATATATATATATATATATATATATATATATATATATATATATAATGGCAAAGGAAGCATATGCAAAGGTCCTGTGGCAAGGTTCAGCACAGTACATTAGAGAAACAGAAAATGCCCTTATGGCTATAATGTAGTGAGTGAGAAATATATAGGTATGAGATAAAGTAGAAAAGGCCAGCCTTGTGGATATTTTTTCCTAACTGTAACTTAAAGCTATTGGGTAGTCTTCAATAGGGGAGTAAGCTGGCCTTATTTATAGTTTAAAAGGATCAGGGTGGGTAATTGGAGAGTGGACTATAATGGAGTGGAGAGTTCAGGTGAACTGTGGTAGCTTTGGCTGGAATGGTGGAGTAAAGATAAGGAGCCAGAGCCAAAGCCAACACAATTTTGGAGACAGACCTGACAAGATTTGGTGACAGATTATCCAATCCAAGCCAGAAAAGGGTCGTAGAAGGCAGAGGATGGGGGCGGGGAAGCATTATGAGTAAGCCCCAAATCTCTGGCCTTTACAACCAGATGCATATTACTGAACAACAGGGAAAGAACAAATACAGGAGACGGGTCGTGGAAGACCGTGATCCATCTTCACCATATTAAGTTTGAGTAGTCGATGAGAGATCCAAGTGGCGATGTCATAAAGGCCGGTGGGCTGCAGACTGTGGCTCAGCAGATAACACTGAGCTGGACAAATAGGAGAATCCTCAAGGCGGAGATTTTTCAAATCTACAAATTTGGGTGAGGTCAGCTAACACATGGGGAGAGCCACAAGAGGAAACAGTGCTGAGCCCCCAGACCTCCAACACTAGAGATGAGGTTGAAATGGAGCCAGTAAAGAAGACAGATGCTTAATAACTAAGCGTCTGCGAAACTGACATTCGGAAAGGCCTCAAGGATGATAGCTTAATATGCCACATTTGAGATGCCAAAAGCAATTATTTTCCAGGAATTACAAATGTATTCTTGGAAGCTAATGAACTGTTTTGATTTCTGAGAACAAATTTAAGTAAGTTTGAGAAATTCCATCAAACAATTTATGCCAGTGTATGTAATTACGCCAACACATATGGCACTTAGAAACCACTCACTCCTTCAACGGCATGTGAAAATGTTAGCACAGCAAGGGAGAATCGAGCCTTAACTCAGAGCTTCCTGGCTCTGCCCGGTGAAGTCAAGCAGCTTTTACTCCTGTTTAGGATTTTATTGTTGATTTGCTGAAGGAGGTTTTGCATGCTGTTAACAGATGCTTCAAGAAAATTACCAGGAACTTCCACAGCAAACCTTCATGTTTGTTTCACAGTCACCAAATTAGACGGCCGAAGACATGAGGGGAGCAGGGATGGGCATGCAAGGGTCCAGGGGAGCCAGAAGCAGTTGGGACAGTTTAATTCCTTGCAGAAACCCCTTCAAGCTTAAACACTGGGCGAAGCCTCTTCCGGAGGATAGGGGTAGGGGATGGAAATATCCCAAGAGAAGCTGTTTTCTGTTCACTGGATTTACTTACTAAACAGGTAGATCTTACTGAAACATTTTGAAAACTTACTTTCTACTCTTTACGGCAGAGGCTACACCCCAAAGACCATTCTCAGCAGTCTACTCCTTGCGCTGTTTATAACACATTGTAGAGTGCTTTCACCATTTATAAAGCCTGCTCAAAGGCCCCATTTCATATTACCCTTCCATTCATCTGTGAGGCACTTACTATTCCTTTTGCTTCATTGACGAGGACACCAAAGCTCGAAAGAGTTGCTAAGTGTGATTTGTCACATGGCCGACAGTTTTCCAAATACATAGTCTAATATTGTTTTTATTCCAGAATCATGCATTAAGCACTTGCTGGGGGTCAAGCATTGTGCTAGAATCTGGAAATATAAAAACAAATGAGGTAGGTAATAGAAATTAGATTTCTGCTCACAGTCCACTGATACTTATTAGTGGGTTACCAGATAAAACCCCATGCAATATGTGGGATAGACTGATAATAAAACTTATTTCTTGTTTATCAGAGTCCCATTTAACTGGGCATACTGCATTTTTATGTGCAAAACCTAGCAGCCTTACAAGTCATTAGAAACATTTCATGAACCACCTAGGCCAACAGAGCCCTCCTTGTTATTTTATATTATACCAAGTGATTTGCAATGTCTCTTTTTCCAGAAAAATCCTGGAAATTTGCCAACAAAATGCAACACACAGACTGATGTTTATTGACTATACCATAATTAGACAACAAATTATAAGACTCTAGCTAAGAAAAATCTCATCTCTTTATTATATATTAAAGTACTTTTTAGTTTGCAAAGTGTTTTGCATACATTATCTCATTGGATCTTATGCAGATGAAGTGATATTGATCCCAATTTACAGATGAGAAAACCAAGGCTTAGAGAAGCCACGTGACTTGCTTTGAGTGAATATTAAGTCACGGCACTCTGAAACCGGTCACCGAATCTTTAGCTCAAGTGCTCCGTTTTTTATAGGATTCTGGAAGCTGGTGACGATAACTGCTAAAGTAGAATCCTAAAATTGATTCTTCCTCCTTCAGTTTTCGATGAGGCCACAAAGCCAGAGAAAAATAGAAAAGTTGTCAAATGTTCTCCTGATCCTAAAAGCAGGGCCCGTCACCTCAGCCCACCCATGAAGGAGACCGCTCTGGGGAGTGCTGTTGATTTGGGGCGCCATGGCCCCCTTGCACCCTTTCCCCCTGAGGTGGTGGAGGGGGAGTGCTTCTCCCTCACTTTGGGTGGAGGGGCAGCTTGGCCCGTGTCTGCTAGGGTCTGGGGTTCGTAGGCTCTGCAGCCTGAGTCTCCCCAAGAGAAGTTCAAAAGTGGAATTCGGCAGCCAGAGATGCCCTGTGAGACAAGGGTATAAATTTATGAGCAGCACAGGGAGCAAACAGCCCTTCTTTCAATGACTGGGCAAAATGATATGTCCTATGCTGGGGACCAGCAAGGAAGCTGGCCTGGTGGTTTTAAAAGGGATCCTGCCCTATGGGGCGCCTGAGTGGCTCAGTCGTTAAGCATCTGCCTTCGGCTCAGGGCGTGATCCCAGCGTTATGGGATCGAGCCCCACATCAGGCTCCTCCGCTATGAGCCTGCTTCTTCCTCTCCCACTCCCCCTGCTTGTGTTCCCTCTCTCGCTGGCTGTCTCTATCTCTGTCGAATAAATAAATAAAATCTTTAAAAAAATAAAATAAAAGGGATCCTGCCCAAGATGACTTCCAAGAGAGGTGACGTGACCCCAACAGAATGGGGGTTGGGAACCCCAGGAACTGAGAGATGGGGACATCATAATCGGCCAGTTTGTGTGGATGAGGCAATGTCTTGGGACTCTCTCTCTTTTTTTTTTCTTTTTAAGAGTTTATTTATTTATTTCTTTAGAGAATGTGTGCGTGACTGGAGGGAGAGGGAGAGGGAGAATCTCAAGCAGACTCCATGCCCAGCGCAGAGCCCGACTTCATGACCTAAGCCAAAGCTGAGAGTTGGACACTTAACCAACTGAGCCACACAGGTGCCCCAATATACAATAACTCTTCATTCTCATCACATTCCCATGAATGAAGTACTATTATTATCCCATTTGAAAGCAAAGGAAGCTCAAGCACACAGGCGGGTGAATTAACCAGCCAAGTTCATGCAGGTGTTGAAGCTGGGATGTAAACTGAGGTAGGCTCGTAAGCTCCACTGATTCTAGTAGGTCCTTATTTTGTTTAATCCTCAGACAACCTTACTGTTGTCCTGTGGTTATATTCAGCTAAGTCAACAGGACGTGAGGGAAAGCTCTCAGAAACCACTGATATTGTCATAGAGAAAAAAATTTAACTTTTCCTTTTCTCGATGTTATACCACCACGTGCTAAGGAAGGAGGTATGATAAATATGTTTACTTTAAGCTGAACGGTCAGGCCATAATCCCCATCCACTACTCCCAAAGGCTCTGGAGATCACTGGACAAATAGCAGAGACGATGAAAGACAAAACAATGCAAAATGCACAGTAGAAATACTGAACCTCACGTGCAGTCTCTGGCTGTGAGCTTCTGCTGTCCAGTCACAGATAGGAGGCAGGTGGTAAGAAGTGAAGAGACAAGAAATCTAAAAATTCTGACCTTAACTGGTATAATAAAAATTTTAATTTATAAAAAAGCCCGCCGTCTTATGCATATTACATGGAAACATGCAAATGTATGAATATATAAAATGAGACCCTCCAGAGGAAGCTTCCAGCCAGGACTGCTGTACTAAAAGCAGCCTCAATCTTCCAAGCTCATTGATGGAGGTGCTAAAAGTCACCTCTAAAAGGAATTATCACCATTAGACTCCACCATTTTACATATTCTAAATTGCTGTTTTAATAGAATTTAATACGAACATTATTACAAACATTTCCCGAGGAGACCAGGGCATGGAGCTCGCTGGTCTGGTGCTTTATAGTCAAATGGGGCTAAAGCAAGAGCCAGCCTTTCAGTTATGAGAAAGGCCGCTGCAAAGAAAGGCTGGAGGGAACACATATTACTCCTGTCTGTCCCACACCGCTTCTTCACGATAAGCACCCCTGGTTTTCCCATGAGGAACCACCCCCATTCCATTCTAGGTCAACAGTGTTTAGGGGAAGCTCACACCCCACCCCAGGCCCCTGAGTCAAGGATGGACACATAACCCTGTGCTGGCCAACCAGTCTGTTCCATAATTCAGCCACACACGACTCAAAGCAGTGAGGGCCAGCTCCAGGACTCCTGCCCGAACTTTGTGGAGGGTGCTCTGTAATTGTTGAGATCCCTTATATTGGTAAAAGGTGAGCCTAGCGTTATGGGGGTCATCCTTGCCTCAAAAGAAAATGGAGAGAGACAGGGTTATCATTGTTTGGCACTCATATCAGGCCTCACCTGAACTCATTAGAACCCCTGGACTTTTCAGTTTCATGAGACAATAAATTCTGTTGTTTTGTTTTTCTTTTCTTTTCTTAAGATTTTATTTATTTATTTGAGAGAGAAAGAGCAAGAGAGAGAGAGAGAGAGCGAGCACAAGTGGGGTGAGGGGCAGGGGGAGAAGCAGGATCTCTGCTGAGCAGGAAGCCCGATGTGGGGCAAGATCCTGGGACTCTGGGATCATGACCTAAGCCGAAGCAGATGCTTAACCGACTGAGCCACCCCGGGGCCCCTTGTTTTTGTTTTCTGAGCCCAGTTTGAGTGAGGGATCAGTCACTTGTAAATGAAGGAACCAGTCGGGCCCAATCTCCAAGGCCCTGAGCAAGGGAAGTTAACAGTTGGCCTAATGGGCCATTGCCAGTGCTTAGAAACTTCTTTAGCAACACTGCAGATTAAGTCAATTACACAGCATTTGACCTGACAGGAGATAATGAGACATGCCCCCAAGTAACCATATTGCCTTTTCTTGCCCAAAATGTATCCTGCCTCGTTAATGACAGAAACTATCCCACTTCTCATTTTTCTCTTGTGAAACCGTTTTCTCATCCTCTTTTACTCATGTGTCTAAATTAAAAAGACAGAAGCTTCATTGAAAAACCTCCACCTCCCCACCCCCGTTAACGTAGTACCTTCTGCTCGAGATTCTCTTAGATCTATAAAATTTCACGTTGGTTCATGATTACGCTCAGCTTCCTGTTCACCAAATAGTAAGTCAAAGAAAGAACATATTTATTTGTTTCATCAATGTCAGATAAAACTTTGAAATAGGATCTCAGATTGAGGATCTCATAATTCTATATTAAAATAATTCCAGGAACATTATTGCCTTCTTGGTGAGAGGCCTGGAATTTATTAGATATGGCAAAGGACAAGGTACTGATTCCGATTCATTGCATAAATGACAATGGCCGAAATCTACTAGGAGGTCTACTCACCTTGAATCTACAAGTACATATGACTACTATTTCTACCAGTAAACCTCCTGCCTTAGAAAACATGGCCTCCCAGATGTTCTACCCAGAAGAACCTTAAGAAACCCCTTTCAGCTCATGGTGCCCATCAACATCATGAATGTGTGAGGTATCATCTTAAGTCCAGCTTGAAAAAGCAAACTTTCCTCAAAGCTGACAAAAGCCAGCCTTTTTGTGTATATTAAAAATTTTCTCTCTTCTCCATTCAACACAACCCTTTCCTTTGACTGTAACAACACACATCTCATAATAAATCACCAAGTCCCTAATCCGGAAAGGTAGGCACAAGAGGGAAGGGAAAATTAAAGTTTCTTTCCAAGAGTCTCCTCTGGTTTCCGTATCTTCTAAGATGCACTGTAAATATTCTAGATGGATCCATGTGTTTCCAACATCTTGACTTCATGGTGTTCCCAACACCGTGGCAACTCAAATTCCATGAATCCCACTGAATACATAGAGGAAAAATAAAGAATCCATCCCTGTCCATCTAAACCCTAATCACAAAAAGTATCAAGCACAAAAGAAATACAAAATACCCCCAGACCTTAAAAAGTGGGAGGGCGGGGGACAGAAAGCTTCAAGCCAAGAGAACACATGAACACATAGGACTGGAACCAACTGCAGACTTAAGTATTTTCTGCCTCTAAAATTGCAACTCTGAGTAACTGTCTTGTTTTATTGGGGTACTAGTTCCTCACACGCAACAATTTCCAATAGAATCTTCTTTTGACATGTGCCAAATACTATTTCAGAGCGTTAAAATGATATTTGATCTGCTCCTTATTCAGGAAAGCGTTATCCCTCTTTCATGGATGACAAAATTGAAGTTCAGTAAAATGACTGAGGTTACAGAGCAAGTAGAATCACGTGGAGCCCTGATATATTATCTTGGATAACATAATTCCCATAAGTTGGTTCGTATAGATCAT
This sequence comes from Ursus americanus, assembly GCF_024610735.1. Classification (NCBI taxonomy): domain Eukaryota; kingdom Metazoa; phylum Chordata; class Mammalia; order Carnivora; family Ursidae; genus Ursus; species Ursus americanus. The sequence continues at coordinate 1,278,605 of NC_142152.1, read as the reverse complement.
CTCTATCAAAATATTACCTAGAAAAGATAAATATTTTTGTGTTCGGTCTGTAAAAAGAATCACTTGAGACTCAAAAGGGATCAGGTGAAGGTTTACAAAGGATATTAACATAAAAATAGAACTCATAGACTTGACTAAAGCCAGACAGTTGGTGTCATGTGGGATTTATGAAATAAGAGAAAATAGAAGTTTACATGAGACGGGGCGCCTGGGTGGCACAGCGGTTAAGTGTCTGCCTTCGGCTCAGGGCGTGATCCCGGCGTTATGGGATCGAGCCCCACATCAGTCTCCTCTGCTGTGAGCCTGCTTCTTCCTCTCCCACTCCCCCTGCTTGTGTTCCCTCTCTCGCTGGCTATCTCTATCTCTGTCGAATAAATAAATAAAATATTTAAAAAAAAAAAGAAGTTTACATGAGCCATGAATTAATTGGTTAATGGGGCTGACTCTGCACACCAATATAATGGCTTTCCAGTCTTTTTAAAAATTCATTTTTGTTGCTCGAGGCATTATTACAAAAGTGAAAATCAATACAGTGTTATATAGAAACAGATGTCCTGTGAACAAAATCCTAACTAGGCTTAGAGAGGACGCAGAGGTAATTAGTCATACAATCTAAGCCTTTTTCTGTTCAATAGCAGAAACACCTGTTGCATCTTAATAATTGACTCAGAGGAAAGACGATCACGGACAGGCTAAGCTTAAAAATAGAGATGGTTTGTAAAATAAGGTGGTAATAAACAATACTGTCTCTCAGTTTCGGTGAACATTTTAGCAAAGTCAACAGAAATGGCCCTGGAATAGGAAGCCAGGGACCTGAACCACCAGGTGAGCGTAATGTCTCTGGGCTGCAGGTGCCTCATCTCGTGGATGAGTGTACTGGACTGGATGGCCACAGACAGCAAAAGTCAACAATAAACAAAAACATTCTCCAAAATAACGCAGCAGGAAATGTAGATACATTTTCTGGCTGCAGATTTGTAATTAGCCAGTTATAGTGTGACCTATTTCAAGAAAATTCAACACTTTAGCCTCAAAACTCACAAAATGAATGAACTAGGAATTATGAGAAAATTATTCGTCCCACCGTTCTTTTATTTTTTTAAAGATTTATTTATTAATTTTAAAGAGAACGCGGGGCGGGGGGGAGAGGGAGAAGCAGACTCCCCGCTGAGCAGGGAGCCCTGACACATGGTTTGATCCCAGGACCCTGAGGCCAGGACCTGAGCTGAAATCAAGAGTTGGATGGTCAACCCACTGAGCCACCAAGGCGCCCTCCACTGTTGTTTAAATGTCAACATTCTGTGGTACAATTAAAAAGAAAAGATTTGATTTATATAAATGAAAAGATCGACTACAGAATTTTAGTACTATAGCTATCACATACAGCATAATATTACATATTAATACATTACAATTTATGGACTCGATATTTTTATGAAAGACATGGCCGTCTTTATGAAGATAGGCAATTCTCATCCGTGTAGATTAACTGAGGAACACTGCAGTCTTAAAAGTGGTGGGTATACGTAATGTCTAGGCTTATGAGCCCTTGTCCTACCAAAAGTCATTGTTTGGAAATTATTATAGATTATTTTGTTTGAACATGACAGTGAGGATTACATAATCAATTCTAGTCTATAAACATAAATAACCATTGCGTTAACATAAACACAGCCTCTGTTGCTGGAGTGTCTGCAGATCTGGGCTGCTCGACCTTAGAGCATCATTACAGATTAATTGCCTTACTTTGTTATATTAGTTTATCCCACACTTGCCCATTAGTAAGTGAAATAGCAACACAGCCACTTTCTAAGGTGAAATGAGGAGGTGATTTCTAACCTTATCTAGATGAACTCCTAATTAACCTCGGTTGCATTTCTTTCCATGCTCAATGACCACTATTGTTGATAAAAGTGCATTAGTGACTGGGTACTAAGGAAAAAAACATCTCCTCCTTCAAGGATGATCTCATATAAACAACCAATTAACTTGTGCTTAGCTATTCATTTCATTTTTCCAGAAGATTACAGGTGTTTGGAATATTAAAGATCACCCTAGTAATGATGATTACCATATTTCATAAGATGTAGACTTCTCCGGTCTAACACCTCTGAAATCAGATTTGTCTTAGAGCTAATGATATCTTACAATCACCGTTAGCCAGTAGCAGCTGTGGTATAGTTGACATTGTCTTTGAATGTGTGAACTTCCTTGTAGTTCCTAGTGGCATGACGGAACAACCCCAGCCTCTTCATTGAGGTGCAGTCAATAAACCATTTAAAGACTATCGGAGGAGGAAAAGGAATCCTGGCTGTTACGTGAAAACCTTCCATTGGTAACTTCTGGCAAAATTTTAAAAATGCCAACATCATATCTTGCACTATGGGTGTCAACAGTTTGGAAGAAAATGTTGGAGACAATAATAGAGTGAAGAAATGATCTATCCCCATCACTCTTGATGGCACAGCATGGAGAATATGGACTTCAAAGACAGAATAGATGAGTGATTGAGACAATTCAGGCATTTAACTTTTCATATGTTCAAAAGAGAGATAGATGTTAATGTGTTATGTCTAAATTAGCCCAAAAGAGCCCTTCAACAAATATGAAATAGAAATTCAAAACAATAAGAAAGTAATGTGTCATGATTTCATGCCATTATTTTCTGAGACCTATATCAAATATTGGTCCATCTTTAAAATCTTAGGTGCCATGATATACAGTGGGTTTCAGCTTGGATGCCACATGCCTTGAATGAGCGGGAGCTGCACAAGAAAACAAACCTGAGAGGGACTTTGAGACCACGCTGGGCTCGGTGAAAAGGAGGGCAATCAGAGATGTCTGCAGTCAAAGGTGGGGTCCCGCCATTTTTCTTCCAGCTCAGCCTCTCCTCAAAAACAATAGTCCTCCTCCCTTTCTTCATTTTTCAACTTACAAACATAAATATGGATGGTTTATGCACCTTTCTTTAAAAGGTGGGGGTAAACTGAGCTTTCAAAAAGTGCATACAAAGCACTTTTCCCTGAAAAATAAAATCGAGCTTTATTCAAACTCTTCGGCAATGCCCTGCATGATCTCCCCTCCGCATCTCATCTCCCTCACACTAGCTGTCAGATAAAATGCAGACAGGATATACTTATACGAAAAACAACATATCATTTAGCTGAAATTCAAGCTTAGTTGGGTGTCCTGTTATTTTATTTGCGAAGCCTGGCACCCCTGCCCATCGCTCACTGCCCTCGTCTCTCCATCCTCATCACCCTGCACAGCTGTCTCTGCCCCAACCCCCAAGCTCCTCAGATTTCCGCACCTGCTGCCCCCATGATCTGCCTAGCCCCTCCTCATCCTTCCCCGCTCAGCTGAAGGGTCACTCCTCAGAGACCGCTTTCTGATTCCTTAATCAAAATCCGTTCCTCTCTTGAAACTTCTCGTCAACACTTTTTCCCTTTCTTCGTAGCACCTATCCCAATTGGTACTTACTTGCTTTATCTCTGTGCTAATAGGATTAGTATCTGTATTAGTTCCTTCTTGCCGCAATAACAAATTACCAAAGCCCAGTGGCTTAAAAAAACAGAATGTGTTATTGTGCAGTTCTGATGGTTAAAAGTCTAAAATTGGCTGGTAGGGCTGTATTCCTTCTGGAGGCTCTAGGGAACAATCATTTTCCTGTGTTTCTTAGCTTCTAGAAGCTGCTTGCATTCTCTGGCTCATGGCCCCATATCACTCGTGCTTCCGTCCTCACATTTCCTTCTCTGCCTCTGACCCTCCTGTCTCCCTCTCAGAAGGAGCACTGTGGTTAGATTGGGCCCATCCAGATAATCTAGGAAACTCTGCTCCAAGATCTTTAATTTATGCACATCTGCAAAGTGCCTTTTGCCATGTGAGAGGACATAGCCACAGATTCGGGGATTAGAATGTGGCCATCTTTGAGGGGTCATTATTCTTCCTCCCACAGCATCTCACAGACTGTGAAAATGGACCATGTCTACTTTTTCCCACTGTATCTCTGGGGGCTGGCATATAATGGGCACTAGATAAATGTCGGTGAAATCAATGAATATATCTTTTATGTTTCCCTACTTTGGAGCAAATAGCAAAATCCCTACACAGTTCACCAACTAGAACTGACTAATCGGAATACTTAATTCAGAGGTATGCTACTTCCAAAGGCAGGCAGACAGGTAAGAAATCCTGCATGTGCCATGGCAGCCTCAGATGCGTACCCAAGTTTTTTTTTAAGTAGGCTCCACACCCACCATGGAGCCCAACGCAGGGCTTGAACTCACAACCTTGAAATCAAGACCTGAGCTGAGATCAAGAGTTGGATGCTTAACCAACTGAGCCACACAGGCGCCCTTACACCCAATGATTCTATGCCTTCTTTCATCTCTCCTTCCCTCTCAGAAGCATCGGATGCATCTGACTTCTCTTTCCATCTTTAAATACTTACCCCTTAGCTTCTGGACTCCGTAGTCTGCTGGCTTTCCTCCTTCTTCTCCAAGAGTTCCTTCCTAGTTTGCTTTCCTGGTATGACTTCTCCACCTGACCATTCATGTTGGAGCGCGTGAGGCCTCGGTGCAGACTCCCTTCTCATCTCTGACAGCGCTCAGTCCCCTAGGTGACCTCATCCAGGCCTGTGGCTCACAGCCATTTATCTGTGGATGGCTCCGACATCACAGGTCCTGCTCCCTACTTGGTACCTTTACCTGACTGTCTAATATTATCCCAACTTAGAATGTCCCGGATGGAACATTTTATTCCTGTCACTCCCAAATACAATTCTCCCCTTAGAGTCCACCTGACAACAAAGAGCATCACCATCCAACCACTTAACATTCTTCTTCAACATCCAATTCATTAGCAGCCTCTGTTGATTCTGCCCAAAATGTATCTCACAGGCATCCACTTCCCTCCAGTTCTGCGCCCATCACCCTACTCCATACATCCAGCATCTCTGGCCTGGTCCGTAGTCATCTGCCAACAATCTCCCTGCTTCTAGCTCTTCCTTCCTCCTATACTATGCTCTGCACACAGCGGCCAGAGTTCAGCCTTTTAGAAATGTCAGTCAGACCATGCCATTCCTCGCTTAAATCCTTCCAATAGCTTCCCTGCGCTTAAATGCAGGCTTGTTCTTTTGGCTTTCAAAGCCCTCCAAGACCAGACCCCTGTCCACCCTCCAGCCCCATCTCATGGAACTCCTCTCACTCACTGGTCCCTGTAATGTTCTCAAACCCGCCAAGCTCATTTATGTGTCAGTGCCTTAGCCTATGCTGTTCTCTGTACCTGGAACTCTTCCCCAGCCCCCCGCGTGGCTGGGAACTTACCCTCCCTGAGGTCTCAAACCAAGTATCACCTTCTTAGAGGTGATTCCGTAAAGCCTGTATCTAAGTAGCTACCTTCTCTGTCACACGCCATTCATTACCTTGTCAATAGCCTTCAGGCACATATCAAAATCCAAAATCATCTTCATTTATGTGTCACCTGTCCCTCCCATTAGGGTATAAGCTCTTGTCAGTCCTGTTCACAACTACATTAGGACCTAACACAAAGCAGGCGCTCAAAAAATGTCAGCGGACTGACTTAATAAATGAACAAATAGTTTAATAAGACTAAACAACCCAGAGTTTGCCAAATATATCAATATCAGACTTTTATTTGTGCAGTTGCTTCTTGGAGAGGCTCCAGTGGGGCATTCTGAGAAATGAGTCATCCTGGGGGTGAACAGGAATGGTGGGGGTGCTGAACTGCCTGCAGCCCCATGAAGCCCAGCCAGGGCACCCCAGCTGGCACTGGTATCTGAGGGCACCCCCTTTCTCTGCCGTGCTGTGACAGATGAGGGACAGCAGCAACTACAGATACTAAAATTGCTGTGTCCCAAGGAGTAACTCTGAGTACCAGCCGCACCACGCAGGCACCAAGAGGAGCCAGGACGGCCCTCGGAGCATAAGGAGAGAAGTGTTCCTCCTCACAGTCAAAGGGAGGGACGTGATGCAGGCACGAGCCGTGGCCAGACCAGCCACTGAAGCTCCATGGCAGTGGCTTGGGAAAAATGTCTCTGTCCGTGAGTGTGAGCTGAGAGCCCTCGTTACCTAAAGTTTCGTCCTTCCGAGATACCAGGCCCAAAGGGGCAGGAGGGACCAGAGAGAGGTTTATCCTCCTTCTGTGTCAAGAGAAAGTGCTGGCAAGTGGGACCCTAGTTGGGCACAGCAGGAGGCGGGGACTGCACAGCAACAACAGCCAGAGAACGGGTTTCTTCTCCTGGACAAAATAACAAACCAGATCAACACACTAGACTGCATAAGCATCCCAGGTTCCTAGAGGACCCTCAGGAAGGAAGCTCCAAGAGGAAAGAAAGACATTCAGGCCACAAACAGGAGTCTCTAACACAAATCTCAAATGGGATGTGACCTAATTTCATTTCCCAAGTGGGTAAATGTTTGGTTTGGATGAAGCTAGAATTTTCCAGAAGCTTTTGTGGGTTTGATTATGAATTCCACAGGGCTCATATTTTAATGACTGTCAGTGAACCAGAGACAAGAAATAATGATAAGAAATCATGGACAGGGGCGCCTGGGTGGCAGAGCAGTTAAGCATCTGCCTTTGGCTCAGAGCGTGATCCCGGCGTTACGGGATCGAGCCCCACATCAGGCTCCTCAGCTATGAGCCTGCTTCTTTCTCTCCCACTCCCCCTGCTTGTGCTCCCTCTCTCACTGGCTGTCTCTATCTCTGTCGAATAAATAAATAAAATCTTAAAAAAAAAAAAAAGAAATCATGGACAGGCATTGGGGTGCTTTGTCCTTGTTTCCTCAAAAATCTTTCAGCCAGGTATCTCGCTCTTGGTAACTAAAAACCAACCATGATGTGTCCTCATTCCTTCCCAGGAGGAATCCAAAAATTACATGTTTGAAGCATTTTTTCCCTCATTTGGATCAGTGGTTCTCAACAGGGATGATTTTGCCTGTCGGGACATTACATCAAGTTTCGTGATGCTTTGGTTGTCATGACTTGGGGGACAGGTTGCTATTGGTATCTAGTGGGTAGAGGCTGGGATGCCGCAGAACATACTACAATGTACAGGACTGTAGCCCCGCACCCACAAAGAATTATCCTGCGCAAAATGTCAAATTTTGTAGTGCTGAATGGGAGAGTCCCGATTTACACTAAAATGTACTCAAATCTCTTCTCTGCTGTGGCTCTGTAATTATGAGAAGAGGGAAAATGATTTGTGATATTGAACCAAAGCTGACAGTTCATCTTGCAAACAATTCTAATCCAGAGCAGTTTAACCAAGCACTAATTTCCTTTTTTATTTAGTGCTGATGCCACCTCATGGAAGATTCTGCCTGAGTGTTTTCTCCAAGCATTTTCCCCACCATTGAGCAACCGCTTTAGATGGCAGCCACCCCCTTCAGACTGTTAGAAACATTTTCCTTCAATATATTAAAAAACCTCAAGTACATATTCCTTTGGAAGTTCAATATCACAAAAGTCACAAGGCCATTTACAAGGATTACTTTCAAAGGCCTTTTATGGTTACGATTAAATAAATTATATGTTCAGTGTACTGGCGCTTTAGAGAAGAGATAAAAGCAGAATCCCTGCCCTGGAGGGCTTGCAATGCCCTGCTAGGCCCAAGAAAATAAGGCATGAAAGAGGACTTCAGTGTGACGAGAAGAGTCAGGTCTCACTGGGGGAAAAATTCACAAGGGAAACTATTTCAAAGAGAGGACCTAGAGAAACCAAGGCTAGTCCCTCTGCTAAAGAACTGAGCGAATGGAAGGCAGCTGGGGCTTCAGCATCACTCACTTACACCTGAGGTTAATGTGGAAAGACTCACTGGTGGGCAGAAGGGGGGGCTCCCAGGGACCATCTCTGAAGCTGTTGGCTCAATGTCCAACCTCATAGTGATAGTAGTTCAGCTTTGGGCCTTTGGTTTTTGTTGTTGTTGTTGTTATTTGTTTTTGAGAGACAGAGAGAGAAGACGCACAAGTGCTAGTCGGGGAGGAGATCATGACAGGCATTGACCTGAGATCATAACCTGAGTGGAAATCAAGAGTCACGTGCTTAAAAGACTGAGCCATCCAGGTGCCCCATCAGCTCTGGGCCTTTGATTCACTTTCCAGCCCCACAAATATAGATACCAGAGAAAATTCTGGAAACACAAATGTATTTCGCTTTCTGTCTGCTTCCTAATCAAGACCACAGTTATATTCTGAAAATGTGGCACCGGAGTACTATATGCCAGGGAGCAGGTGGTGCTTGCTGCCATGTGCAGAAGAGAGGCCCTGAAAGAGATGGCCACCTTATCAGGTCTGGGGGTGCCGTTGGTTGGTGTATTAGTCTACAAGGGCTGCTGTGACAAGCATCACAAACTGAGTGGCTTAAACAACAGAAACTTATTGTCTTAGAGTTCTGGAGGCCAGAAGTCTGAAATCAAGAAGTCAACAGAATTGGTTCCTCCTGAGGGCAGTGAGGAAGAATCTGTTCCATGCTTCTCCCCCTGCTTCCGGTGGTTTGCTGGCAATTTTTGACGTTCTTTGGCTTGTAGAAATGCCACCCTATCTCTGCCCTCATCTTCACATTGCGTTCTCCCTGTGTGTTTGTGTTCAAATTGCCCTCTTTTATAAGGACACCAGTCATAGTGGATTAGGGGCCCACCCTCCTCCAGTATGGCCTCATCTTAACTAATTATATCCACAATAACCCTACTTCCAAATATGGCCACATTCTGAGGAACTAGGGATTAGGATTTCAACATAAGAATGGTTGGGGGATAGAATTCAACCTATAACAGAAGCTGTAAAGAAGGGAAGACTTCTGAGCTCCCAGCATTCCAGCTTATTTTAAGGTCTGTTGACGATGCCACAATGCCTCCAAACCAGAGGATGTCTGAAGCTCTTGTCACAGCTTTTGATTCTATACTCCATGGTGGCCCCTACTGCTCAATCAATGGTAGCTATGCTTCTTCAGAGCTTAGCTGGAGCCATCTGGGACATGTCTCTCCCCACTGGCTAGAGTACCCTTGTCAATTCAGCGTGTTCCTTAGTGTGTATCAGAAAGGAAGAGCTGACACTGAACCACCACCCTTCTCTCTTCTTCCTTTAAAAAAAAAGTGACAAATAAATTATTAATAATCTCTTTCTAGAATTGCATGTTATTCAACAATAGTTGAATGCCTGCTCTGTTTGGGGAGGAGGGGGGCACTGCGCCAAGAGCTGTGGAGGAACAGAAGACGGACAGGTATCTGTCTTGATCAAGACTACTGTGGGCCAGACTGCTGAAAAATCAAGCAAAAACAAATCAGCGTATTTTTATATCCAAGTGATCTAGGACCTAAATTGGGGCTCAGAATCCAGGACGATTTTGAAAGCCCCAGTGGTGGGGGGGGGTATTTAGGGCTGCAGCAGAGTGTGTGTGACATCACTCTCGGGGTTGCAATCCACAGATGGTACCTACAACGAGCTTGTACCACGCACAGCCATGTACTATGGCTCCACATTTACCATCTTCTCTTCAGTTTCTCAGCCTTGTGGTACCACCCCATCCAAAGCTGTTGCTATGGGAGGAATGCTATAGACATCGCTCTAGACTGAATATTGCCCCTAAATTCATGTGCTGAAACCTAATCCCCAATGTGATGGCCCTTGAAGATGGGGTCTTTGGTAGGTGATTAGACCATGAGGGTGGAGCCCTCATGAATGAGATTAGTGCCCTTACGAACAAGATCCCAGATTGCTCCCTTGTCCCTTCTACCATGTGAGGACACAGGAAGAATGCAGCCATCTATGTACTTGGATGTGGGCTCTCACCAGACACCAACTCTGCTAGTGCCTTGAACTTGGACACCCCAGCCTCCAGACCTGGGAGAAATAGATTTCTGGCTATGAGCACCCCAGTCTCTGGGGCAGCCTGAGTGGACAAGGACAGCTGTATTCCTGCCAGTGCCCACATCGCAGGCTTCCATGACCCTTTCTTGGTTCTTGCTGCCAACACCTACAGACTGGCACTCTACACCAACTCTCAGCTCATGTTTGAGTGTCACACAAAACCAGTTCTCAACAGCGTCGTGCCTCATTCACCACCCATTACAAACTGCCACGGTCTAGAAACAATCATTTCATAGATTAGTACGGTTATCCCTAGTGTCACTCTCCCACTCGTTTATATCCTAATGCATGTGATCACCTAATCCCATAACCCCTGAGGAAGAAAGGGAGAGGGCTGCTCCACACTGCTGCTGGGATCATCTTCCTGAAGCTCACGGTTGATCCCGTCACTCTCCCATTTGAGAGTCTTCGAGAGTTTCCCTCGTGCCCAGAGTGAACGCTGCGTGTGTTAGCATAGGTGATCCCACGATTTGCTCCGTCTCTTCCCTCCCTGCATTGCCGGCCTCGTCTTCTACTACCGTCCCTTCACATCCTGCATTCTAGCCAAACCGGACTGCTGGTTTCATTGCAACATTTTATTTTACTTCCCACTGCTGTGCCTTCATTTTTACTGTTCTGCTTGATATTCCTTGCCTCCGTGATATATGCCAAATCCTATCCAATTCCCCCAGTAAGAACCTACCCTACCCTCGTTCTGTGCTTCCATGACATTGTCAGTGTAAATGGTTTAGCACAATTATCACATTCCGTGTGACTTCACTCATAATTGTGCATCTTGTCTTGGCTGGTAGATACTATGCTCCGTAAGGGATATACACGCCTGTTTCCTCAAAGCACCGAGCACACGGACTTACACATGGCAGGTGCTTAGTCAAGATTCAATCTCCACTAGACACCAAAGCTGCCAATGAATCAGGAAGCACTCATTTAAGCACCCTCTGGGTCTTTGACTCAAATGTTTTTTTTTTTTTTTGCTTTCCTTGATTTCCTCTCTGCCCAAGTCTTTTCCATAGGAATTAGTTTCGAAGTGTGTATTTTCCCCTTTATCTTTCTCCTTTTGGGGGATGGAGGTGGATGGGGCAAGAGATTCCCACCTTGGCTTCTTAGTCCTTTCCTAGGATTTGATCCTGTTAGGATATTCTCTGTTAGAAAGCACTGAGCAAGCAGAGGAAGACAAATATCATATGATTTCTCTCATCTATGGAACATAAGAACTAGGATGATCGGTAGGGGAAGAAAGGGATAAAGAAAGGGGGGTAATCAGAAGGGAGAATGAAACATGAGAGACTATGGACTATGAGAAACAAACTGAGGGCTTCAGAGGGGAGGGGGGTGGGGGGAATGGGATAGACCGGTGATGGGTAGTAAGGAGGGCATGTATTGCATGGTGCACTGGGTGTTATACACAATTAATGAATCATCGAGCCTTACATCGGAAACCGGGGATGTACTGTATGGTGACTAACATAATATAATAAAAAACATTAAAAAAAATAAAATAAAAATAAATTAAAAATAAATTAAAAAAGAAAGAAAGAAAGAAAGAAAGCACTGAGCACAACTTTCTACCACTGATCCTTCTGATACATCAGTGTAGGCTTTACGTAAGAACTGAGGAGCTCTCGTGCTATGGATGTTTGTCCTTTCATGAACCTTCTATATTAACAACACATCGCCACTGGTGATTTGGGGGTTTGTGTGTGTGTGTGTGTGTGTGTGATATTTTACCCTACCGCCTCAGGTTGGGTTGCTAGAAAGGCTATCCCAATATCATGCACGCATTATTTCCCCAAAACTACAGGATTTGTTGCTGGTCCTTGCTTGTCTCCACTGCACCAAATAGCATTTCACGTGAGATTCTGTGCAGCTGCAGAAAGTTCCCACAGCCAACGGGGGCTGGAGAGTCCTTCTCCACACCCGCTGTCCCGACTCAGAAATCAGGCCCTGACTATGATTTCATTGACATAATAATACTGGTGGATAATTCATTACTCTGGGGAATTTGAGGTTTCGAAGCATCCTAACCTAATTCAATAAAGAAACCTAAGATGAGAGCAGTACCAAAAAAGAAAGGTTTCAGGTGTGTTTGCCACTAGTTTTACTATATACAGCACACTAAGTATGAACTCAGGGTAAATTACCATGTCACTGAGGAAGTTACTTAACCTCTGTGGGTCTCAATCACTATACCTATTCACAAAGCTTTTTTGAGAATCAAGCAAGAATGCATATAAATCGTGTCGGCAGCGTGCCTGACCCGTGGCAAGTCCTCAAGGAGAAGTAGCTATGACAATCGTGAAAACCCGGGCAAGTTGCTTTTCTCCTTGGTGACTCTATTCTTCCCTCTTCAAAACAGAGATAAAAGTTATCTTTTAGTGTCATCTGATAAGAGTGTTTTATAACTTAATGCCCATTAAATGCACCGAGAGTCTCGGATGAGAGCCCCTCTGTGAAGGCAGAAATTTATACTATTTTTCAGAGAAGCAGTTAGCTATGATTTAATACGAAATATTTGTTCTCCTAATACTTTATTAATAAAACTGACGCCACATATGTAAGCTTTCTAAATGTTCCAATTCATTACTCTAAGTGCCTCTTTATCAAATGGAAACATCTGTGTTGAAACAACTTTGATTCAGTGCTTATCACAGTGACGGTGGTACTCGTCAGGGCTACAATAAATTTCTTTGCATGTTTGCATATATTTGAGATGCTCAACAATTAATTAGAGAGGGAAGATGTTCCTTTAGTAAAAATAAAACAGCAGATCGGGAAAGAGGAATCCTTATTCATCAGGTTCTAAGGGACTTTCTGACATTTTTGTTCTTTTTCTTTTTTAGTTTAAGGACAAATCACTGATTCTTAATTTGAATGCCAATTTCTAAACTGAGATCCTGTTTAAAGTCAGATATGGCTCTGGTGGCCAAGGTTGTTTGGAGAAATGCTAAGAGTCATGAATAGTCAAGGTTTGTAAATACGGATGTCACCTGCTCTGCTACCCCAGCCCCAAATGTGAAGCAGGCCGACTAACAAACCCTGGAAGAGTGCCTGGCACACAGGAAACAATATATATTTCTAATAAATAAATAAGCTCATTTCTACACTTCTAGGGCTTGTGCTCACGAGCAAGAAAGCAATCCCATGGTGGGTGGGGACAGTGATCTCCCGCTCACATGAGGAAACAGTACAGTCTCACCCACAGAGGTTCACCAGGCTCCATTCCTGTGTATTCCTCATGCCTACTGGGTCATACTGTCAAGCTCGAGTTTTCCCAGTCTATTTTATTACATTATCTTACCAGCCCAACCTAGAGGAGACAGACATATGACCCAACATTCATGACCGTTTGGTTATACTCCCACCTTTTATGGACCTTTTAATATGATCTTGGCAATGCAATGATTTGAAACCAGTAAGTAACTATAGTGATAATAAATCAGTAAGAACAATCGGATACTCCTGAGAATAGAGGTCAGCTTCCTAAAAGACTTGAATTCGGACATCAAAGTAGTAGCTACTGTGTGAAGGAAAACGAGGGCTAATCACATCTGGAAGGGAATGTGTTCTCTGTGGAAGAGAACAAGGGCCCTAACCTCGAAAGCAGTGGGTCTCCAACTTCAGTGAGCGTCAGAATGCCCAGGAAGACCCGTTCAAACAATTTGCTTGGCCCGTTCTCAAAGCTCCTGACTTAGTACGTCCGGAATAGAGTCTGTTCGTCTGCAGTTTAACGACTTCCCAGGGAGTACTGGCCACACTTTGAGAACCACTCCCCTGAAGTTTAGATTGAGGGTTACAAACTCAGGGGGGTTCAACAGCCAGACAGCAACATAAAGGACTGGGTGTAGCAACAGGGAGTAGCAAGGCCTGTGGTGGGCTGCAAAGTGTATTCATGATATAACAAAAGCATTAGTGGAATCACAGTGCGGCAAGGCAGACGTCTGGGAGCCTGGCTCAGCTGTTCGCTTGCCACTGTTCGCTCCAACACCTCGAAATGTATGCTTTAAAGAACCACAGAAATTCATACCATAATCCGAGTTTTATGACTTGGATTAAGCCTCTTCTTTCCCTAGTCCTTTCTCAGAGAAGTTACAGATCATTCGTGATCACGGCATCATACTAAGTCACGCCCACTGGAAATGAACTGACCTTGCCACCTGGGACGCGCTGTGATGAGAGCATCTTCTAAGACTCAGCAAGGTGTGCTGTGTGTTTTGCATCTTCCCCTCCAGACTCACTCTCCGTCCTCCCCACCTTGCTGTGCTCCCAGAGGCTGACCACTGGGGACTGACGGAGCTGGGCTTCCTTGCCTTCCAGTTCCTGGCTGGGATGGCCCGTGCGAAGCAGGCACAAGAGAAGGAGACCGGAGGCAGCAAGAGGGAGCGGTCGCCCGCCCCGGGCCGCGATGGTCAGTGGTGCCGCTATTCTAGGGCCGCAGCTCCCATCGGGCGGCCCTCTCCTGGGCTTACAGACACCTCTTCTAGGAAGCCTCTCCTTTCCCTGATCACTTCATGTCTAAGGATGCAAACAGCTCCCTGCTTCCCCAGTCCTTGCTGGTCTCCCTCGGCCCTGACCGAACCTTTTTACTAGTCCCTCTGTTGTATTCCATTCGCTCGCCCCTTGTGAAGGTCCTGTGTTCCCCACCTAGACCCTGCCTGATTCAGTTTTATTGGACAAGATGTGGAATATTCCTTATTAGTATCAAAATCACCTAAGACAATCTAAGCAGCCAAAAAGCAAACAGTAGAACAGTGATCATTTATTCTTTGGTAAAACCAAACACTAAATGCTGCTCAGTTACGGAACTCACATTTTTTTCAAGTACCAATCAAGCATTTTACTTGTGGAGCCCAGGTTCAGGTTGTTCAGGGGAAGACCGGATAAGCACAAAATCAGCTTTACATGAGGGATCCTGCTGCCGAAGCCTCAGGATTTGTAGTGCTGTCATGGGCCTCCAGGCTCGGCAGCTTCTGAAAGCAGTGATGGGAGCCCCTGACAAAGAGACTGTCTGTTACCATGCGGGGACCCCAGAGCCAGGATGCAGTGCACACATCTGACATCGCAACACGACTATTCACATTTCTCCAGTCTGTGACACATGTGGGACAAACATCAATCCTTTAGTTCTGCAGGGTTCTGGCAATGGAAAACGCCACAGGTAACTAAAAACAGAACTTGATGATCTCCATAAATTGGTCACCTGGTGAAATCAGGCTGCCAGGGCCTTGTTAGGAGTGACAGATCAGGATCACTTCTTAGTCGGTGACATGAAAACACAAACCATCCTGGGCCATGAGACAAAGCCACAAACGGGAGATGGGAGATCGGTGGCTCGCAGGCACGGCACAATCCACAGGCATGTTACCAGTCCAGACAGTGTTTTCATTTTGTTCATTTGGTTGCCACCATGTAATATTTGGAGGATTTCATATAAATATTCGGTTTTCAGCTTTTACTGAAAAGAATGTTCTCGTAGCAGTCTGATGCTGTACATGGAGTAGAAAACTTGATAAACCTTGGGGCGCCTGGGTGGCACAGGGGCGCCTGGGTGGCACAGCAGTTAAGCGTCTGCCTTCGGCTCAGGGCGTGATCCCGGCGTCATGGGATCGAGCCCCACATCAGGCTCCTCCGCTATGAGCCTGCTTCTTCCTCTCCCACTCCCCCTGCCTGTGTTCCCTCTCTCGCTGGCCGTCTCTATCTCTGTCGAATAAATAAATAAAATCTTTAAAAAAAAAAAAGAAAGAAAACTTGATAAACCTTGATGGAAATATTAATGGCTATAAACTAATAAGAGAATGAGAAAGGTTCGATGTGGCCCAACACCTAGAGAGACACTAATAATCACGTATCTGTTGATGGCAAGGCAGCCACTAGAGAGATGGACAAAGAATACACATTTAGGTCAGCCTGAGGTTCAGCAAGCACATGCTTGTGATTCCATCATTGCTAAGGAACGACTGCGTCCAAGGGCATTATCTTCTCCTTTGTCACTGGAATGGTGGGAGACATCCATTTAACGGGTAGCGTGGGAGTGGGAAGCTGGACAGCCCAGCTCTGGTCACAGTTTGGTCACAACAAACTCAGAAGGAAAACCACGCTTCCCCCCATGTGTGGTAATAAATGTATCAGCTACTGGGAAGGTTCTTCTATGAAAACCCGGCTTTTTGACCTCCAGACCTGTCCCATTGCCTAGAAGACATTAGGCCACAGTGACAGATAAGGCTCCAGGTTTGAAAACAGAGCCTAACCAGTACTGAGAGTAAGAAATGACATTGGATTCCCTGGGCCTTCCAAGAAGGTGAGCAGGCCGGGACCGTGTGCCCCCCTTTCTGCCATGGACTAATTTAATGACGTTTCCACTTCAATGTGGGACCAAACCATTCTAGGGCCCTTCTTTCATCTTCTCTTTCTCTCGCCTTTGTCATCCTCACTCTTTAAAACACACACACACACACACACACACACACACACACACACAGACACCACTTTACAGATAGAGAACAAAAGAGGTTTACAGAGAAAAAAACACTTGCCAGAATGGAAAACATTCCATTTCTCAGCTCGGGTCTTCCAGTCGGTCCACCCAGACTCTTCCCGAACTCTGGCTAATGCACACCACAATTCAAGTTTTAAATAATAATAGCTAACATTTAACTGCACTAAGCATATAATTATGGACCAGGTAGGTGTATATCACTTTATTTAGACCTCTTCTTCCTCTTCCTCCTCCTCCTTCTCTTCTTCCTATCCACCCCCTTCCTCTCCTTTTCCCTCTTCTTTTAGTTTCAAGTTTTAATTTAAATTCCAGTTAGTTAACACACAGCGTAACATTAGTTTCAGGAGTAGATTTAGTGATTCATCACTTCCATACAACACCCGGTGCTCATCACAACAAGTGCCCTCTGTAATCTCCATCACCTCTTTAACCATCCCCCCTCCTACTTCCCCTCCAGCAACCCTCAGTTTGTTCTCTATAATTAAGAGTCTGTTTCTTGGTTTGCCTCCCCCCCCCCATTTTCATCTGTTTTGTTTCTTAAATTCCGCATATGAGGGAAATCATATGGTTTTGTTTTTCTCTGACTTATTTTGCTTAGCATTATACTCTCTAGCCCGATTCATGTCCTTGAAAATGGCAAGACTTCATTCTTCTTGATGGCTGAGTAATATTCCATTGTGATTGTATACACACACACACACACACACACACACACGACATCCTCTTTACCCATTCATCAGTCGATGGACATCCGGGCTCTTTCCATAATTTGGCTCTTGTAGATAATACTGCTATAAAGATCAGGGTGCATGTGCCCCTTTGAATCGCTGTTTTTATATCCTTTGGGTAAATACCTAGTAGTGCGATGGCTGGATCATAGGGCAGCTCTATTTTTAACTTTTTGAGGAACCTCCATACTGTTTTCCAGAGTGGCTGTACCAGCTGCATTCCCACCAGCGGTGTAAGAGGGCTCCCCTTTCTCTGCATCCTCGCCAACACCTGTTGTTTTCTGTGTTGTTGATTTTACCCGTTCCGACCTGTGTAAGGTGATAGCTCCTTGCAGTTTTGATTTGCATTTCCCTGAAGATCAGCGATGTTTAGCATCCTTTCATGTGTCCTTTAGAGCTCCTCTTTTAATTCTCTTGACACACTTGCGAGGCAAGCACCAGTCTATCTCAGTTTTAAAGTTGAGGAAACTGAAGCTCAGGAACGTTCAAGGTCATCCCAACAGTAAGTGGCACAGCCGGGATTCAAAATTGATTTCTCTGATCCCAGAATCTGAGTAAATATATCACACCGAATATACTAAACTCGTTTCCTCAGAGGTTGTCATGGAAAAGTCCTTTGTCGCCTGTACAGACCAAAAGGAAGGCACAGAGAAGTAAACAGTTTCCTCAACATCACAGTCTCTACATGAGTAAGTGTGAACAGGGACCCAGAACTTGAACTGGGGTATTCCCAGGGTTCCAAATAAGCAAATTCTGCCCAGTTCTGTTTTCCTCATTCAGCACAGTATCATGCAAGCTTCACTCTAGGTAAGATTATAAATCAATGACCTTTGGCCTTCCAGAGCGTGAGGGCAGCCTTCAGACTCTTTTCAACAAAGAGCCGGGGCCTCGGTCCTTCCCCAGAAGGGAAGGAATTCTGCCAGCAACCTGCATGAGCTGGGAACGCCACTTGGTGACACCTTGATTGCAGCGTTGGTAGGCCCTGAGCAGAGGACCCAGTTAAACCATGCCCACCCTCCCGACCCGCAAAAACTGTGAGATGGTGAATGTGTGTTATTTTTAGCCATTAAATTGTAGTAATCTGTTACATAGCAATAAAAATACCTGATAAACCATAAAACAGGGATATTGGCCAAAAAAAATGCGTGTCTAATTTTTTTCAACTGACAGCAGTCCCTCAGAGAATTCAGAAGCAGGCAAGAAAGCTCTCAAAGCAGTTTTTAAGGGCTTCGTTCTGGGGGATCTAGTATGTGGGCGGCACTGAGCTTAGTGGAGGTTTCCTAGAGGAGCCAAGGATGCCCCCAACACTGCCCCCAGGGAGACAGAGACTCCAAACAAGCAATTGTGATATAGGAAGTTCGAGAAGAGCAGGGTCTAGAACCCGAGCTGTGGAAGGAAGGTGGGAGGGAGGTTTGGCAAGAGCATCAGAGAGGGATAACTTAGGATTTAGACCTTCCAGGAAGAGGAGTGAGAGCACCTCACAAAGCAGTTTATTATTACTCTGGTGAAGTAAACAGGCCTAGTTCTGCTTTTCCTTGGTGAAGCCCTCTTTGACTTCTACTGATTCATATTTAATATTTCCTAATCCCAGAAAGATCGAAAAGCTACAGAAGGGGTAATGGACACTGGCTACTATTGGTAACGCACTCACTCCTCTTACTGGCCCAGCGCTCCCATCCTGCAGCACCTGTGACTTCGGAGGTTTGTGTTGGAGCACTGGAACCACCTCACCCGTGCAGAGAGCTAGGGGTGCCTGGGAGGCCTACTGCCACTTCTACCCCAGTGCTCCCAGCCGGCAGCCAATGACATGATGGACCAGTGTGGAAGGACAACAGCCCAATTCTTTCCCACGAAGCAGGACAAACTCTAGAATAGTTAATACTCCAGAGCTCCCAAGAGAATCAGACATCACTGGAAACCACACCCTTTCTGAGTTTCTTCTCCATTCCCTCGCCTGCTCCCTTGCTGGGGATGTTCCTCCTTAATAAATCTCTTACACTCAAATCCTTAGCTCAGGACCTGCCTCAAGGAGAACCCAAGTTAAGCAAAAAGAGAAAGAGAAATAACCCATGGCTCTAGACATGTGGTGTCTGACTGAATTTTGGAGCTTATTGATTTACTTTGCCCAGAGAACATATCTAGAATGTTCTCTGAAGTGGGGTGAGTCAGAGCATCATGCCCCTCCCCCAAGGTCACATACTTCTTCCTAAGTGCTCCATCCTCTGGTGCCCATTCCTAAGGTCCAACACTTCTTGCCCCCACCCTGCAGCTGCTGCCACCCTCCCCCAAGCCACCAAGGAAAAAGAGCCTGCGAACGATCTACATGACCTGGACAAGGGACAATGTGGCTGAGTCCGACACCCACATTTAAAAGTGAAAACATTTTTTTAAAAGGTGAAAAATTAAGACTTGTAAGTGATCTCAAGAAAAACTATAATAGGAACAGTGACCTTAGCTCTCGAACCCAAAACTTGCACCATGACAACATACACTATGACCCATACTCTCTCTCTAATGGTTTATTATGGAGGAAAAATTCAGACCCCTGGAACTTTTCCCTACTAACTACACAAAGATATGCTACTGGCCCCCGTGAAACATGTGAAATCAGGACAATATTCACACTATGAATATGTAATTGTAAAATAACTCTCCTAAAAAGGGAAACCCTTCCCTGTATCGTATATTGCTTTCATTTATGCTTAAAATCTACTTAAGAGGGCTTGCCGTCTGGTATTTCAGAGTTGGAAACCAAAGAGAAAAAGTAAATGAACAACATATGTCCTTGCTTGGATCCTAATCCAGCCTGCTAAAGAATATCTAGAAGGTAAGTTTTACTCTTTTCACTTCGATTTGAAACAACATCCCTGGGTTAGGAACGAAAAGTAGGCCACCAGCAAAGGCTGGATCCCTTCATACGAAACAGAGACTTTTAACCACACCACCCCCTCCCACCAAGTAGTTTTCACAATTTCACAGAGCTATTTTAAAATGTTCTTTGGGGAAAACAGAAATTAAAATTTCCCTAAAACAATCCCTTAAGGGAAGGCAACAAAGTATTTCAAATTTGAGTCAGCAATTTATTGCATGAAGGCTGTTTAATCTTCATACACTACTTTGAATATTTCACTTTGTTTTGTAAGACAAACCACCTACGAAACATGAACAACAGAACCGGGAAGTGTCAGGGGACCCCAGTGACAGCCAAATAAACAGCAGTGAAGCCCAGTGCGTCCGCAAGGCTGCGAAGTGCGCACAGCCAACAGCGCGCTCCCAGCGTCAGGAGGGCGGGTGGCCAGTTCATGGCATCGGGAAGCTGCAAGTTTTGTTCCCAGCTGTGGAGCTGAGTGACTTCGAGTGGGTTACCTCACTTCAGTGAGCCTCGTTTTCTAGATCTGTAACATGGGGTGAATGATACCTTTCATGGCGCCAGGGTGTGGATTAAAGGTGATACGTGTACGTAACCGGATGGAGAAATATTTCTTGACCAGGATTCCAGGATATCTGAGGAAGGCAAACCGGTCTGATAGAGCTGCTCTCCCTACTCCACCCTCATTTTCAAGAAGAACAGTTAAAGAGCTGGACACTTCTCAAAGAAATGTCTACTACGAGGAGGGTCCAAAGTAAGGAATGAAGGCTGGGCAGGGTTCGGGGGAGTGTTAGAAACACTTTCAGAGGAAAACATAGGAGAATATCTCCGTGGCTTAGAGTAGTCAAAGGTTTCTTAGAGAAGTCACGGAAAACAATACCATAAACAAAAAAATTAGATATTAGACTTCAACAAAATTAAGAACTTCTGCTCATTAAGAACATTAGTAGGCAAGCCATAGACTGGGAGAAATATATCCCACAAATGACTGATACCAGTGAAACAATAAAGGACTCAGTAAATGACCTCCCCAAAAGGCAAAAAATTTGGACACTTTATAAAAGAAGATCTAAACATGGCCAGTGAACCCACACACGTGTAGTCAACAGCATTAGTAATCAGAGAAACGCAAATCAAAACCACAGTAAGACACCACCACCCCGACAGCCACCCGAAGAACTAAAATGAAAAAGGGTGACTACCCCAAATGTTGACAGTAACACAGAAATTGGACCTCACACACACTGGGAGATATAAAATGGCACAAGCCTTTTGGGAAAAGGTTTGACAGTTTTCAAGACAAAACTAAACACACACCGGCCTTATGACTAGCAATTTTACTCTATGGTACGTACCAAAATGAAAACATACATTCATAAAAAGACTTGCACAAGAACTTTCATAGCACTTTTATTCATTAGACCCAAAAACCCTGGGCATAGTCCAGGAGAATGGAGGAAAAAAACATGGAACAATGGAATACTACTCAGCAATAAAAGGAAAAGAATTACTGATAAATGCGGCAATGGAGGAGAAGCTCAAAACACGCCGAGACAAAGCAGCTCGACCACACACTGTATGCTGAGAAGTGTGAAGGGTTGGAGACTTTTCCCTGTTAGGGAGCCAACCAGTTAGCCTGCCCCCTTTTCACAGATGCCGGTAGAATACACAGGGCTCCTGGGTCAGTGACAAATGACCATAGTACTCGCAGCTATAGCAACAGCCATAGCATCAGCATTTTCCTGCACAGGTCCCCAAACCTGATTCCCACAGGGTGACACGAGGAGCCAGGGGACAGCTGCGCACACAGTGGAGACCCTGCACTTGGCGAAGCTGCATCCTTTAGAGCGGGCAGTGAGTATGACTGCTCTTTGCTCCCCAGGCAGACATGATCTTTGCATTCCACAGCCACCTGCTAAACAAACATCCTTCGAAAGAGTCCAGGACAAAGGCCATTAGTGCTTCTGGTAGCAAGGTGTGCAGACTTGTGAGCCATCGTGAATAGAGCTGTACCCCCACACTGGATAATTCCACTTAACATGAATTCTATAGGAGCCAAGTCATTTAGGGCAGAAAAAATGAAAACCGTTTTTCTTTGGTGGTGTGGGAGTGGGGGTGGGTCACACAGGGCACATTCTGGGTAGCGGTTATGCTCTATATCTTGATAGGGTTTTTGGTTATACAGGCATATGCATTTGTCAAAACTCAGTGAAAGCACACTTAAGAATTGTGTGTTTCATTGGAGGTAAAATTTTATATCAAAAGAAAAAGCTGCAAACAAATGTTGAACTTCAATTAATGATATGCATGCCAAAGTGCTTGGAGGGGACGCAAGTTATCTGCAATTTACTCTGTAAAACACTGAAAATAAGCGTGATTAACAGATCGATAAAGAGATAAATAGAGGGGAGCCCTGCATAAAGCAAGTACAGTACAGTGTTCACGGTGGAGCCCAGCTGGCGCTGTTCCAGGTATTTGCTGTAAGACGCTTTCAACTGTGCTATTCGTTCAAAAATATTTAAAATGAAGATGTTGAAGAAAAAATGAAAGTCTAATAAAAGAATAAAAAGAAAACACGGATAGCCAGGAGGAGATAGCCTTTCTAAATTAAACAACAAAGGAAAACCATAACAGGAAAAAATTGATAGAGACGGCTGCACTATTAATTTCTTAAATTCACACATAGGCTAAATGCACTTCCATCCCCCACACACATACATAGTCAAGTGGTGAAAATGAAGCGTTCTCACAAGTCAAAAAGAAAAAAAAAATAATACCAATAGAAAAATAAGCGCGGGTCATGAAGAGGCAACTCAGAAAAAACAAATGCAACAGTTAATAATCTATTACAAATAACATGGGCAGCATTAACAGTAATCGGAGATACAAACCGAAACACCAGTAAGATGCCCCTTTTGCCTATTTGATTGGCAGAGGATTTTTAAATGATCATCCCCTATGTTGGTGTGGATATGAGGCTGATTAACTGGCCAGCTTGACTCTCAACCCCTCCACTTAACAAGCTGAATGACCCTGGGCTGGGTACCCAACCTTTCTGCATCTCCGTGTCCTCATCCCTAATAGGGGGAAAATAATATTATCTGTTAAGTTAATATGCTACATTTCGACAGTGAATCTGGGCACAAGAATATGGCAATAGTCCGAACGGAAAACTAACCCCAAACAAAACAAAATTCAGCATGTAGATCTTTGGGAACGTAGAGCACAGAACTCGGAGGGTCCAAATCACGAACTCAGTCACTGTGAGAGGAACTCTGCTCTGTGATGAAAAAAATACCTCAAGTATGTTTCAAATAAATATATGGCTAACTCATTTTTTTGAGGAGTTTAAATGTTAAACTGTTGCATTAATATTTTTCCCAGAGGCAAAACATATACTTATGCTTGCCAAAGGTCAGGCACAACTTAAAGAAACCTTCACAAAGTCACATTTGAATTTTTTCCTTTCACAAACAAGACAGAGCAAAAATCATCAAAATTCTTTCCACAGAAGACTTTTCCATCATTGTGGCAAGTTAAAAAAAATACAGTAAAATAGAAGGAAAAGACACTTTCTGAAAGCTGGGTTTTTTGAATGGTAACATCTCAGACCTGGAGCAGCTGTGATGCTGTTTCCAGGATCACCTCCTCCCCTGTCACCACAGAGCCTCTGGGTATCATCAGTGCCTGGGTCGGGGAGGCCACCTCTGCCTACCTGTCTCAGGGCTGGATACAGACCTGCCTGGAGAACCCAAGCAGTGGCTCCCAGTTAGAAGCACAGACATCTCTCTTCCCTGACAAATGTCTGGGCTGCGTTCGACTACACTTTCCCTTTTTTCTACACCTTAGTGACCTAATTTTCTGTCACTTGATTTTTAAAATGAGTCTGTCCACTCCAGTTTAAAAATGGCAGTCTAATACCTTCAGCCCCTCCCCCGTCATAGACTGGACTAGACAGGCCTTCATGCAGGGGCTGGAGGGGCACGCCTGCCTCTGAGATTCTTCCTCTCCCGCCCACCAACAGCTGATGGCACTCAAGTGAACAAGAACAGAGACCAGAGCCAATTCTCACCATTAACCAGTCATTCCTCTGTGAGAATTTTTTGTTTGTTTTTTAGAGAGCAGGTGGGAGAATCCCAAGCAGACTCCATACCCAGCACGGAGCCTAAGGTGGGGTCCACAGACCTGAGATCATGACCTGAGCCAAAATCAAGAGTCGGACGTTCAACAGACTGAGCCACCCAGGCGTCCCCTCCCTGTGGGATTTTTACTCCGTCTGTCCCCCCCCATCCCAACCCCAGCTGGAGCTGGGTTTGGATGGGGATGATTTCCTCAGGGAGAGGGTGTTCATTTTCCCTCTAGGTCACTACATCAGAGAGGCACCCGTGTCTCCCTACAGCTCCTCCTCTCCATTATTTCTGGTACTCCTGCAGGAGCCACTGGAATCACAGCATCTCTCTTCCACAGCTTCCAGAGCCTTAGAGAGTTGCAGGGATGGGGCTGGTTGGCCCTGTCTCCTTCCTACACCCCACACCGCTGCGTGGGCAAGCTGTTCTGTGTGCCTCTCTAGAGCAGCCGTGGGCCCCCAGGCTCATGCTCACACCCCAGCCCTCCTGGTCCTCCAGTGGCACCTGGACAGCTCTTCCCAGCCTCTCTCCTGTGGAGACACTAAGATGGGTCTGTGGGTTGAGCATAAAACCCATGGAAAAGACAACATTCCCTCTGTCCTCTCTCACAGGGGTCTCTTCAGGGTTAGAGCGTTTGTGGGCAGATTCTGTAGCTCCTTAGCTGTTAGGGGAGAGGGTTAGAGAAGGAGAAGATGTCCAGCCCCAGGGGCAGGTGGCTCAACTTTCACTGTGAGCTTTAGGACTCAACTGTAAATCAGGACAATGTAAAAATTCCCACTTGATATTACATGTGCATGTATATTTCTTTCTGCTTTTTATTTAAATTCGTGTC
This sequence comes from Ursus americanus, assembly GCF_024610735.1. Classification (NCBI taxonomy): domain Eukaryota; kingdom Metazoa; phylum Chordata; class Mammalia; order Carnivora; family Ursidae; genus Ursus; species Ursus americanus. The sequence goes on along the minus strand of NC_142152.1, from coordinate 1,253,669 downwards.
AGGTAACATACAGTATAATATTAGTTTCAGGTATACAATTTAGTGATTCAACACTTACATGCATCACCATGGCTCATCACAAGTACCCTCCTTAATTCCCATCACCTATTTACCCATCCCCTCACCCACCTCCCCTCTGGTTACCATCAGTTCTCTATAGTCAAGAGCCTATTTCTTGGTTAGCCTCTCTCTCCCTCTTTTTTTGCCTGTGCCCATCTCTTTTATTTCTTAAATTACACATATGAGTGAACTTATATGATATTTGTCTTTCTCTGGACCACCTTCTTACACCATACATATGCACATGTATTTCTCCCAGAAATGTGGATTAAAAAGCATAAATGAGGAGATGGAGAAAAGATGGCAGAGGAGTAGGGGACCTTTTTTCAGCTGGTCCTCTGAATCAAGCTGGATATTTACCAGACCATCCTGAACACCCACAAAATCAGCCCGAGAAGTAGGTAGATACATCTGGATCTCTACAAATGAACACCTCTGGCACTGAGGATTGAGGTACGAAGCAGAGAGCCGTGAATCCGCGCACAGATATCGGACGATAAACAGAAGGGGGAGGGAGCCCCTGCGATCGGGCGCCGGGAAGCAGAAGCTACCTGCACTGGGGAGGGGGCCAGATTCGCAGAACAGCACCCGCGAGAGAGCAGAATGAGACCATGAGCCTGGGAACGTGCCCGACCAGACTGAAAACTGGAGCTCTGGAGCGCTCACTGGAACCGGACTGAAACCAGGAGCTCGGGAGCACGCACTCGAACTAGACAGAAACCAGAACTCCAGAGCACACGAGAACCACACTGAAACAGGGAGCTCGGGAGCACGCATGGGAACGGGGGCAGCTGGCGGTGTTAGAAGCACAAAGGACAGAGACCTGCCAGCCCTGGAAGCGAGGGCTGAGAGGGTGACTGTGGGGCGCACAACCTGGGACACTGCGGGGTTTTCAGCAGCACTGATGGAAACAGAGTTAAAGTGGCCAGGAGAGCTCAGTGGAGAGCGGACTGTGATCTCTCTGTTCTGAGACAGAGGCTACGATACAGACACTGCTGCTCTCTCAGAAGAGTCACAGAAAACGGCCAGGGAAAGCCGCCAGAGAACAAAAGCCCAGAAATACCAGCTCACATTGTGCCCATCCCCATCCCCCCTCACAGGGGACATGGAGACTCTACCCAAACAGGGTTGCCTGAATATCAGCATGGCAGGCCCCTCCCCCAGAAGGCAGGCTGAAAAATCAAGAAGCCCACATCCCTAAGGTCCCTATGAAACAAGTGCACACTGCCTGGGTCTGTGCATCTCCGCAACCTCTCCTCATCAGAATGAGAAGGAGGAGGAATCTCCAGCAAATAAAGAAGACAGAGACTGTGGCCTCTGCCACAGAACTGATGGACATAGATATAATCAAATTGTCAGAAATGGAGTTCAAAGTAACAATGGTCAAGATGATGTGTGGGCTTGAAAAAACTATTAACGAAAAATTAACGAGAATATAGAATCTCTAAGGGTGGAAATGAGAGTGAATCTGGCAGAAATTAAAAATGCTATGACTCAAATGCAGTCTAAACTGGATGCTCTGACGGCCAGGGTAAATGAGGCAGAAGAACGAATTAGTGAATTGGAAGATGGGATGGTAGAAGAGAAGGAAGAAATGGAAACTTGGCTCAAAAAAAATCCAATCTCAAGAATGTAGATTACGGGAGATTACTGACTCAGTGAAACGTTCCAATGTCAGAATCATTGGCCTCCCCGAGGGGGGGGGGAGAAAAAGAGAGGTCTAGAAGAGATATTTGAACAAACTGTAGCTAAGAACTTCCCTAATCTGACAAAGGAAACAAGCATTTGTGCCCAAAAGGCTGAGAGGACCCCTCCCAAGATCAATGAGAACAGACCAACTCCACATCACATAATAGTACAATTCGCAAATATTAGATCCAAGGATACAATCTTGAAAGTGGCCAGGGGGAAGAGAATCCTCACATACGAGGGAAGAACATCAGAATAACGTCAGACCTGTCTACACAGACCTGGCAGGCCAGGAAAAGCTGGCAAGACATATTCAGAGCACTAAGTGAGAAGAACATGCAGCCAAGGATCCTTTATCCAGCAAGGCTGTCATTCAGGATTGATGGAGAGACAAGGAGCTTCCAAGACCGGCAGAAACTGAAAGAATATGTGACCACCAAGCCAGCTCTACAGGAAATATTAAGGGGGGGTTCTATAAAAGTAAAAAGACCCTAAGAGTGATACAGAACAGAAATTTACAATCTATAGAAACAAAGACTTCACAGGCAGCATGACATCATTAAAATCATCTCTCTCAATAATCACTCTCAATGTGAATGGCCTAAATGCTCCCATAAAACTCCACAGGGTTGCAGATTGGATAAAAAGACATGACCCATCCATATGCTGTATACAAGAGGCTCATTTTGAACCTAAAGATACATCCAGACTGAAAGTGAAGGGATGGAGAACCATTTTTCATGCCAATGGACCTCAAAAGAAAGCTGGGGTAGCAATTCTCATATCAGACAGATTAGATTTTAAACTAAAGCCTGTAGTTAAGAGATACAGAAGGACTCTATATTATTCTTAAAGGATGTATCCAACAAGTGGATATGACGATTATAATATCTATGCCCCCAACAGGGGAGCAGCTAGATATGCAAGCCAACTCTTAACCAGAATAAAGAGACATATAGATAATAATATGTTAATAGTAGGGGACCTCAACACTCCTCTCTCATCAATAGATAGATCACCTAAACAGAAAATTAACAAAGAAACAAGAGCTTTGAATGACATACTGGACCAGATGGACCTCATAGATATATATGGAACTCTATACCCCAGAACAACAGAATACTCATTCTTTTCTAATGCACATGGAACTTTCTCCAGAATAGACCGTATATTGGGTCACAAAACAGGTCTCAACCGATACCAAAAAACTGAGATTATTACCTGCATATTCTCAGACCACAATGCTTTGAAACTGGAACTCAACCACAAAGAAAAATTTGGGAGAAACTCAAACACTTGGAAACTAAGAACCATCCTACTTAAGAATGATTGGGTAAACCAGGGAATTAAAAATGAGCTTACGCAATTTATGGAAACCAATGAGAATGAAAACACATTAGTCCAAAATCTACAGGACACTGCAAAAGCAGTCCTAAGGGGAAAATACATAGCTATCCAAGTCTCACTCAAAAGAACAGAAAAATCTAAAATGCAGTTTTTATATTCTCACCTCAAGAAGCTGGAGCTGGAACAGAAGAACAGGCCTAACCCACGCACGAGAAGGCAGGTGATCAAGATTAGAGCAGAGATCAATGAATTAGAAACCAGGAGCACAGTAGAGCAGATCAACAGAACTAGAAGCTGGTTCTTTGCAAGAATAAATAAGATTGATAAGCCACTGTCCAGACTTATTCAAAAGTATAGAGAAAGGACCCAAATTAATAAGATTATGAATGAAAGGGAAGAGATCACAACCAACACCAAAGAAATAGGAAGGATCATTAGAAACTTTTATCAACAGCTTTATGCCAATAAATTAAACAACCTGGAATAAATAGATGCCTTCCTGGAAACCTATAAACTACCAAGACTGAAACAGGAAGAAACTGATTATTTAAACAGACCGATTAATTATGAAGAGATTGAAGCAGTGATCAAAAATCTCCCCAAAAACAAGAGTCCAGGGCCTGACGGATTCCCCGGGGAATTCTACCAAACATTCAAAGAAGAAATAATACCTATTCTCCTGAAGCTGTTTCAAAAAATAGAAACAGAGGGAAAATTACCAAACTCATTCTATGAGGCCAGTATTACCTTGATCCCCAAACCAGGCAAAGACCCCATCAAAAAGGAGAATTACAGACCGATTTCCCTGATGAATATGGACGCCAAAATTCTCAACAAGATCCTAGCTAATAGGATCCAACAATAACATTAAAAGGATTATCCATCACAACCAAGTGGGATTCATCCCTGGGATGCAAGGGTTCAACATTCACAAATCGATCAGGGTGATAGATCACATCAATAAGAAAAGAGTCAAGAACCATATGATCCTCTCAATTGATGCAGAAAAAGCATTCAACAAAATACATCCTTTCCTGATTAAAACCCTTCAGAGTGTAGGGATAGAGGGTACATTCCTCAATTTCATAAAAACCATCCATGAAAAGCCTACAGTGAATATCATTCTCAATGGGGAAAAGCTGGAAGCCTTTCCCTTAAGATCAGGAACACGACAAGGATGCCCACTCTCGCCATTGTTATTCAACATAGTACTAGAAGTCCTTGCAACAGCAATCAGACAACAAAAAGGGATAAAAGGTATTCAAATCGGCAAAGAAGAAGTCAAACTGTCTCTCTTTGCAGATGACATGATACTCTATATGGAAAACCCAAAAGACTTCACCCCCAAATTACCAGAACTTATAGAACAATTCAGTAATGTGGCAGGATATAAAATCAATGCTCAGAACTCAGTTGCATTTCTATACACAAACAATGAGACTGAAGAAAGGGAAACTAGGGAATTGATTCCATTTACAATAGCACCAAAAATCATATGATATCTTGGAATTAACTTAACCAGAGTGGTAAAGGGTCTATATTCTAGAAACTACAGATCACTCTTGAAAGACATTGAAGAAGACACAAAAAGATGGAAAAACATTCCATGCTCATGGATCGGAAGAATAAACATAGTTAAAATGTCTATGCTACCCAGAGCAATCTACACTTTCAATGCTATCCCGATCAAAATACCAGTGACATTTTTCAAAGAGCTGGAACAAACAGCCCTTAAATTTGTGTGGAACCAGAAAAGGCCCCAAATCGCCAAGGAAATGTTGAAAAGGAAAAACAAAGCTGGGGGTATCACGTTGCCTGATTTCAAGCTATACTACAAAGCTGTGATCACCAAGACAGCATGGTACTGGCACAAAAACAGACACATAGACCAATGGAACAGAACAGAGAACCCAGAAATGGACCCTTGGCTCTATGGGCAACTAATCTTTGACAAAGCAGGAAAAAACATCCAGTGGAAAAAAGACAGTCTCTTCAGTAAATGGTGCTGGGAAAATTGGACAGCTACATGCAAAAGAATGAAACTTGACCACTCTCTAACACCATACACAAAGATAAACTCCAAATGGATGAAAGACCTCGATGTGAGACAGGAATCCATCAAAATCCTAGAGGACAACATAGGCTGTAACCTCTTTGACATCAGCCACAGCAACTTCTTCCATGACACATCTCCAAAGGCAAGAGAAATAAAAGAAAAAATGAACTTGTGGGACTTCATCAAGATAAAAAGCTTCTGCACAGCCAAGGAAACAGTCAAAAAAACTATGAGGCAGCCCACGGAATGGGAGAAGATATTGGCAAATGACACTACCGAGAAAAGACTGGTATCCAAGATCTATAAAGAACTTCTCAAACTCAATACACGAGAAACAAATAATCAAATCAAAAAATGGGCAGAAGATATGAACACTTTTCCAATGAAGACATACAAATGGCTAACAGACACATGAAAAAATGTTCAAAATCCTTAGCCATCAGGGAAATTCAAATCAAAACCACCTTGAGATACCACCTTACACCAGTTAGAATGGCAAAAATTGACAAGGCAGGAAACAACAAATGTTGGAGAGGATGTGGAGAAAGGGGATCCCTCTTACACTGTTGGTGGGAATGCAAGTTGGTACAGCCACTCTGGAAAACAGTGTGGAAGTCCCTCAAAAATTTAAAAATCGAGCTACCCTATGATCCAGCCATTGCACTACTGGGTATTTACCCCAAAGATACAGACATAGTGAAGAGAAGGGCCATATGCACCCCAATGTTCATAGCAGCATTGTCCACAATAGCCAAACTGTGGAAGGAGCAGAGATGTCCTTCAACAGACGAATGGATAAAGAAGATATGGTCCATATATACAATGAAATATTGCTCAGCCGTTAGAAAGAATGATTACACAACATTTGCAGCAACATGGACGGGACTGGAGGAGATTATGCTAAGTGAAATAAGTCAAGCAGAGAAAGACAATTATCATATGGTTTCACTCATTTATGGAACATAAGAAATAGCAGGGAGATCGGTAGGAGAAGGAAGGGAAGAATGAAGTGGGGGTAAATAGAAGGGGGAATGAACCACGGGAGACTACGGACTCTGGGAAACAAACTGAGGGTTTCAGAGGGGAGGAGGGTGGGAGATTGGAATAGGCTGATGATGGGTATTAAGGAGGGCACGTATTGCATGGTGCACTGGGTGTTATACGCAAACAATGAATCATGGAACACTACATCAAAAACTAAGGATGTACTGTATGGTGACTAATATAACATAATAAAAAATTTAAAAAATATAAATAAATAAATAAAGTATAAATGAATCAATATACATTATCTATTTAAGAAGAAGATTTTCAAAATGCTATAAAAGAGGTGGGTTAGTTCTATATTTACTGTGTGTAAGGGTAAGCAGTATAATTATTAACTCTGAACAAAGATAAAGACATCGGGCAGACCTTTAGGCCCCCAGGACGTCTCTGGTGGCATCTGTTGCTGGATTTGCCCTTACCTGGCTGATTAGAAAGTCAGAGTCACATGGGAAGTCAAGTACAGGCATGTATGGTCTTAGAGAAAGTTTAGGGCCTTCACTTGATCTGACCATCAAAGATCATACCCAAATTGATTTTGGTGACTAAGGGGATGTGAAGAAGAGAGCAGAAAATGCCCCTTTTTTAGAAACAAGCAATTATAGAAATCTTTGGCTTGAGGCATCATTGGCAAATGGGTGGTTTTTCTCAAGTATTACTTTTTTCAGTACTAAAGCTCGTTTGATTTAAAAAAAAATTTTTTTTAAGTAAACTCTACCCCCAACTTGGACTCAAACTCACAACTCCAAGATCAAGAGTCACATGTTCTACTGACTGAGCCAGCAAGGTGCCCCTGATTTTTTATTTTACTTGGACTATATCTGTCCAAAGCATTCATATACTTCTTTAATGTTCCTAAACACAGTATGCTGATCACGCTCTCCTTAACTATTCAAGGTCATCGTTACAAATCTCAGTTGGTGTTCTAGGATATAATACAGTAACATACTCAAAAGCCAATGATGTGAGCTGGCTCTCTGCCCCATACACTGAACAATCCCCAAATTCACTGCTTTTTAAATTATTTGTTTGATAGAGACTTTTCTGAAATTTTCCTTATGATCACTCAAATGGCCCTTCTCCCTGCCACATAGAGTCCATTAGAAGTTCTTATAATCTGATGTTCCTGGTCTTTGGGTTTGGAAACCAGATAACCATGTTCATTTGAACTGCATGAAAATCAAGAGTAAATTAGTTTCAAGAATGGTTCTGAGCAGCTCTCCAGGAAACAAAGCACATTATCTTCACTGCTTATGACATCAAGGTTTGCTGCTCAGGAACCATTTGTGGTTCGTTCTTTGTTCCTGGCTCTATTCAGATGGGTGAAGTTACCAGATAGCTTATTTGAGTTCCAAATAAGTAATGTTGAACCATCATTTCTAAATCAGGCATTATCAGGAGGCATTAATTCTCATATCACTGGGTCATTATTTCAATTAAAAAATCTATCAAGAAGTGAAAACAGTCACTGCATTTTTGAAAATGCTTTAATGTTACGAAGGAGTCAGTTACTTACTAACCTGGCCCATATCTTGAAATTAATTCCTAAAGCTATTTATACTATGCAGGCTGTCCCTGGAGCCACACTTTAAAGGATGCTATTTCCAGCATGAGCTCAGTTGTTCAGGGCAGTATCCTGGGGTTTGCAGTTCAAAAAATCAAATTAGTACAGCTGGGCCGATTACCAAAAGCCATTAGAAGACTCCAGTTGCCTTTTTAACAGTTCCCTAGTCTCCTGCACTCTTCCTGCCTCAGAACCGGGGATGTTCAGCGTGTGAGCCTTTTTTCTGAATTGCTTTTGGCACAGGCTTCAGGCAGGCAAGCATGCAGTCAGAAGCTTACCCAGAATCAAAGTTACACGACAATGCTGATCTTGGCTCCGAAAGTCAGAAAGAGAGTTCCATCTTGGCACAAGTCCTTCTGCTCTAACCCATGTCAAGGATATTCACTTATTTTTCAAGGCTCTTGATAACCTCATATCAGTGCTAAAATATGGGTCCCAAGATAATAAAAAAATGATCACTGAAGTCTTTATCAATTATATTTTCAGATTTATTAAGAATTGTTTTCTGTCCAGCTTTGTTATGGATTGAATTAGACCCTCCCCGAAATTCATATGTTGAAGTCCTAACCCCCAATATCACAGAATGTGACTATTTCAAGGTGGCGTCTTCAAAAGGGTAATGAAGTTAAAATGAGGTTATTAGGGTGGACCTTAATCCAATATGACCAGTGTTATTATAAGAAGAGATGAGGACGAGCAAATACAGAAGAAGGACTATGTGAAGGCACAGGGAGAAGATTTCCATTTACAAGTCAAGGACAGAGAGACCTCAGAAGGAACCAGCCCTGCTGACATGTCCATGTCTGTCTTGGACTTTCAGCCTTCAGAACTTTGAGAAAGTTAATTTCTGTTCTTTAAGCCACCCAGTGTTTGTTAGGGCAGCCCTAACAAATCAATCCAAGGTTTCAGTGGCTAAAACTCCACATCATAAACGAAAGAGGTACAAGAAAGTTCATAACCATGTGTGGCAGCAACGGTACCAAGGACAGTATTTGAGTTATAATTTAAGAGTAACTTTCTGCTTGGGGGCGCCTGGGTGGCTCAGTCGTTAAGCGTCTGCCTTCATCTCAGGGCGTGATCCCGGAGTCCTGGGATCGAGCCCCACATCAGGCTTCTCTGCTGGGGGCCTGCTTCTTCCTCTCCCACTCCCCCTGCTTGTGTTCTCTCTCTCACTGTGTCTCTCTCTGTCAAATAAATAAATAAAATCTTAAAAAAAAAAAGTAACTTTCTACTTGAACTGGACCTGTTTATTACTTTTTTTAGGCATAATTGACATAACATTATATTACTTTCAGGTGTACAACATAATGATTCGATATTTATAGTGAAATGATCACCACAACAAGTCTAATTAACATCTATCACCACACGTAGTTACAAAATATTTTGTTTCTGTGACGAGAACTTGTTTTTTATCCATGTTGTAGCATATATCAGCACTTCATTCCTTTTCACAGCTGAAAAGGATCGATCACAGTTTGATTGTCCATGAGTTCACGGACACGCGCACTGCTTTTGTTTGGTTGGTTCACTGCTAGGAACAGTGCTGCTACAAGCTACATGATTTTGTTGTGAATATACCTTTTCATTTCTCTTAGGGTGGAGTTGCTAGGTCATAAGGTAACTATGTTGAACCTTTCTGGGCTTCTGGGCTGTTTTCGAAAGCAGCTCTATCATTTGATATTTCTACCAGCAGCGTATGAGGGTTCCAATTTCTCCACAGCCTCACCAAGCTTGTTACAGTCCATCTTTTTTTTTTTTTTTTTTAAGTATTAGTTGGTTAACATGCTGTGCAGTATTGGTTTCTGGAGCAGAAGCCAATGATTCATCACTTATATACAACACCCAGGGCTCATCTGTGATGAGAACGTCTAAGATCTACTTTCTTAGCAATTTTCAAATATGCAATACAGTATTATAACTGTAGTCGCCTACCGTATATTACATCCCCAGGACTTATTTATTTTATAGCTGGAAGTGTGTGCTTTTTGACTACCTTCGCTCATTTCACCCACCCCCCCAACACCCACCTCTGGCAACCACCAAACTGTTCTCTGTATATATGAGCTTGGTTTTTTGTTTTTTGTGTGTTCGGGGGTTTTTTAGATTCTACATACAAGTGAAATCATATGGTATTTGTCTTTCTTTGTCTGACTTATAACACTTAGCATAATGCCCTTGAGGTCCATCCATGTTGTCACAAATGGCAGGATTTCATTCTTTCTTGTGGCTGAATAACATTGCAGTGTGTGTGTGTGTGTGTGTGTGTGTGTGTGTGTGTGTGTGTCTGTAATCTTCTTCTCCATTCATCCATCCACAGACACTTCAACTGTTTCCATATTTTGGCTTTTGTAAATAATGCTGCAATGAACATGGGGGTGCAGATATCTCTTTGAATTAATGTTTTTGTTTTCTTCTAATAAACACCCAGAAGTAGAATTTCCGGATCACATGGGAGTTCTATTTTTAATTTTTTGAGGAACCCCCGTACTGTTTTCCATAGTGACTGCACCAACTTATAGTTCTTCCAATAGTGCACAAGGGTTCCCTTTTCCCCACATTCTCACCAACACTTGTTATTTCTTGTCTCTTTTTAATAATAGCCATTCTAACAGGTGTGAGACGATATCTCATTATGGTTTTCATTTGCGTTTCCCTATTAGTGACGTGGAGCATTTTTTTCATTTACTTATTGGCCGTCTGTATGTCTTCTTTGGAAAAACGTCTATTCTGTTCTTCTGCCCATTTTTTAATTTGATGGGTTTTTTTTGCGTTTTTTTTTTGCTATTATAACTGGCCCTTTTTAGATATCAGTCATATGTAGAATTTGGAGCCAACCATGATCTATTCCCACGAAATACTCTTTGAACAAGAACATCTGTTCTTTGTCCTATTCCCAACATGAAACATCTTCCTCACTCTGAACACTTTTCCCATCTTCCAGAGCCTAAATGAGCCCTTCTGAATCCCAGGTTCCATGTCCTTCACTCCTCCTCTAGGGTCTGTGTGTCAGCTAAGCTAACCCTCTCCCTTCCCAGTATCAGCTAATTAACCTCTCTCTCACCATTGCCTTGAATCCTTTTCTCCTCCAGCCAAGAGGAGAGACCGTCCTGTAAGACACCCACATAGGCAGGTGCTGCTTTTCAATACCTTGTGTATTACCTCCTTCCCTGGCCTTCGCTTAGTCACCAGGAGTCAACCAGCTATTAGTGATAGAGTGCTTCTTTGCTTGCAAAAAGAAAAAATTCATCAACATGCTAAAAGGTAATTTGTGAAGAACATAAACAAGAGCACACTAGTTTGAGAAAAAAAAATATTTTCAGCACTATATTTAGACTGAAGCAGCTGTGCATTCAGATTAAAACTGCAGGGACAGAAGATTAATCGTCACACTGCAAGTCTGTGGAATCACCCATATGAACCTGCCCCTACACAGGGGTGTAGCAAGTCCAAGCAAGTTTCCTGAGGAATGTTTAAAAAAATCCTGATAGATCTCATTGACAGAGACCCTGAAAAATTGGGCCTATTGATTGGTATTTCAAAAATATATTAGGAATTTGAAGGAGAGATTATTAATGAGGGAAAGAGAGAGACAGAAAACCTGAGAGACAGAGATACAAGAGACTGAAAGATGGGGGGTGGGAAAAGGCATGGGTTTATTTTTTGTTCCTAACTACTATGCAGGACCCAGTGTTTCCTTTGCAAGCAAAATTTGGAATAAATTAGGTTTGATTGCAGCTAAGAGCATCCTATTAAGACCTTAGAAAAACAACTCAAATTGTTGCAGTGCAGAATGGATGTTATCTTTAACTGTGCCATCACCCTGAGACAGCTTTATAAATTACAGGGTACATTGGGTTATTTTGATGAGATTATGGGTTCTTTATATTGCTTACTCAGACAGGGATAATAACAGAATACAACCATGTATGTTTATAGTTTCTATTGAAAAAGCCCGTAAAGACGACCAGGATGGAATTAATGATGATTGCATCTCCGAGGTGTGTTTTCTTTATAATGAGGTTAGCACCACCCCTTAATCTGAGCAACCATATTTAGTTGTGAAGATGAGCACGATTCCATCTAGTTGTAACCAATGGTCTGTTATCTACCTGCAACCTTGTTATCCCTGCTGTTCTTCCTCCTGAATAATATTCAGTCGCTGATCTTGTTGAGGTCCTCAAGTAACAAAGACTTGAAAATTCAAGCAGGACGATGAGGTATTACAAGGGATTCCTCACTATTTCCCATTATAAATTGATTTAATTTTATTCATTTTTTACTCGAAGAGACAACCAGAAAAATCTGGTTAAAATAGTGCCGTGCAATATGCTGTTTAGTGCCAGGGAAAGTAACCAAACAGAGGGAAGTCAGCTGAGATAATACTGAAATCACTGTACACATCTGTCAACCGCAATAAAGAATATCTTCATAAAGATATTAAATGAAAACACAGCCTAAGATAACCATTGTTTTCCTGTGTCTCCTCTTTCTTCATCTGAATATCTTATGAGAGTTTCAAATTCTCCATGCTTTAAGATGAACTAATTTCCTCTCTAATTTCTTCGCACTTTCAAATTCTGGACCCCCATGAACAGCATCCTCCTCCAAAGTGGAAGCCTCCACATCATGATTGACTGCTCGCTGTCACTCTCTCCCCCTCTCTCTCTCTCTCTCTCTCTCATCCCCAATTCATTTCCCCATCCAGCCACTTCTATTTCCTGATTTTTCTGGAGTCCATCCCATCTCTCTTCAGATCACTAGATCACTACCGCCCTGGAGAACGGCAAGTGTCTCCTAATGGGATGCTAAGCCCCCTCAAATATTTTTGGGAATGAGGCCATTATTAAAACAACAACAAATACAACAATAACGACAACAACAAAACTCCCTGTTTGGTCTCATTTCCCTGCCCTCATTCCCTAAGCCATTTCCATAACATTTCCAGAGGTATCTTTTGAAAATAAAAATTATATATATTATTCCATCACATAAGACCTTTCGATGCTTTGAAGGTATGGCTCAAATTTCTTAGTGTTCTAACCACTCATCCCTGCCCACACTGGGTGATTCTATTTACTTCTCAAACAAGCCAAGCTCTCTCTCGCTTCTAGATCTTTGTATACTCTCTCTCTCTAGAATATTCATTAGCCCTCCCTCTCTATAGTCCTAAACTTCTTTTCTACCTCAACTTTTAAGCCTAAAATCAAATGTTAAAAACTGGCCAAGCCAGCATCTCTTGGAATGAGTTAGTTGCTCCTCCGTGTCGTCAGCCCTAACGCTGTAGAAGCCCTCGTTGTACGTTGGTCATTGGGTAATAACTATTGGGCACCTAGTGCTAGATGCTAGGACCACGGTAGCCAATAAGAAAGGTAAGGTCCATGTTCTCATGTAACTAATATTCTAGTGGGGAAAGACAAATCATAAATAAACAAAAAGAGTAGCATCTAGAGTAACGTAGGGACAGAAATCCAACTGGGACAGATTGAGGACAGAATAGGAAGGAGGAAGTGGAGTCAACTTAGCACATTTTGGGGTTTTTATTTGTTTCCATGTCTTCCTTATCCTCTAGACTGTGACCCACAAAAGAGCAATGACATCTTATTTATTGATGTAAATGAGGACACAGCACAATGTAGTAAGCAATCAATAAATGCTGGATTTAAAGAAAAAAGAACAAATGAAGAAAGCAAAGAAGGAAGAGAATAAAAAGATGAAACCTCATATTCAATTTCTGCCACAACAGCTTTTGGGTATCATACCAAACAGAAAGCAGAAAGACTAAATGCTAAAGGTACCAATCATATACTTCAAATATGATGGACCAATACCTGACATTTTTTCATTTGCTGAAGGTCAAAGGGAACTGTAGTTCACAGCCAGGATGGGAGTTCAAGGGTCAGAGGATCTTACAGATGTCTTGCAGTCAGATCCAGAACTGGTATGGGGCACATGCTGTTGACACGCTATAATGTATACGAGCATGAATAATCAACAAAGAAACTGAAGCTTATGTTGGCTATGTGAAAGTAATATCAACTGTAGTCATCTGTGTGAATTTTCAGATTTCCCCGAGCAGACACAGAAACACAAATACTGGGGCGCCTGGGTGGCACAGCGGTTAAGCGTCTGCCTTCGGCTCAGGGCGTGATCCCAGCGTTATGGGATCGAGCCCCACATCAGGCTCCTCCACTATGAGCCTGCTTCTTCCTCTCCCACTCCCCCTGCTGTGTTCCCTCTCTCGCTGGCTGTCTCTATCTCTGTTAAATAAATAAATAAAATCTTTAAAAAAAAAAAAAAAGAAACACAAATACTACATGAGCTCACATACAGAATCTAAAATAGTTGAACTATGGAGGCACAGAGTAAAATCCTAGTTTTCAGGGACTGGAGAGTGGGAGAAGTGGGCAGATGTTGGTCAAAAAGTATAAAATTTCAGGGGCGCCTAGGTGGCTCAGTCGTTAAGCGTCTGCCTTCGGCTCAGGGCGTGATCTGGGATCGAGCCCCACATTGGGCTCCCTGCTCTGCTGGGAGCCTGCTTCTTCCTCTCCCACTCCCCCTGCTTGTGTTCCCCCTCTCGCTGGCTGTCTCTCTCTCTGTTGAATGAATAAATAAAATCTTTAAAAAAAAGTAGAAAATTTCATTTATGCAAGATGAGTAAGTCCTGGAGATCTAACACGCAGCATGGTGACTATGGTTAACAATACTGTATTGTATACTTGGAAGTTGCTAAGTGAGGTGATCTTACATGTTCTCATCACACACAAAAGCTAACTATGTGAGGTGATGAATGTGTTAATGAACCTTATTGCGATAATCACTTGCGATATATATACATGTGTCAAATCACCATGTGTACCCCTTAGACAATTACAATATTACATGTCAATTGTATATCAATAAAGCTGGAAAAAATAAAAATAAACAAATTTAAATAAAAAGAAGATGGAGGGAAAAAAGGATATTCTAGAGTGAAAAGTTCAGATGTGGGACACTATGGTGTTTGTCCAGGAAACCATCAACAGTACAGTCTGACAGAAAAGTAAAATATGGAAAGAGGTGAATTTGGAGGAAAGACTGGAAGAGCGGACTGGGATGAGATCATGATGGCCAAGTGAACATTTATTTATTTGTTTTTTTAGATTTTATCTATTTATTTGAGAGTGAGAGAGGGGGGCACAGAGGGAGAGTGACAGGGAGAAGCAGACTCCCAGCCGAGGAGACAGCTGATGTGGGGCTTGATCCCAGGATCCCGAGATCATGACCTGAGCCGTAAGCAGACGCCTAACTGACTGAGCCATCCAGGCGCCACGTGAAAGTTTATATTTTGTCCACATCCTTATCATTTCCAGAAAAGGTCCAACTGGAATTCTCTATAATGTGTCCAATAGGTTTTCTTATTCCCGGTGAAATCTCCTAGTACAAGAAAGTTCCAATATAGGATTCCTAAGGGGCAGCTCATACATAATAAGTCCATTTATTTTTCACTAAGTAACTGCCATCTAGCCATTTAGAATCAACATCAAATTGTAGATTTGTGCTACATATGGATGGTAGAACCACTTTAAAATTCTCATATATTAATTGCTTATATTAGGTTGCTTATTGATTTTTAATTTATAACCACTTTGCCTTCCAAAAAAGATTTCGAGACAGCTTCTCACTTACGAAAATAAGGTTTGTCTGTCAATAATCCATTTTGGCTTTTCATTTACTCTGATCAATTTCCCTGCTCTGAGGTGTTAAGTTACATTCACTTCCTATTCAAGAGATTCCCTGGACTGTTCTTGTAGAGAGGGGTCAGCGTTTCTTTGTTCATACCTGAACACCTGCAAGGAGACACAATCTAACCGTAAAACCTTCACTTACAACCCGAAAGGCCGAGTAACCGGCATGTAGCAGATGGCAGTTGCTTTTTCCCTATTATCTGTGTGCATATCTCCACCTCCAGGTGGAGCCAGTGTTCTAGGAAGTCCTGGGAAATGCAGGGCAGTCTCCACTGAGATCAATGCTTCCAGAAAGACCCATCACCTATGCAACTGTATCACACAGTTTTTGGTAACTACCTATAGGAAAACACCAAACACGACAAAAATAAGAAAACAGGCCCATTATGCCAAAGGCTATTTTATTAATTTAAAATTTTTTTAGCAATCAGTGTGGGAGCTGGTTTTGATTCTTAAAGAGCAGACCAATCAGAGAAAATAATAAAGGGAGGCAGCTCCACAGGGCTTTCATTTTGTATTCAATTGTATTTAAAAATATGTATACTTCACTGCAAAGAGCTGAAATTACCAAATGGGTCGGGCATTTAGACCAGATTTATGTAAGGGAAGTGTTTTTCAACAATACAGCCTTGTGTGTTCCGCAACATTTTTTTCTCAGCACGAGAAGGCTCTATGCCCGCTCTGTAGAGTTGGTTAGAATCCCAATCAGGATCTGAGCGTGGACCAGATAAATGTCTTTTCCCAAGATCTTTACATCTGATGTATTTATAACACTTTGATTCAGAGTTAATCTTCAGAAATAAAACAATTTCATCCAGCACAATTGCTTCTTTTAAAACTTTTTAAAAATTGTAGAATATGACCTAGATTTAGAAAAGCACAACAAACCAAAGATGCAAAACTCAATAACGTATAACAAAGTAAACACCATATGATCACTTCCCAGGTCAAGAAATAGAACACTGGGGGGCGCCTGGGTGGCACAGCGGTTAAGCGCCTGCCTTCGGCTCAGCGCGTGATCCCAGCGTTCTGGGATCGAGCCCCACATCAGGCTCCTCCGCTAGGAGCCTGCTTCTTCCTCTCCCACTCCCCCTACTTGTGTTCCCTCTCTCGCTGGCTGTCTCTCTCTGTCAAATAAATAAATAAATAAATCTTTTAAAAAAAAAGAAGAAATAGAACCCTGGGAGCACCCGAGAAGCCCCTTCCCATTGTCTCCCAAGCATTACGTTCTCCCTCCAGACAGAACCACATTTTTGGTTTCCTTCATAGTTTGGCTGCTTAAGTGTGCATCTCTAAATTCTGTTGTTTAGTTTTGCCTCATTGTTTTTTGAACTTTATATAAATGTGATAATATAGCATTGTTATGTTCCTTGCTTCTTTCATTCTGTGTACTGTCGAGATTTCATCTATTCCGTGAAGCTGCAGTGTACTCATTTTCTTCACAGAACAGTAGTCCATTGTGTGAATTTGCCACAGCAATTACCCATTTCAGTGTTAATAAACATTTAGTATTTTTCTCATTTGGAGTTTGATAGGTAATGCATAGAATCTATCAATCATTTTGGGGAAAGTTGACATCTTTACATTAGAAGTCTTCCAATCTATAAACATAGTGTATTTGTTTATTTATTAAAGTCTCATTCAATTTCCATATTTTTTTCAACCATATTTTATAATTTCCTATAGAGAAGGCTTGCACATAATTTGATACATTTATTCTTAAATATTTGATTTTTTTAAACTATTGTGGGTGGTTTTTTTAATTTTCTGCTTATTGCTAACATATAAAATTGCAATTACCTAATTGTATATTTGTAACATGGTGGCACTGAGAAACCCTCATATTAACTTATCATGTGGAAATAATAATAAAGATTTTATTTCTTCCTTTCCAATCTGCATGCCTTTTTGCTTTTTCTTTTCTCATTGCACTGGCTAGGATCTCCAGTAAGAAGCTGAACAGAAGTGGTAAAAGAGACATGCTTTCTGGTTCTCAATTATCAGGGTAGAGAGAAAGCTTTAAACATTTTATTATTTCTATGATATCTATTATAGGGTTTTTTTGTGTACAATATTTAACCAATTATAAAATTTTATTTTCCTATTTTCATAAGTAGTTTTTTTTTTAAATCATGAACGGATATTGAATTTTATCAAATAAACTAAATTGGTAGTCAAAAGACTTCTCTAAGTACTTCTACATTTGCAAAATAAGACCTTGACAATTTTATTGGCAAGCTTTACCAAACCTTTACAGATGGCTCAGTTAAGTGTTTGGCCCCTGATTTCCATTCAGGTCATGATCTTAGGGTCATGAGATCAAGCCCGGCATTGGGCTCTGCACTGAGTGTGGAGCCCGCTTAGGGTTTTCTCTCCCTCTTGTTCAGCCCCACCCCCTCATGTGCAAGTGTGAGAGCTCTCTCTCTCTTAAAAAAAAGGGGGGGGGGCTCCTTTAGTCCTGGGACCAAGTCCCTCAACCACCACCTGGCTCTGTGCTCAGTGGGGAATCTACTTGAGGATTTCTTTTCCTATCCCTCTGCCCCTCCCCCTGCTTATGAGCTCTCTCTCTCAAATAAATGAATCTCTAAAATGGATAATGTGTGTCTTATACAAGTTGTTTAGGAAACTAGAATAAAGCGGAAGATACCTAACATATTTTATGAGACTTGAGCAGCTAATCAAGAATAACTTTTTTTTAATACCCCATCATTCTCTCCTGTTGACCTGAGCCTGTGCTACCATCTGTTTTTCCATTTACCAGTTCGAGGACATGGGATGTTTCCAGTGTTTTGCAATTCTGAATGAAGCCACCATAAGCATTCATGTGCAAGATTTTGAGTGAACATAAGTTTTCACATTTCTTGGGTAAATTTGGAGGGGTGAGATAGCTACCAAACTATTTTCAAACTTGACCGCATCATCTTGTATTCTTATCAGTAACATGTGAGAATTCCAGTGGCTCCACGTCTTCATCAGCAATTGGTATTATCAGTTGTGTGTGGGGTTTTTTCCCTTATTTTAGCTATTGTAAATAGGTATACAGTGGCATCTCAATGTCCTTTTAATTTATATTTCCCTAGTGGCTAATGATGTTGGTTTGTAGTTTTCTTTTAATGTAGAATGATGCTGACTATGGAATGAATGGGAAAGTGTTCCTTCCTCTTCTATTTGCTGGAAAAAATTGTGTAGAATTGGTATCATTTATTCCCTAAATAATTGGTAAATTTCACCAGTGAAGCCATCTGGGCCTAAAAAGTTTTCAACTATGAATTCTATTCCTATAATATCTATATAAAACAATTCACATTTTCTATTTCTTCCTCTGTGAGCTCTGATAGTTTATGTCTTTCCAGGAATTTGTCCATTTCATCTAATCAAATTTATGGGCATGAACGAGTTTGTGATATTCTCTTATTATTTGTTTAATGTTTCAAGGATCTAGAGCAATGTCCCCTTTTCCATTCCTGATACTGAAAATTTGTGTCTTCTTTTTTCTTGGTCAGTCTAGCCAGAGGTTTATCAGTTTTATTGATATTTTCAGAGAACCAATCTTTGGTTTCATTGATTTCCTCTACTGTTTTACTGTTTTCAATTTCATTCCTTATTTTTATTATTACCTTTTAAAACTTGCTTTGGGTTTAATTTGCACTCTCTCTCTCTCTCTTTTTTAGGTTTCTTAAGGTGGAAATTTAGACCATTGATTTGAGACCTTTATTATTTTCTAACATAAGTAATAACATAAATTCCCCTCTAAGTGTGGTCGTAGATTCATCCCATGAACTTTTTAAAAAACACTGTATTTATTTATTTGAAAGAGAGAGCACATACACACAGGAGAAAGAGTGAGTGAGAGAGAGCATGAGCCAGGGGAGGGGGGTGGAGCAGAGGGAGACACAGACTCCCCAATGAGCCGAGAGCTCCACATGGGCTCTGATCCAATCCCAGGACCCTGGGATCATGACCTGAGCCAAAGGCAGACGCTTAACCAACTGAGCCACCAAGGAGCCCCCATCCCACAAATTTTTATAGGATGTTTTTATTTTCATTTATTTCAAAATTTCTAATTTCTCCTGTGACTTTCTCTTTGACCCATCTATCATTTAGAAGTATGTCGTTTAATTCCAAATATTTAGGAATTTTCAAATACATTTCTGTTATTAATTTCAAGTTTAATTCATTTGTGTTCAAAGAATATACGTAGCATGATTTCAATTTTTTAAAAATTTGTTAAGGTTTGTTAAATGCTCCGAATATGGTCATTATAGAACATTTAGAAAATTCCTATAAGCAAAAACAGCATTGAAAAAAAATCCATTGCTCAGAGAAAGTTAACCGTTTGCTATATATTTTTTGATTTCTTTCATTACACTCTCATAAGTATATACACACACATATGTATATATACATGTGCATGTGTGTATACATATAAACACACACATTCACAAAGGTAGAATCATGCCATACAGATACTTTGTAATCTACTTTATCTATGTAAAGCAGCATAAGACGTGAGCTCTTAAGCCACACTGGTTGGGTCCAAATCCAGGTTTCACCATTTACTTGCTATGTGACCTTTGGCAAGGTCCTTAAATTCTCTGTGCCTCAGTTCTTTACATGGAAAGTGGGGGGTGATGATAATAGCATTTACCTCATAGGAATGAAAAGAATTATTTGAATTAATAGAAACAAACTACTTAGAACAGCACCTGGCACCCTGTTAGCATCATGGAAGTGCTTGCTGTTTTCTCTGCCACGGTTCCAGGGGAAGGACGCCCTGGTAACAGGCATTGGGGTGAGTATTTCCTTCCTTAGAATGAATTCACAGAAATGCAATTGCTATTTTGAAGAATGGGCATATTTTTAAAGTTTCTGATGCTTTTGCACAAGTCTCAGAGAAGGTTTTGGGTTTTGCTTTTTAATTCATTTAACAACCCTCCATTATGTAACAAAGTGCACAAGTGGGTCAGAAACTGTTTTCCAAAATCTTCCAATTTTTTTGAGGTGTGAGGAGATAATAGTATTAGAAGACAACTTCACAGGTTGAGTTTCACAGAGCTACTCAGAGAAAGGATTTCATTCCAGGACCTCAGAGCATGAACATGTTACTTCCACAAATGAATCCCAGAAGGATGACAACAGATGCCAACCAAAAATCCAAAGGAGATTGTGCTGCTCCACTGAACAGATTTTAAAATTGTACTAATTAAAGCTGGAAAATCAATGCACTGATTAAGGGAAATTGTCCTTTAGGCATTTATGGCTCTTAAGTAAGATGTAACTCCATCTGCGGATACAGATCACACAGACCTTTTTTTAAGGAAAATGTTTAATGGCATATAGAGTGCCTAGAAATATAAATTTCTCTGTTTCCCTCTCTATTTTATATCTATAATGAATTGGAAAGTGCTCCCTTCTCTTCCGTCCATATATAAATATGTAAAAATAGGGATGTTGTTTCTAGCCATGAATGCTTAGCTTCCTGATGAAAAAATTCCATGCATTCGAAGAACAAAAAAATGGAGGATTTCTTTCTTGTTTTAGCACTGAAATCCTAAAAGGGCGGTGTTTAGGGAGGTACAGAGTATGGCAGGGAGAAGTCTTCAAAATTTTATCCAAACGCTTTTCCACATTAAACCCCATTTCGAGACAAATGTTCGAGACAATTCTGGTCAGCAAGTGACTACCACCAAACCCTAGGATCTCTTAATCTCAGCTAGAAAAGTGTGGCTCATGGAACCCAGTGCAGACATTCTCACATATTTTACCAAGCCTTAAAGGTAAACAGCGTGGGCACCTGAGTGGCTCAGTCGGTTGGGTGTCTGCCTTCGGCTCGGGTCATGATCCCAGGATCCTGGGATTGAGTCCCGCATGGGGCTCCCCACTCTACAGGGAGTCTGCTTCTCCCTCTTCCCCTACCCCTCCCTGCTGCTTGTGCTGTCTCCCTCTCATGCTCTTTCTCTCTCTCAAATGAATAAATAAAATATTAAGAAAAAAAGAGGTAAACAGCGTGAGCCATTCTTCTTACAAGTGAAGACTTGCCATAGGATAAACTTCATTGTACTAAGAGAGAGTTCACTCCAGGGAAGCCATCTTCCCTCAAGAAAACTGTAGCAGAACAAAAAGGCAGCCCCACTTGGGGGAAAGAATTGAAGAAATTCTATTTTCTTACAGGAAGCAAACCAACCAATGGACAACAAGCTGATGTACTTTAAGGACAAAGAGACCCAGAGAACCAGAAAAATGAGGTTCAGTGGGTTTTATTCACTAAGAAAGCTCTCTTTAAAAAGAATTACAAATTCTTCTACAATATAATCTATACCCCAAGGTTAATTTTTCTTTGAGTCCAGATTCTGTAGGATTTTCATATAAAATTAAGGTTTTGCTCGCACAGAATAATTGACTGTATCTTCAATATTCCAGGAACGTGAGGGACACCAAATAGGCAACAGCCACCTCAAGAGAGACAAATCTGTGTCCATGGGATTAATTAGAAGGCAGTTCGTCTGGAAAACGGGATGCTTAAAAGGTAACTGGTGTCAAAGCCGAGTCTGTTCTATTCACTTTACTTCCTTCTACTTTAAATAATATTCTGTTAGCAGTTATGCCTGGGTATGTCCTCCCAGATGACAGGTCTTCATGTGAAAAATTCATGTAACTTTTGGCATCTTTAATTTACTTGAATAAAAGATCTCATTCTGCAAGTTAGTAATGACAGTTTATCAAAATGTTTGCTCTGTGCCTCTTTCATAAGAGTGCATTAGCAGGAACAGTAAAAACTGTAATGTCAACACTTCACCCAACTTAAACATCTTAAGACTAAAAGAGATTTCAAAACTAATTTGTTCTAGACCAGCAAAACATAGCACCAGCAGAACACTCTCGCTTCAAAATGCTTTTCTATTATTAATCACTCTATCTGCACAATGTTCCCTGAGCGGGTGCAGTCTAATCCCCATTTTATGGACGAGTACCCTGGGCGTGAGACAACAGCAAGCTGCTGTGGGCTATAAAACGAAGGCGGTGCGCAGTGACCACAGCCCACGAGGACGACGAGTTTCTGAGTTCTAGTCCTGGCCTTTCTGTAGATTGTTAGGCTACACTGCCTCTATTTTTTAAAAAACACAGTCACGCGTACACGCACATTCTCTATATCCAGCTACAGCTCGTATTGACCTCGCACACACAGATCTAACACCAGCTGTTCCGTGGAGGCAGGTAGCACAGCGGAGGAAAAGGAAACTAGAACTTTGCAGTGAAGTAGACCAGCTCTAACCTTGGCTTTGCCACCAACTAGCTACAGAACCCTCGCTGAGTAACGTTCTCCTCATCTGTAAAATGGGATTGAGAGCATCGTCTTCACGGAGAAGTAATAACAGCAAACACAAGTCCTCCGTACGCAGCAGATGCTGGACTCTCTGTTCCCTTCCTCCTTCCCCGTCTCGTTCGAAAATACTCTAGGTGGCAAATTAAGTTAAATCAGTGTCCTTGACTACTTAACCCTGAGCAAGGGACAATTTGCAAGTTGACAAGTACAAACAGCAAGCCGCACAGGGCACGACCAAGTCAGCGGACAGAAATCCTCAGATAAACCGCTCACAAGTGGCCTGCAGGTATAAGTCATCCCCTTGTCCCTCTCATTACCGACTCTGTCCCAAAGGCTAATGTTGCTGGCAGCTGCCGACAGGTGCGCAGTGGGGGAGGGAAGCCCTCATGGATAGGACGAACCCAATGCCAGATAATTACTCCGCATCGTATTAGAGATTGAATCAGTGCACCATGCCTTCCTTAAACGCTTCTCTTTCCCATGGATGTTAAACTTAGCAGAGCGAGCTACTCTCGTACTCCTTTTTACTCACAAGCATTAGAATCAAAAACTACTCAGGAAATTCTTTGCCATCTATTTTAAAGAGAATTGCTCTAAGAAGCTGAAAATATCAAGATACCTTTTCAAATCACTTTCATATTTTTTTTTAATTTTTTTTAAACAAGTGCCTCAAAGGGCTCATTTCTTTCTTCAAAAGGACAGGCTGTCTTGTTCTCTGGAAAATGGACCATGAGTGTGACGCAGTGAACCGTAGACTCCCAGAGGTTCTTGGGGTTCCCTGCTGGAACTTTCCATGACCGCCATCCGAGGTCTAAACAATAGCACCCTGATCCTGAACTATTTCTCCTCACCTTTTCTCTAGCACATAGGGCTTAGAAGTGCAGAGTTCAAAACAATTCTTCTTTTTTGATGGGAAGAAATACAGGGATCCAAAATTTCATCGCACGACCTTGAACACGTGTTCTAACTTCTCAGGACTACCGCGAGGTTGGCAGCAAGTTTGGCATCTCAACCAGCACTCCGTGCTTTCCTGTGTGGAAAGACAGGCCAGTATATGCAAATGCCTGAACTAGGAGTCGCAAGGCCTGGATGTAGTCCTAGCTCAGATAACGTTTATGTGTGACTTTGACTTCTATGACTTCAACCTCTCCCATTTATACAATAAGAGTCAATGGCAAGATCAGTGATTCTGCTGAAAGCTGGGGTCTATCAGCCCAGAAAAATGATCAAAGTCACAAAGATCGGCACAGACTATCAGGAGGTACCCCGGCCCACAGGGCTAGATGGGCCTCCCTCCCTGAGGATTCTAGGGCTACTGTCCTCATGCACCCTGACAAGGTATGATGGGATTTGCTCTCCAGACAAGAAGGGGTGTCTCCACTGGCTCTTGTTGCTCTAGTTGCAGGGAACGAGGAAGGATGGATGAAGGAGAAAGAAACATGGGAAGGCCAAGGTGAGATGTGATGACTCGATCAGTGGCTAGATAGGTCCCCTTACATATAAACTTCGGCCTCTGTGCAAAGCAAGGGCTCACTCGGTGGCTTTGTGTGCACGCACTTCAGGAAATCGGCCAAAATGTCCTTTACTATCGATGCTCTATGCATGAGAGAGAGAGCCTGCCCGTCAGTCACTCCCTACCCAGGAATACTCCTCCGAAGCTCACTCTGCGTACACATGGCTCAGCAGGGCTTCCTGCCGCAGAGCAGGGGGCAGAAGCGCTCCTGGGCCAGCCAGTACCTCCTCCACAGGGCTTCCTGTAGCAGAGCAGCGGGCAGAAGCACTCCTGGGCCAGCTGGTACCTCCTCCCAGTAAGGGTGGGCAGCGGTGGCCTCGGTAGCAACAACAGAAGGTCCTAACACTACCTCAGCAGCAACAAGAGTAAGAATAAAGAACAAGATATAGTTCTTCACTGCCTACTAATTAGGCAATATTATAGCTAGCTCATAAAATTGTTCGGTGAATTAAATGAATTGATGAACATAAAGGACTTTGAACAGTGCCCGGCAGTAAGATAGGATGGAGAAATGTTAGCCATTAGTACCAAAAACTAATTTACAAAGAAAAAAAAAACTACTGGAATTCAACCCAATAGTACCTAGGGAGTACAGATGGGATAAAAAAAATTTTTTATTCAATCACTGGAAAAAGAGACCAGGAACTAGAAGATATGGTAAATCTTAATTCATTTATTCAGCCCAAAAGGAAATACTAACTGTAAGGCATACACAGTCGTTATACAATCCAGCACCGTTACATACTACCTGTGCTGGCTCTCTGTTTGACCCCCCCACCCCCAGATCCATGATCTGCCTTTCTCCACTCTACTGAGGATCCCAGAAAGCTGACCTCTATCATGTGGAATCCCTCCCTCCCTGAATCCTGACTGGTCTGGACAGTGGGAGGCTCCAGCAAGGGATGGAAACAGCCGTGCTCCTACACGGCTCCCACTCCTGCTTGAGTGGGCCACTCCCGTGGCCCCAGCTCTCTCAGGGTTGGGGTAATGCCATGACCTCCTTTCGCCTCTTCAAGCCGACAGACTAGACTCCAGATATTTCACCATCCCTTGCTAGTCCCCCTTACACTGTCCAACACCTTTGAAAATAGTCTATTACCCTTAACTTGACTGAAGTCCTTTAACTTAAGTTAAATCCTTTTGGCTGAGGCAGCTGTTGCCCACTTTAACACTAATAAAAACATTGTCTTATGTTCTTACCTAGATGTTTCCTTGAAGTCAGTCTTTTCTCCCCAACTAGAGGCCAGCAGGGTTGCCTTCAACTTCTTCGGGCTTCGTCTCTTCCACCTGACTCCCCATCGCCTACCTCAAACACAAAAAGCAACGCACTGGGGCCACAAAAATATGGCTGACATGCCTAGTGCTCCATTCAATTCCACGTTTCCCCCAGTGAAGTCACCTTTAACTAAGGAAATCATCTCTAAAACTGGACGAGCCTGCTGCAAGGAGTCTTTATGCTTCACAGCTGAGCTGTTTGAGCTAGATTACACCACCTGTTTTCAACTGCAAGGTCATCCTCAACACAGTGCTAAATCTACTGTGAGCTCTACCACAATAACTGGTTATTGATAAAAAACTATATGTACAAGTTATAGATAGTATGTCTATGGCTATCTATCTATCTATATCTAGATATAGATACAGTTATTTTTTTAAGTAGGCTCCACTCCCAGCATGGAGCCCACTGCGGGGCTTGAACTCACGACTGTGAGATTGAGACCTGAGCTGAGATCAAGAATCGGACGCTTAGCTGACTGAGCCACCCAGGCACTTCTCTATGGCTAGCTACATAAAACATTAAGGAAGGATTCAACCTTCGTCAAAAATATCCCTATCCTAGCTTAAATTCTAGTCTTTTCTAATGGATTTTATCTAAGTGCCAATGGGAAGCTATCGAAGGGCTCTAAGAAGGGGAGAGTAACTACCAGAGTTTAAAAAGATCTGCCTGGATCAATGAGGGCAGGAACAGATATGGGGAGGCTGGTTTGGAGGTTGGTGCATTTAGTCCAGGCTGAGGATGACACTCGTTTGAAGCAAGAAAGTGGTGATGACAGGGAGAAGTAGTTGGATTCAAGGGTACCGAGAAAAAGAATCATAAGGCTTGGAAATTGGTGGGATGTGGAAAATGAAGGAGAAAATAGAGTTCTGAAAACTGCCAGTTATCAGACTTGGTAGCTGGATGGATGATGATGCCGCTTTC
Organism: Ursus americanus; assembly: GCF_024610735.1. NCBI lineage: Eukaryota > Metazoa > Chordata > Mammalia > Carnivora > Ursidae > Ursus > Ursus americanus. The sequence goes on along the minus strand of NC_142152.1, from coordinate 1,227,145 downwards.
CAAGACAGGAGAGCACAAGATAAAGACAGGCCTGAGACATGAGAATGAGAACATTACCTATCGGGTGAGACGAAGAAAAAATAGGTAAGAACCACTGAGTTAAACTAAGGGCTGAATCATATGAAATTGTCAATATTGACCTGTTTTGATGTACAAAAACGGAAATCTAATTTGATTAAACCCAATGTTTAAGGAAGCACTGTTTGATTATGGCACACTAGGAGCTTTTCTGCAAGACGAGGTCAGGACTACGGACTATGATTATACTCATCCTCAAGAAGAGCCCACAGAAAGGGGGCACAGAGGCACACGCACACACATACACCAGGAGGCCTAAATCAAGGCATGAAAAGCCACAGATTCGGGGCGCCTGGGTGGCACAGCGGTTAAGCGTCTGCCTTCGGCTCAGGGCATGATCCCAGCGTTATGGGATCGAGCCCCACATCAGGCTCCTCCGCTAGGAGCCTGCTTCTTCCTCTCCCACTCCTCCTGCTTGTGTTCCCTCTCTCACTGGCTGTCTCTATCTCTGTCGAATAAATAAATAAAATCTTAAAAAAAAAAAAAGAAAAGGCACAGATTCATCAAACACAAGTGAAGAAAATTAAGCTGTATGCAGCACTACTGTAAGATCAAATAAATCCAATGTACCCAGAGCTATTCTGGGACTATTGGAAAACACTTATCCAATTAACTTACAGCCTGCAGAGAAGCCAGAGTTTAAAAACTGGTTCGCACTTATTCACCATAATACCAGGGAAAGCAGGCCAGAAACGTACTGTGTTTGTTTCTAATTTTAAGCAAGAATCCAGGTTTCTCACTCGGGAATTCACTTAGAGAAACAGGTAACAGCACGGCATATGGAGATTCCATCCTAGGTCTTGGATCCCCGTCAACTGGCTCCTATTGCAGAGCGGAAGCCCGCAGCTCTTCTCTCCTATCTCAAGTGCAAAAGTCCCATAAAGCACAGGACGGGGTATCAACCGGGGTCTACCATTTCTCATTGCGCTTTCTAAGAGGAATCTGCCTCCTTCTCAGGCTGTGTCCTCTGCCACTGAGTTCCGAGGTTCTGAGCCTATTTATCTTGAAACGAAATCACCACTGTAACAGGGGACAGCGGCAGCTGTCCACATGATCGGAGATTGCTTTCAGGGAGCACGGCTTTATCCTGAAGGTCACTTCAAATTAGGGATTCACATCCCTTTGCTTCTGTCTGGTGTTAGTATATTACTCATCATTAAATAAGGTCCAGAGAAATATGCTGCGAGTTCGAGGTAAAACTGCACAATTAAAAGACTCAAATCCAATACATTAGCTGCTAGCTCAAGTTAATATTAGCCTAGAGTTCTTCAAGGCCTTGGTATTTACAGGTTGATTTCTTACACACAGTATTTTCCCTGCGATGCCTTATTACGTGGCTTGTAATGGCACCTGGCTGTTTTCCTCATTCCCCCCAGCCTTGGAAGAAAGGAAGGGAAGAAGATGTATGCCCCATATTTAATTACCTTCTTTGCTTATGTTATCTCTGAACTGCTTGAACAAATAGGTAGAATTTTTTTTTTTAGTAGAAAAGGAATATTTTTAATTCCTTTTTTTTTAAGGTTCTATTTGAGAGCAAGAGAGAGCATAAGCAGGGTGAAGGGCAGAGGGAGAAGCAGACTCCCCTCTGAGCAGGGAGCCCGATGTGGGACTCGATCCCGGAGTCGATCCTGGGACTCGGGAATCATGACCTGAGCAGAAGGCAGACACTTAACCGATTGAGCCACCCAGGTGCCTGCATATTTTTAATTTTTATGACACATATTAGTTTCTTAAGAAAAGAATTACATATTTATATTTCATAATTTTTGAAGAGCTTCTAAATGCCTATCAAAAAGAAGATGTTATTTTAGGTGGCTGGCGCGGAGCTTCGGGGCCGCTCGCGGTGGGTCGAGATTGTCGCGGGCTGGGCAGGGGGCGCGTGACGCCTGCCCTGAGGAGCCGCGGCTTGGGCCATAAGAGATACAAGTACCACAGTGTAAAAAATCATATAACCATAGACTCTCTGCTACCCAGCCTTCTGAGAAGAACGAACTGTACGCCCTGGGCTCGAGGGCAGGAATGGGCTGTTGGCGCGTCCCTCCATCAGCATCTGCACAGCACCGGGCAGGCAAAATTGACAAGCCAATTCTCATGTTCATATGGAAATGCCAGGGACCGAGGAAAATCAGAATGAGCTTGGAAGAGAACCACACTGAAAGGGAAGAGGGTTGAGCAGCTCCGTCACAAGAGAAGATACGTGAACGGCCAGTCAGCATGTGAAAAGTGTGCAGCATCACTAGTCATCAGGGAAATGCAAACGGAAACCACAACCAGATACGGGTAGAATGGCTAAAATTAGTGAGACCAACCTCGCCACGTGCCGAGGACAATGTGAAGCAGCTAGGACTCCTGCATGTTGTTGGGACACAGAATGGGGCGACCGCTCCGGGAAACAGCTGGGCAGTTTCTCATATAAAGTTACACACACACACCCTTACACACGACCCAGCCACTCCACTCCCGAGCACTTACCCAAGAGAAAGCAAAGCATCTGCCTACAAACGGGTCTGTACAGGAATCTTCACGGCAGCTTTATTCAGAATAATCAAAAACGGAAACAACCCGGGACACCTGGGGGCTCAGTTTAGCCGCCGACTCTTGATTTCAGCTCAGGTCATGATCTCGGGGTCGTGGGACAGAGCCCCACCTCCGGCTCTGCCCATAGTGGGGAGTCTGCTTCGAGTTCTCGCTCCCTCTGCCTTTCCCCTCCCCCCACTCACTCTCTCTTTCTCTCCAATAAATAAATAAAACCCTTAAAAATAATAATTAAAAAAAAGATGTTATTTTAATCCACTTGTTGGGTGATTTAAAACCTTTATAGACATGTCTGTGGCTAGTTGGTTGCAGTTGCTTTGAGCGGTACTTCCCCACCTTTGGGGATTTTCAATTCTGTGTTGTTCTGTGTTTGATTTTATGTTGCCTACCACCTCCACCTTCTCAGGGATGGCACAGACACATCTTCATATAAATGAAGCCAGAAACCCCCCAAAATATCCTGAATTCCTTCTTTTCCTTCATCCAATCCTCTTCCCAGATTCAAACAAGTCACCAAATTCTGTTCATTCTCCCTGGCAAGTATCTCTCTACTCTGCTCCATTTTCAAAGTTGCAACTTTGGGTTAAGCCTCATAATCTATCACCCGGACAACCGCCAGAGCTCCCCACTCTTTTCCCTGCTTTCAATTATTTCCCCCATTCAAGCAATCCACAGCATCTGCAGCAGGACCTTTCTAAACACACACAACTGGTCACTTCCTTCCCAAGACAACCCTTCAGTGGCTGTCCCTTGTCTATAGAATAAAGTTCAATGCCCTTAGCATGACATGCAAGGCAATCTGTCTCATGGCTTTTTCCTCCCTGTGTAGCTTTATGCCCTTTTCCCCATCCTGCACCCCGTCTAGGCACCAGCCATGACCAACTACTTGAAGGCTCTTGAATACGCATTATAGGTTGACACCTTTACACCATCATATGTTTATTCTCTTTACATAGAAATCTCTCTCAAGATTTCCTTCTTTTGTGCCAGAACCAAACTGGATAGATATTTCTATTTTTGTCTTTATCACACTATACAATAATTCTTTTCTGTAGCTGCCTTCCTTCGTAGAACACAAGAAGGTCAAGGAGTTTTCTTATTCATTCTACTTAGCACGGTGTCTGACCTGTGGCATGTGCTCAATGAATGGATGGAGAAGGTGTCAAGTGGCATCTGCTTAATGTCTTAAAAATTAAATTAATGAACACTATTTTGCTATAAGGTTATATAGAAAATCCCTTCAAATACATAAATTGTAGAATGTTGTTCAGTCTTCATTGAATTGTTATAGCCCCACTTCTCCTACCCCAGGGGATCTGCTTCTCTCTGCTCAAGTGCCACAGATAATCCTGACTCCCAAACATATCCATATTTCTACAAATGATGACTCGGCACAATACCACCTGGAGAGAAAAACATTGCACACAATACATCTCGCAGAGGGACGATAGCAGCATCTTTATATATAAGACATGACATTCATGCATATTAACTTAGCCTTCAAGAAGAGAAATGCCTACTCAGAGTCTAGAAGCAATTTAACTATCTTTCTTTATACTAAAACTATACTATTTTTAAAAATATTATTATTCTTTGACTCATCGCAAAAGGGGTTCCCCCCAAATTGTGCATGTCATAGACCTGACAATAATGCATCTGCAAGTTAAACCTGAAATTTAAAGTTTTGCATCAAAGCACAATAAAGAAATAAAAATCCCAGGGGCTGAGTAATGCTTTAATTTTATTATTCACTCTTTTAAGATGTTCAGCCAGAGTAGCTAAAATGTGTTTCCCCCTTGAGAGTCTTAAAAATAAACTTTAAACTTAGGAACTCTGAATCCAGTCTCTTCACAGAATGAAGCCATTTTATGGCTTCGCTCTGCCTACAAGTGAAAGCAAGCAGCCTCTGCTTAGTTCAGTTAACCAAGGATATACATCGCCTTGAAGTGTTTGTTTCTCTTGTTCTTTATAAATAAGATGACCAAGAGAAAACACAAAAGATTATTGCCTGCCTGCATGCATTCGCTCACCCAGCAAACATCTGTAGAAGCCCTTGCTAGGCCCTGGGGCTACTGAGATAAATAATTCACAGTCCTCTCCTTCGAGAGGCTCCCGGCCTCGAGGGGTATGATACCTCATCAGGTCACTGTAAAACCACGTGGGAGGTGAGTGAGAGAGACACGCGCAAGGTTTGGTGTAAGCACAGAGGAGGACTATCTAAGCCACGGGTGGCTGAACAGAACAGACACGTACCTTGGAGACTTCAGGGACCCAGAACAGGCATGTTAGAAGAAAGTTCACGGTGAGATGTGAGGAATGGGCAGATGAGGGCGTTTGCGGCTACTAAACTCAGTCCTCTCAACAGCAGAGGATTCTAGCTCATTTCCTGGGAAAAGAGTAGTCAAGCGTTGAGTAGGGGCATCTTTTTTAAGAGCAGTGGAAGTGTGGAATCATTTCTGAGAGGAATGGGAAAACAGGTACTACAGATAAGAAAGCAGCTGAAGGGTTCTGAAGGTTCGGTTAGGGGACTGCATCTGCAGATAAGCCAGAAAGCCCAAAGAGCAACACTGGTCAGGTCGGGGGTCTGTAGACTCATGAGGCAGAAGAATACAAGAAGAATTGAAGGGGGAGGGCTGGTAAGCAATCGGTTCAGAGGGCTTAGCCACAGCTTGCATAGGATAAAAAGATGGCTCGGCAATGTATGAGGACTGGTGTGTGATCACATGTTCCTGTTTGCCCAGGACCATCTTGCCAAAGAATCTCTGTTGGGCAACATATTTTATGGTCCCCTATATATGAGAAAATGGGTTTCTGGGAGGTCAAAGGGATAGTGTGGCCAAAGAGTGGAATGAAGGGGTTATGATTTAAGAAGGGAGGGCTTCCTGATAGTAAGAAGATAAAGTATGTGATCCTGGGAGGGAGTGGCTGCGATGACACAGAGATGACAGTCTTTAGGGTTAAGGTAGCCCCGGAAATATGACATTAATTGACATTATGACGTTAATTGACATTAACGTGAGCACTCTCTCTCGAATAAATAAATAATAAATCTTTAAAAGAAGGAAGAAGGATAATGATCAGACAGCAGTCAGGGGGCAAGCCAGTAGTTTGTGGGATAGAGGAGAATAAGGGGACTCCACAGCATGAGCTACAGAAGAAGCTCTGTCCCCAGGAGAGGGGAATGGTGGGCACCGCTGTAAGGTTCCCATGCAGGCTGCAGGGGCAGCGAAGGTCCCATTAGGGAGAGGCCATGTCTTCTGTCTCAATGTAAGTGAATCCTACTGAGGTCCAAAAAAAGGTCCAGAAGCCAAATTCCAACCTGCACAGGAAGTTTAAGTGTAGCAGGTAATTTCTCATGTATTATTTCTCTTGCCTTGTATAATCCTAACCTATACCTTGGAGGGCTAGTACCATGCAACAAAGATAATTCACTGTGTAACCTTTCTTGGGCCAAAGCGTTACTTAGTTATGTTACTTTCTGTTACTACTTAATAATTACTAGAAAAAGATGACTGATGCTTATAAATAAATCATTTCTTCTTCCCATATATGTATCTTTTCTTCTGACTTTGGAGAGAGATCTGTAGCTTGTCCCAACATGTCTCTTCCTGTCTCTGTGGAGCAGGGAGGCAGATCTCAGTAAGTAACTACACACAAGTTGTTCTGGAGTCCCTGAAGATATACAACATGCTAAATATTTGCTTAAGATTTATCTTTTAAAACTTCAAATTAAATTATTATCACCAGGGAAGCTAAAACTCAAAACTTTTTTTTTTAAGATTTTACTTATTTATTTATTTGACACAGAGAGAGAGAGACAGCCAGCGAGAGAAGGAACACAAGCAGGGGGAGCAGGAGAGGAAGAAGCAGGCTCCCAGCGGAAGAGCCTGATGCGGGGCTTGATCCCAGAACGCCAGGATCACGCCCTGAGCCGAAGACAGACGCTTAACAACTAAGCCACCCAGGCGCCCCTAAAACTCAAAACGTTTTAATTCAACTAAAAGAATTTCATCAAATTTAACATTTTTAGGAAATTTGAAAATATCTGGGTTCCGCTCTCCTTAAAGCATAGTTTGGGGTGGGATGGAGAGCAAACAATAAGGAAATTCTTGACCCATTGACTCAGGAGGGGAGGAGGAGTCTGTCAAAGGAGTTGGAGAAAGGTTCATCCCAAAACATATTCCAGTGAAACAGTTTCTGGCTCCCCTGCATACCACCCCTGTCCCAGCTACTGGGAGGCCTGAGACACAGGTCCTTGAGCACATGGCAGAAGTCTCTTGACTAAAAATGTCCTGCCCATCCAGTGGTAACCTAAGTATTTCCATCTTTTCTAGTGCTGATTAGGATGGTGGTTCTCAGGCCAAGGAGTCCAGAGGCTCATTTCATTAGCTGTCTACTATGCTTTCACAATTTTTCTTTGGGTCAACCCCGGTCTAAATAGCAAACAAGATAATGGAAAGATTGCAAATGAGGTCACCAATTGTATAGAAATACAAGCGGTGACTTTTATTTTGGTTTGTTCTTACGAGGAACTCTTCTGTGTGAATAATCTAAACTTAATAAAAATAGCACTGTCTTAGCTAGGGACATCTCTGAGAAATGGTAGCAATACAGGTATGCACTACTTTATTTCTCCCTGTTTCGTTATTTAGACCCACGTGCTTCCGCAATGGTAGGCATCTATATTTATCTCCTAAGTCTGTCAGAAAACACTGCAGCTGCAACTGTGAGCTTATCTAACAGATACAAATAAGAGAGCAGCACCCTTTTAAAAGGACTTCAAATTTCAGATCAAAGTGTCATATGGCACGGAGACAGATACAAAGCTTTTCAGGAGGCAGCTTGGGGTAGGGGCAGTGGTGACAGTTACGAGTGGAGTTGCTAAGGGACGGTATTACATTTAAAGTAAAAGAGCAGGTGCAAAGAAGGGAAGGGGTCATTTAGTGCAACCTCTTCATTTTATGACAACCTAGAGTTTTAGGTCTGTTCAAAGACCCACAGTAGAGCCCAGGTGAGAAACCGGAATCGCCAGGGGAGGGGTCCGTGCTGTACCTCGCACAGCGTCTCCTTTAATCCATGGGAACCAAGTCGCGCCTTCGGCTTTGGAGAAAGCACAGTCGTGCCTTCGTGTTTCCACTAAACACCCGATGGCTATCATGAACAACTGCTGTTTTTTGACCACCAAGCACTATTTCCTAAAGTACTGTACTTTAGGATTCCTTTTGTGGAATCACCTGCCTCCTACCGGGAAAGGTCCTGATAGGAGGGTCCATCCGGGCACCTGCCCCTCCACGGTGCAAGCTAAAAGAGACTCTGGAATCTCTTTTGCCAGAGCATCTCTCTCCCACCCTACAGCAGCCAGGGGCAGACATACAGCTGGGTCCAATGACTGGAGCAGCTGACTTAGCCAAGACTGTCGGGCAGTCGGTTTGGGCTCCTGAGACTTAATACCTACATTTCCTAAGTCTGTGTTTTGAGCATTTCCTTCAGTTCAGGGATTTTCCTATATCTCTGCAACAAAATCTCATTTATTTTAAGTTAGAGTCAGAGTTGATTTCCATTACTTACAACCCAAAGCTTCTTGAAGGAAAAGAACGCAGTTTGAGGGACAGAGAGATCTGAACTAATCCTGAGACTAGATACATACTAGAAGGCATTCCTTTAATTAAACATTCCTACTTGTGGCAAAACAGAGAAAAGCTACAAGTGTGTTGAGATTTGGGTATTAATAGCTGATGAAATTTTGATGTCATGCTGGCATTATCTTGGAGTTAAAATCATTGAACCTAGAGCCTTTTAGAAGAATAGAGAAAGTTTTGATTCCAAGGTAAAAAAAAAATTTTTTTTTTAAGATTTTATTTACTTATTTGTCAGAGACAGAGAGAGAGCACAATCAGGGGGAATGGCAGGCAGAGGGAGAAGCAGGCTCCCCACTGAGCAAGGAGCCCGATGCAGGAGCCAATCCCTGAGATCATGACCTGAGCCAAAGGCAGACGCTTAACCAACTGAGCCACCCAGGCTTCCCTCCAAGATAAATTTAAGATGAGTTCTAAAGAAGCAACACACACAAGTCTGAGGCCGAGACAAGAATCAGATTAAAATTTAAGAGATAACAGTAGGATCAGTGTGGAAAACATCTATAGCTAGGTGCTTATTTTTAAATCTTTCTCTATATTTATTTAAACGCAGATTTTATAAGTTTTGTAATATCAGATTTTCCTGTTTTGAGCTTTAGCTTTTGAAAAATAACAGAGGGTGGACAAAATGGCAAAGTGAGGGAGAAAAAAAAATCTCAGGCAAAAAACAATCACCTCTATCTATGCTTGGACCTTATGATGCCCATGATTGAAGCATGATCGCCTCCTTGTGGTGGTATACTTTAATTGCAGGCTCCCTTTCTCTGATGATTGACCCCATCAAAGGCTGGCCTTATAACCTAAAATACAAAAACAAAACCAGTAGAGCCATGATTTATATGTAAATTAGAAACATTTTATCTCATACGATAGGAAAGCTTTTTAGTTCCAGAGTGTTGTGGGAGTGAAAAATTCTGGTTGATGGTAATTAAGATAAGCTAAATGTTCAATCATGGTGCTCTGTGTGTCATGTTCTTCATCCTAAGACTTATAAATCAATATGTTGAGCCAACAACTCTTGGGAAACTAGAAGTTGAGCCCTCCAGTTGTAGTAACCAGGCAGATGGCACTACAAATAGAGTTAAAGAGCTTCTGTCAGAGAAACAGGTTTTACAAGTTGGAATGAAGAAAACCCAAACTGAGCTAAATTGGGTTATGGGAATGCAATAAGGAATCCTTTTATCTTAGTTGTAAGGAAAATCTATCCACAAAAAGAATCACCCAGAATATCATACATTGGAACATTCATGCAAGCAGAGAAAAGCCAACATGAATTTCTAACACATAAAAGCCATTTTCACAGACTGCATGGAAAATAAAAAACTTACTTCAAAATTCACATTGCCTTTTGAAAACAAGCCATCTGTTGTTTGTAGGAAAGGTGCTAAATTTTTGAAGAAAAGGATATGAAGTGAGTTTCAGAACCAAAGGTGACAGGGAGGGCACTGATTCACGTATAAATATGAAAATATGAAAAAAAAAAAACAACCCAGCCTCCAGATTCCTAGAACATAGATAATTTATCACCAGAAATTGCTAACATCAAGAGCCTCACTGCTTTGGCTTTGCTACTGTTTAGCTTGGGCCTCGGTCCAACTGCCATATTATAGGTTTGTGTGGGCGATGTCAGAAACCCTAGCTCTTCGGCCTACGGATTTGGAAAGTATACGCTTTGAAAATGAAGGTTTTATATTCATAAGTCAAGACAGAAATCTGACTATGGATTTTTAAAATACATTTCTGCTACAACAGAGTATCATTTAAAAAAAATTGGTCATGACTACTAATATCAGCTTATCTATCCAAAGATAAGTAGAGATATAGTCAACCAATAAATTTAGAAATATCCAGGAAAACTTTTTTTTTTTTTAGCAGTCCAGCAGACACAAAGAAAGCAAGACTAAACTAAGAGACATATGTTGAAAAACAAACATCTTACACTTTCAAGAGTGATGTGTATAAAATCCTGGCACACTTTTTCCATTGATGTATAATAACATTAAGGGGGAAATTTTCATATTATAATACAAACACTGAATTTTAAACATTTTTAGATTTGTAATTACAGAAAATTTCAAATGTTTACAAAAGTACAGAGCATGGTATAATGGAATTTCAAGTACCCTTCAGCTGGCTTCAGTGATTAAATTCATGGCTTAGGCAGGATATAACCCAGGCTGTGGAAAACAATCTCACTATGTCATAAAAGACACACTTCTAATTTATTTTCCAAAAGAACTGTTTGCTTCACTCTTTTCCATGGCTATCATCTGTATTTTTAAAAACTTTTATTTTTTTTAAATGAAGATAGAAATTTATTGAATACACCACGGGGCAGTGGCAGGTAAGGACAGCAAAGGAAAGACTGCAATGAGGCAGTGGATGGGGCTGTGTTTAAAACAGGAAGGTGAGGAGGTTTGGGGACAGATGGAATTTTCCCTTTTTTTGGTAACTGTGCCTGGTAGCAAGCAGCCCATTGATTAGTTAGAGCCTATGGATATTTCCAGGTGGGTCACCTGATGGGCCTGTCTGTATGCAGCCAGGGGATCACTGTGGCCCCTTTCTACATTCCATTGCTCAAGCCAACTGCCTAAAAGCAGCTTCTACATTCCTCCCACCCCCAACCCCCAGATCGGCAATGACAAATCTTTGGCATTTGGGTGGAGGTCTCATCTTCAATAGCTTCTTCTTGCTGAATGAGGGGTGCAGAGATGTCCCTACCTAAACTTCTCAGTCCACCAGGGGTTCTATGCATTTATAGACCAGAGCATGGTATTATATTAACATGCTGACAGATGATTTGAGTAAAATTCCTTGGTGGCCAGGTCCATGGGATTTGGGGCGAGCACCCTCTGATGGTATGAGCTGGAATCCCCCCACAGGGAATTGTTGGATTCGCTCAGACGTGTAGGAACGTGTTTGCCTGCAGATCAAGATGGCCGCTAGATCCACAGGAACAAAGGAAAAGGGGTTGAGGCCAAAAGAGGGGAAGAGGCTGAGAGTCAGCCAGAGTCAAGAAAAGGTCCCAACCCAACTGAGTCCGAAATGTGTGCAGACTCCCCCTGGGTGAACTTCTACTGCCAGCTGCCCCACACATCAGGAACAGACTTTGGGGATGGAGTGAGAAAGCAGAGGAAAGGGATCCTTCACCCTCACAAGAATGGGCAGTCTGACCTGTTCGCCCTCAGAGCTCCAGACCACACCAGGGAGCTGCCCTGGCCAAAGACCTTCAGTTGTCTGGGGAGTACTAGGGTTAAGCTGCCAAAGTGTCAAAATGATAGAGGAGAGGGAGGGAAGGATCCCTCTGAAGGGCAAAAGAGAAAAATCCCTCCTCCTTCTGGGCAACAGTGGTTGGGCTGGTTCCTCCTGGGGCTTTGGGTCATCACTAAGGAGTGACAGCCACTGGCCAGAGGCCATCAGTTCCCCAAGGAGTACTAGAGCTGGTTTACTGAGGGAAAGTCCCAAGAAATTCCCCGAGAATATGAGGGGAGCCCTGGACAGGCAAAGGCTCATGTGGGGTTCCCCTAAATGTGGGGAGGCCACAAGGTCTCCCTGTGTGGAGCCACCAAATGTGGTGTATCTCTCAATTGGATGGGGGCCTGCGAATGTGGGGCACTGACTGAGTCAAAGCCAGTGGCCTGGGTGGTGAAAGGATTCACCCAAGACAGAACAAAGGAGATAAGTTTATTGAATACACTGCAAGGGAGACCAGGCAGAACAGCAAAGGAGAAACTGTCTGCCTATCATCTGTATTTTTAAAACTAGATAGCTATTTGCAGAATCAAAAACCAAGCTGAAGGAAACTTAGAGATCATTATCTAAACAACCATATTCCCACTCAATTCAAGACCCCCTGGCCCAAGATCCTCATACAGTGTAAAGAAAGTCTTTCTAGAAATAAGAAGAATCATTTAAAATCCAGGAAAGCTGCCTTATGAGGTCATGGATACCCCATCCCTGGAAAGTTTGAGATACAGCCTTAAGAAAAGTATTTAGTAAGAGCGTGTGTTTGGGAAACACACTGAGTTTGAATCTTGACTTTGCCAGTTGGCAGTGGTGCCTCTCCACCTAAGCTTCAATCCTTCCATCACAGGGCTGCTATTAGAACCCAGTGAGGTAACAGAAATAAAATGCCTGGCACACAGGAGATAACTAATAGACACCTCTTTCTTTCCTCCCTCTTTACTTCCAAAATCAGTTACACCTAATGACAGACCACATGCAAACATACAGAAGCATTTTACTAAATGAAATCACATCCGTGCATAATTTTTCAGCCACTGTTTTATTGTGGGATAACAGTAACTGAAATATTAAACCGATACAGTTTTTCTCAGGGCTGGACTTTTCCTGAGCCAATCCACGTGTCAAGAGTATATACAGAGAATAGAGTGCTTCCGTATCAGTATATTAGGCTGGAACAACACAGGGCAAATCACTCCAGAGATTTATAGCAATAAAAGCTAAGCTAGTTTTTTTTTTTTTTTCCTTCAGTCACATTCTTAATGCTATAGAGAAAATACCTGATTTGGAAAGAGAAAAGCTTTTGATAGAAAGGAAGAGAACCATATTAAGAGGAAATGGAAAAAAAAAATCTCAAAGTAGATAAATTCTTAATTACCCTTTTTCTCACTATCTTAATACCCAGCTCCAATGGTATAGTATTTCAAATTAATGACTCTTAAGTGGTTTCATTGCCTATGAACTTTCAGTATAAAATAAGTCCCCATGTAGCCTTGTGCCCATAATCAGCATCTCTCTGACGAGTGGCTGGCTCTCTCTGCCTTCCAGTACTCACTCCCAATGTGGAAAATTTCTATCAGCTACAATAAGACATCATTATTATTCCATATGGAACCAATTTTTTTTAAAGATTCTTTCCTAGAAATACCTGCCACATGACAAGTACTGACATTTGTGACCTATGCAATACGACACGCTGGGGCATGTGAGTATCTCTCTGGATTTGATTTCTCTTATGCGGTGCACAGGGCTTTGGTGACTTCATTGCAGATATTTTCTTCTTGAATATTGTGCTCTGCTGTCCTTTTCACAGATATCCTACAGCCAGCAAAGAAAAGATGCCTCCATTTTTACAGCCTAAGTGTTAAAATTATTTACTGAGAGTGTTTCAGTTAGCCTATGATGCATAAGAAATCCACCCAAAAACTTGTCGGCTTACGACAGCGATGCTTTATCTCGTCTCATGACACTGCAGTTTGGCTGTGCAGTCCTGCTGTTGCTTTCTCCTGAGCTCATTCCATGCAGATGCATTCAGCCGGAGAGCTGGCAGGGCCAGAAGGTTCAAGATGGGCTCACTTATGTCTAGCAGTTGATGCTGGCTGTAGTCCAGAGGGCCTCAGTTCTCCTCCACTTAGCCTCTCATCCTCCAGGAGGCCAGACTGGCTTTTCTACATGACTACCTCAGGGCAGTGTCTTTGTCCTAAGTCTAAAGCAGAAAGTACAATACGACACTATTGTCATTGTATTCTATCGATCAGTAGATCAATAGAAAGGGAGGAAGAAATAGACTCCACCTCTTAATGGCAGATGTGGCAAAGTCACACTGCAGAAAAGTTGGGGAAGAAATCTTACAGCCATCTCTGAAAACAATCAGCTACAGAGGGTTGTAAGCAATGGTATCGAATTAAGTGTATTGCCATTCTCAGAACTAAGCTTGTCCTCTCTAAAACTCGAGCATAGCACAATGCCTCTGGCTGTGATTTCCTAAGAACCAGAAGCTAAGCCTTTGCTTAGAATTGCAGCACATCTCTCCATGTTCTGGCTGCATTCATAATCCTTTTGTCCCCACCTGCAAGTAGAAGTCTGAGGAAGAAAATTGAAGGTTTTTGGTTTTTTGTGTTTTCACAGTCACAGTGTTTTGTTCCCAATGGGAAGAACAATGTAGGAAAAAAAAGTTCAACCACTTAACGACACAAGCAAATGCCATGCTTAGAGAGGCCGTGCAGCAAAGTCTTTGAGATCCTTAGGGGGAGAACTTAATTGGGATGGCATGGTGGCCATGAGCGCACCCCCGTGATGTGGCTGCGGGCACAGAGCAGCCTCTCCACATTCGACGTGCCCCGACAAAAGCCAAGAGGCGACTGAACAGCAAGGAGCGGGTGTGGATCATGCCTGGACTCGTACTCAGAAACCCGGAGCTCTAACCTCTCTGATTGCTAGTTTTTATCTGACTGTGAACCTGATTCTTGTGGGTGTCTCTCTCTGCATGGCATTACTTCAATTGCCCATGGGATATGCAGAAAGCAGTTCAGCTGTCTCTGAGAAGATAAAATGGAAAAATATCAGAGTATGATTTTCCCCCAAATTCTGGCTACTCTAATCAGTGGGACATTTAAAGAGACTGGAGCGCAAACAGGAATTTGTTCTAAGTTTTAAAATATTTCATTTGCTGAATCACGGAACACTACATCAAAAGCTAATGATGTACTGTATGGTGACTAACATATATAATAATAATTTTAAAAAGAATTAAAATAAAATATTTCATTTGAAAAAATTATAATCCTCAAGTTATTACAGAACTTTGAGAGCCAACACTTAGTTCCATAGTCATCAGAATAAACCATAGTGAGCACTTTTTTCCTATAAATCAATGATTACGGTCCTCCTTCTTAAAAGATTTTTATGGAATATATTTTGAGGTCATTTTATGGAATATATTACTCTGTGTTTTTGATAGTTTGTGAATTTGATTCACAGTTTGCTCTAGTGGAAGACACAGGAGAATGACATCTGTGAGTGTGTGTGAGAGAGAGAGAGACAGGCAGGCAGGCAGACAGATGGACAGACACAGAGAGACACACACACAGAGATCTCATTCATTTCTGCTACATCAGGTGTCCCTAAAGGAACAAACCCACCTTACGTCCAAAGCAATACGTGCTTCTACTAACTGACTGCCGATCTTCCGGATCAGTTAGTGTCCGTGATAAGAATACCTGGGATGAAATATCACAGCTATAGATCTCGTTTCCTTCACCTTGCTCCTATTCGGCACCCGCTCAGATTTCTCAGTTTATTTCCTTCCTCCATTTCTAAAGTTAACTGATGATAGGTATTTTATTACTTTGAAAGAATATAAGCTCTGCCACCATCTTTGAGGCTCGACTGTGAATTACGGCACTTAAAGAATGTACAATGTCCAGGACTGAACACGTAACTGGAAAGGAGTTAACGGCAAGGTTGTGGCAAGGGTAAAATGACCCGGGTAGCTGCCGGAGGTTAAATGCATCGGCTGTGGACAGCAGTACTTGCCGAGGGCGTCCAGGTTTAAAATACTCAGGCTCGAACCTCAGATCCTGACACATCACCCTCCCTCCGGACTCTCCTCTAGTACCATAATGCACATTTTATGACCGTAAGCCATGCTACATTGGGCTTTCTCAAAGAATGATGAAATGCGAACAGCGCCAACAGAATGTAGCAGACCAATGAGAACAAAACCACAGATGAGCAGAAGCTTGGCACCCGGTACCTCTAAGGGCAGAGCAGCTGAATTAATCTTTTCCAAATGCAACTAATTGGATCTTCAGCTCCAAAGTAAATAGAGATAAGGCTTATTAGATTACAGTATTCATAAATGAGGAGGGATCAGCAAGTACGAGCGTAGCTGGAAAAAAAGAAATTATATTAGGGCAAAGATTTATACATGCTGAAACTTTGATCGAGAAAAAAAAATAGAAGTAATTTCCACTTAAAACATTCTGAGAAGTGCCCTAATTATGTCTACAAATGAAGGCTTAGTAATCTATGAAGTTAATTTCCCACTCTAGCAATGCTGGTACATGTCTACCTTGGAGTGTATGAGGATCCATTTGACTCCTGAGGGCTAGGGACCACCTTCCCTGCACGCACTTACTGAGTTCACAGAGTTTTGTTGGCCTATTTATATGGCCCACATCCATCTCAGTATCTCAGGGAGCAAAACGGCCTCTGTCCTCAGAAGAGAAGTTGTCAATTTTACCATTGCTAAGACAGACTTTCCTTCAAACAAGTCTACCTGGCTGTCCATCCCTCCCTATCTTCATGGACTTCCTGTACCCTGACTACCTGCTCCTCAGCCTCCATCCACTTCTTCCTCCGTCTGATTCTACCTCCCTGTTGTATGTGGGCTCTGGGCAGCCCCGGGGCTTGCTGCCTCCCTAGCTGGGCCCTGCCACATGCTGTCCTGGCATTCTCACGGCTGCCCGTGTTCTGGTGTCGATTATTGCGTGCAAAGATGTTGGGGGTGGGGGGGAGAATGAACAGGCAGGTTTAATTAACCTGCTTTTCAACCAAATTAACTTTTGTTTATTTCTCAAAATCATTGGAAGTCTGCCTAATTCCACTAAATTGACCATTCCAAATTCATTTCATTACAGGCTTTGTTTCATAAATGGCTGAATTTTCATATTTTTCTTTTTTAAGCTGCTGCCAATGCTGTAATTGAGGAGAGACCTCCTAGTTGTGTTCTGGACAGCTTTCCTCCAGACCGGAAACTAACAACTTTCACTCTTACTTTGCGACTTGTAAAAATGAAACAGTTCAAGTTTCTTTGTAATCACGTCACTGATGGTGGCCAGGCTTTGTGTATGTGACAGTCTATCTCTTCCTATACAAAAGCTGTGCTGGGAACACTCATGGCTTATGCACTGTGCTGGGAGGTGGGACTTCTGAGAATAGGACTGGGGAACAGTGGGACAGAGAGCTCTCAGGGTGCCTCCAGGTGTGATACAATCATTTAGAGTTCTAAATCTTCAGAAGATACCCCACCCCCATCCACCAGAGGAGCCCACATTTGAGAATCTCCAAAACAGGGCTCTCGGGGACCCAGGGAACAGAAGGACCCCCAACACAACAAGATCTAGCACTTTGCTAGTGACTTTTCTCTCTCCCTTCTTTTGACTATTGGAAGGTTTTTTTGTGTAGTGAGAGTAAAATGATGCAGCTTCCCTTTTGGTTTGGGGAATTATTTGTTCTTGGCCACAGAATTCCTAGGTCTAACTGGGAAGCCCATGGTTTCTGCAAAAGCAACTTTGGGTTCCGCACCCAGAATGTAGTATCAAATGCCCCAGCCCAGAGATCCTGTGACCCTTCCTGGCTCACACTGCCCCCTGTGGGTTGTGCTGCAGAATGGGTCCCATCGGGATGCTCGAGGAGTGAGATTTAGAGACCGCAAGTGTGGGGTCTCAGCCTAGGCTGGGCTGGAAGCTGCCAATGCCATTTATTATACATTCCTCAACTCCACTGAATTTCCTCATCTATAAATCAGAGGTAATAATTCCTACCTAACAGGCTCAGTGTGAGAAGAAAATAATCGATGCAGGGCACCTAGCACAGAGTACGCCCCCAGTAAACGGGAGCTATCATTATTTTTCATTTAAAATGTAAGATAATGATAACCCAACTCCCGTGAGACTACCACAGCTATTTGGAATAATTTATTAAAAGCCACAGAACTCTATTTTTAAGAGATTAAGAAAAACTATGATTGCCAGTCATATATTGCATTTTCCAAGTACGTACTGACAGAATTTGGGCCATTTATTTCAGGACTGTGGACGAGTTACTTGTTTTTCTAGTTTTCCAATAGCATGCATATTTTGTCTCCAAATATGCTGATACCCTTAAGCTGCCTAAACTCTATCCACAGGGGGTCCGCAAAAATGCTTGCTGGAAAAATGATAAGGTTTAGTGATTCTAGTGTTTTGTTTGTTTTGTGGGTTGTGTGTGTTGGGGGGGGGGCTGTTTTTGTCTTCCAAAGCTTTGTGGCATTCCAAAACGACTCGAGGGATAGATATTATGCAAGCATCATTTATTATCTGCAAATGCAAGGATAGAGAAAATGTGCTTTAAAAATACAGGCGTGCTATTACGAAGGGGTGAAGAGTACAGTCTGGAGTGTGAGGGCCATGGCTGAGTTCAAGCTGGTTTCAGGGCTCTGAAACAGCTCAGGACGGGTGGTCTAGCGGCCCACTGGCTATCTCCTGCCCCACACGGGGAAAGGACTCTGAAAGAAATCCTAAGTGTGGAAGCTTTGGAGATAATCCATTTTACTAAGCAACTGAGTTTTTTTTTAAGATACTACCCATTCTGTTAGGATATTCAGAGTCCTGGGGAATAAAATATAACAAAAAGGAAATAAACATGTGAGCAGTAATGCCCCCTAAAATATGTGTTTTGCTCTTTTGAAGGTGATCTCACAACAAAGTTTGCTGTTAGGATACGCTCAAATACAAAGTCTTAAGACACAAAGCCAAGAGTATCAGAGAGCAAATGCTCACTGCACTGGGTAGTGTGGGACACTGTGGATCAGAGATGTCCTACAGAGAGTCAGTCAGGGCATTCTTCCCCAGTGAGACACGCAGGAGTGTTTCACAGCCATGGATGAAAATGTGAGTTTCCTACTGGTTTAGCCCACATTTACAATATAAACAACCCAAAAGATTGGGCTTTGTCTTGCATACAATACTAAGGTTGCTTTTATTTTGACTACCTTTTTCTTTAACATTTTCATAGGAAATATTTCAAATAGGATACAAAAGCAAAGAAAATGGTATCATGAACCCTCAGGTACCATCACTCAGCTTCAACAACTAGCAACCCATGGCTGACCTGGTACCATGTATACCCCTAGCTACTTCCCTGTCCCTGGGTGATTGCCAAGCAAACCTCACTCCATTAGATCACTTCGTCCATAAGTATTTCAGCGTATGTCTTTAAAAGAGTAGAATTCTATTTTTGTACCTAACCACAATACTACCGTACTACTGAAAAACACCTACAGTGATTCCTTAATGACATGAAATGTCCAGCTACCTTTTGCAAATCACACACAAGTTGATGCATTCACATGGACATGACAGCTGCCATAGGTAGTGACACGACATCTCTGAACAGTCTTCATTAGATTGAAATTATTGATAATGAAGAGTATCTAGCATAAACTTCAAGAACAAAAGTCTGTTTCGGTGAAGAAAGTGATCCACTTTTAGGAGCATTTGCTTTCCCCAGTGAACTGCAACAGTACATTTAATCCATCCACTTAACTCAAAGTAATGGAGTGCCTGCACACGGAGAATTGAAAGCATGTTATTTTTAGACTCGAGTTGTAGGATTCTATATCTGACCAAGAAAACATCATAGAAATCGAATGAAGCCAGCTTGACCAAGGCAGCAGTTGGCTAATTTGTTGGTTTATTAAGGAAAAACTATCTGAGGTTTTTCACTGGTAGGTTAAAAAGACAGGAATATAAACTCTTGAAGCCCAAAATACGAAATGCATCTGAATGGTAAGATTGTTTCTACAATACATGAGCAGTGTAGATCGCATGTGTGTGTGTGTGTGTGTGTGTGTGAGAGAGAGAGAGAGAGAGAGAGAGCGCACGAGAGAGAGAGAGAGAGAGAGAGAGAGAGAAGTTTTATGCAATTTTATCCCATGTGCAGATTTGTGTGATCACCATAGGTAAGATACAGGACGATCCCACTACAATGATCTCTCATACTACCCTTTTTAAAAAGGTATGATTCACGAACCACCTGCATAAAATCAATGGGGGGCGGGAGGGTTGGTGCTAATAAATTCCAGGGCCTCACTAGGAACAGCTGAGTCAGAGGTGCTGCTGGCTGGGTCTAGGAATTTGCATCTTAACAAGCTGCCCAAGGAATTTTTATTTATACTAGGTTTTGAGAACCTTTGTTATATTTCAGTATTCTGGCTTTAGTATCTATTTCACCAAAAACTAGGACTGAAGAGATTTAGAACTTTTAAATTAAGGTGCAATTAGAATTGTTGCATCTAAATATAATGAATCTAGTACAAGCTCAAATGGAAAGGCTATTTTGGATTTTGGAGAGAAATGCAATGTGTATAGTTTACGTGGCTGCATCTAGAGTCAACTAAAATTGCAAAGTGTAGACTGTAAATCCCCAAATATCCGATATAAAACAATCCTCTTTGCTTGTTTCTGGGCACTGTGTCAGGTACTTTACCAATACAAGGTGTTCAGGGCTCACTATAATTCTACGTTGTGGGTCTAAAGGTCCACATTTTACAGATGAACAAGCAGAGGCTCAGAGAAATAACTTGTCCTTCAGATATACAGCTAGTAAGCAGCTGAGCCGGGATTACAGTACAGGTATGT
The DNA here is from genome assembly GCF_024610735.1 of Ursus americanus. Classification (NCBI taxonomy): domain Eukaryota; kingdom Metazoa; phylum Chordata; class Mammalia; order Carnivora; family Ursidae; genus Ursus; species Ursus americanus. The sequence goes on along the minus strand of NC_142152.1, from coordinate 1,206,750 downwards.
CTGGTATCAATATTCACACCCTTTCCACAATGCCAGAAGGATGTAGATATAAAACAGAGGCCGTTGAGTTAGATTTATATGAACAATCTCTAAATTTTGCTATTTTTTGACTGACATTGTATCTTCACTAAATTTTCTGCTGTTGTTACCATTTTTGTTTGGAAGTAGGATTATGATAGGCCAGGGCAGCCCCACTCAAAATATCTGTTACTAGATTGTGACAAAGTACGGAAACAGAGTAAGCATTTAGAAATGCTCGTAGCAATTTGACGTTGCTATGACATCAACTGAATGATCAGTGGATTTACCTCCTTGCAGACAATATAGGCCAGCGCAGAATGCCACACTCGCGTGATGCGTCCTGTAGGACTCAAGCTACAGGCTGGTCCTATAGGACAGGACCACGTACTTCTTTGTGATGGATGGAGAACAAAGAAGTAGTCCTTCCCTACAGATCATTTGGAATGTACCAGGTTTTGCAACCGAACACGTTAAAGAGGTTAAGAGATGTACTTTGCTTCCTGTATGCCCGTTGTGCATGGCGGACATAGGCTGACCAGCCTCTCTGAGCCTTCTTTGGGCCACACCTGTCTCCCCTGGTGACACACCAACGCCCCCTGGGCCCGCCATCACCGTAACCCCAACTTCCACCCCCGACATGTTTTTCACACAGTGTCCGTGCTCGGCACGTTTACTCGGGAACCAGGTGAGGAGGAATGGGAGCGCGGAAGTCACTCCCCGGTCCCTCACACAAGACCGGCAGTGGCGTCCGTAGTGGGGAAATGAGGATAATTTGGGGGCAATTTCTTCTGTTGCGAGTACTGCTCCCTCTGTTCACCGCTTCCGTGATCAGTCCAGGAACCTTTTGATTTGGAATTTGGCACCCCTCATGTCCCCCGCCGGCTCTCCTCGGTCTCCTTTTACCTAACGTACATGGTCCAGGGCGTCAGCGGTGTCATTACAACAGCTGTAATATACTAAAACCATGTGTCAAACACAGCAGAAGGGCTTTATGTAAATTATCTCATCCAACTCGTAAAAACTACGTAACACGTTTAATGGTCTCTATTTTTCATAAGAAGGAACCAAAGCTTAAGAAGGTTCAGTTATCTCTCTGGGTAACATGGCTGATAAGAGGCAGGGCAAAGATCTAATTTCAAACCTTCTGTCCTTAACCACTTTAGATAAATAAATATTCAACATAGTTAGTAGTAACTATCTCCATTTTACAGATGAGAAAACTGAGGTACAGAGTCAGGGGCCTGGCAGTAAGACAATTAAGTTCTCATGACTCAGAATGATGACTCCAGACTAGTGGTTTCTCAGCGATTATGTTTTTCATTTTGTTACTGTTGTCCACAAATGTTCCACTCTGTTGTTTTAAAATCATTACTTGTACTGTATAAATGGAGATTTACCTGAGCTGAGTAGCTCAGAAAAGGCCACAGCAAAAAATCATTTCACTTAAAGTTACAAAGAGCTTCTGGACTATGTTTTTATTTTGGTTAATATTTAATTTAGCCTCTTGGTAGGTGAAGGCAAAATGAGGTTGTATACAGAGAAAGAAAACTGAACTACATTACAAGGAACAGGATAAAAATAGAAGGATGTTCTCAAATAGGATGGTAGATATATTAAAAATTCTAGGCTTACAATAAAAAATCATATAGCATTTATGTGGATATTGGCAGTTTTTTGAGGCATATAATTTGGCCTTCATTAAATTTTTAATAACTCAATAAGGAACACTGAATCCAAACACTGAGATTCTAAAAATAAGTCCTTAAAAAACATTGTGTGTGTGTGTGTGTGTGTGTGTGTGTGCATGTGTATTTTGTTTTCCTCACAACCAGGCAATCCATTATTTTTTCCCAGATATCTGAGTAGGGAAAGTAAGATGGCTACGTAGGCCTTCCTATGCCAGGCTTCTAGAACAGTTCATTTCCATTTCTCTGATGGAGCCGAGGTGCTCAATGCAATCCCTAGAAAGTAACTCGAAAGAGCACTTGTACACTGCCACGGTCAGTGCCCTCACTCCTCCCTGCAGACTTTGGCACCCTCAGGGGCTCTGCTTTAGCACAGAGGACAGGACAGCAGAGAAAAGAGATTTTGCTTGCATGACACAGCCACATGTTCATGGTGTGGCTGTGCCTGTGGTCTCAGGATCTGGACGATTTCTGATGAATAGTGACAGCCCCTAATGAAGAGGTGGTCTCTGCAAGGTGGCTTCTGCAGTCTTCTCGGGGCAGTGGTTCAACCGCACCCACACTCCCGCTCTCACCCAGGACACCGCTGCCGGGGCAGCCCTATCCTCCTTCGGGTTGGGTTTCTCCAACACTTGGCCCAATAGCGCCTGGGCATCCCTATGCTTCTTGACTCTCTTCCAACTTCCACGAGCCTTTACAAGGACCCATCCCTATGCTTCTTGACTCTCTTCCAACTTCCATGAGCCTTTACAAGGTGCTCCAGAGGTATTCTATCCTCTGAGAGATGAGAAGATAAATACGGGGTTTGCTTTGGGATTGCTTCCTTCTTTTTCCCAGGTACCTCATGCCACGGTCTCTTCAAACCCTGTTGGCATGGGATGCTCCACTGGGCCTTCAGACATCTCTAGACCAGAGGCAAGTACCCACTGCTCTGTTCTCCGTATGCCCCCCAATTGCAGGGAAACCATGTTAAGCGTCCTCCCAGAGAATTCTCTCACATACATCACCACGAGGGCAATACGAGAAAGGGACTGTGATGTTCAATTCAGTGAACATCCTCTCCCGCCCACCCCCCCCGCCCCGCCCGCTGTCCTGCTTCCAGGACACCCAACCTCTAGTGATTTTTCTGCTATCGTTCTCACTTAGGTGGAGGGGAGAGGATGAACACGGGCCTCCCCCAACCCCCAGGTTCAACTCCCTCCATTAGGCCCTTTCCTTACATTATCCGGAGCGGGACGTGCCTATACCAGTTTCAGGGTAACCAGTGTGTCTGGAGGGTCTTAGCAGGAAGCTCTCTGTCCCAAATGGGGTCAGCTCTTGGGCAGCTGTATGGATTTAGCACATGTACAGTGAAGATTTCTCTTCTCTTTCAGGTTTGGTGAAATTACCAGGACAACAGGAAAAGTCTCTCTAAACATTATTAACATAGAGAGAAGATCCTTTGCAATTATTAAACCAATGACTTTCCATTGTCCCTAACTTGGATCTTTCTTCCTGGGTTTACTACCCAAGGGAAGAAAGCTCACACCTGGGACTTCTTTAGCAGGACTCCAGGCTTCGCTAAGGAATCCGATTCATGGAATTTCTCTCTCTCATTCAGGGCCAGCTCCCCAGGCGAATGGCCAGTGTAGTGGCACAGAGCCCCCTGCTTGTCGCTCACTGCTCTGAGGTTGCCGTCCTGAAATTCCTAGGAAGTTTTGGAGAAGGGGCCCTGCATTCTCATCTTGCACCAGGCTGTGTGAATTATGCAGCCATCCTGCTTCCATTAGCATATCCTCCCATCGCAGGTCTCAGGGCCTCCAGGTAAAAGGATGATAAGAAGTAGAAGAAAAAGGAAAGACAAAATACGTCAAGCAGAGAAAGACAATTATCATATGGTTTCACTCATTTATGGAACATAAGTAGGCAGATCGGTAGAAGAAAGGGAAGAAGAAAGGGAAGAAGAAGGGGGGGTAAACAGAAGAGGGAATGAACCATGAGAGACTATGGACTCTGGGAAACAAACTGAGGGTTTCAGAGGGGAGGGGGGTGGGGGAATGGGATAGACCGGTGATGGGTAGTAAGGTGCACTGGGTGTTATACACAACTAATGAATCATCGAACTTTACATCAAAAACTAGGGATGTACTGTATGGTGACTAACATAATGTAATAAAAAATTAAATAAATGTGAGGGGAAAAAAAGAAAAAGGAAAGAAAAGTCAACAGTTTCTGGTAAGAATTGTAGGAGGAAAGCAGCAGGGGCGGGGGGGGGGGGGAATGTATGGAAGCAAAGTGGTGAGCAGTGGGTCTCAATTTCCCCCTTGACTCCCCTTCTCTGAGAGGAGGGAAGGAGGGTTAAGCGGCATAGAAGAGCCAGATGAAAGAGGGGCTTCAACTCCCCCTGCTGGTGAGACATCTGGGGAGAGACCCAGTCAGCCCCTCACCAAACTGGGCTGACCCAGCAGTAGAAACTCGGTGGTATAGTGTGACAAGGCAGGGCCTTGATGCTTAACCCTCCTGGCCAGTCTGGCTCCCGGGCCCTGTGGATTGGAACCTTGGCCTCCAGGGGTCCACTGGAAGGACCTCAGTTCAGCAACTCTTCGACCCCCCCTGGATCTGCCCTGGGGTTCCTCGTGCTGCCAGAGTACCCAGCGGTGTCTGATGCGGCAGAGGCCCGCACACGGCTTCTATCTGAGGCTGAGCAGCCAGGCCCCAACGAAGGGGCCCCCGCCTCCAACAGTCTGGGAGTTAAAAAAAATCTACAGGATCAATCTCATTCAAATAGTCTTCCTTTTAGTAAATATAAACACTTCAGTTTCTCCAGTTCTCTTTGAACCAACTTTCCCATTTTGCTAGTCCCATCATTAATAAGTTTTCGAAATATGTTCATTCTATTTTTAAGTCTTGTTTTTAACTTTAGAATATAGACTTTGATAATGCTTTCTGCCAATATCAAAACACCCAGCTTCAAGAAACATCCTGCCCCTACTTTCTCTCACTCATTCATGGAAAGCAAATATGCAGAGAAAGGAATCTGTGCTCCTTAACACAACTAAGGCATACTAGACAATATTTTTTAACTTTTAAAAAAATCGAAGATAGAAAGAATATCAAACGTTCAGAGGCAGGTTAGTATTGTGATTAAGAGGGTGAACTCCAGAGTCTGAATAGCTGTTTTACTGGCTCTGTAACTCTGGGCAATGTTTGTTTGTTTGTTTGTTTGTTTGTTTGTTTCTTTCTTTCTTTCTTTCTTTCTTAGATTTATTTATTTATTTATTTATTTATTTATTTATTTATTTATTTAAGAGAGAGAGAGTGAGCACGCACAGGGGAGGGGCAGAGGGAGAGGGGGAGAAACTCCCAAGCAGACTCCATGCTGAGTTCGGAGTCTGACACAGGGCTCAACGTGGGGCTCTATCTCATGACCCTGAGATCACAACCTGTGCTGAAACCAAACGCAGGACGTTTAACCCACTGAGCCACCCAGGTGCCCCTCTGGGCAACGTTTCTCTGCATAGTTCATCTTCTATAAATCTATGATAATATCTACTGGGTTGTTAAGAGAATGAGATGACTTGGCAGCTACGGAAAGCTTAGATCAGTGCCTGAAACGTGGAAGTGCTATACAAGCATAGCTACATTATCATGTTATCATATTATTGACAAGTATAGGTAGCAAGTATATGAATATTACTAATGTTTGTATTACAGGCTTACAAAATACAGGTCTATAATACTTTAATAGTCAATGGTACCACCTTTCAAACACACATGTAATCTGCCATTCTACATGTGGTAGCTTGTGTTTCCCAGAAGGAACACCCCAGTTGACACAATGCTATTTCTTATCTCATTTACTACTTCAGAATGTAACCTCTGCAGACTTTTATCAAGAGTTAGTACTTAATTACCCTACCATTGAACCTGGTCTGGCCTTAGTAACTTCCTTGACCAATAGACTATGGCAAAAGTGACATTCTGTGATTTCTGGAGTCAGGTCCTAACAAACCTTGGAACATTTGCTACTGGAGTGTTCCCTTTCGGAACCCATCTACCATGCCCTGAGAAGCCTAAGCCACACAGAGAGGCCACATGAACATACTCAATTGGATTGCACTGGTTGAGTTCCCAGCCAATTGCCAACATCAGCTGTCAGCCATGTCATTGAGTCATTTTGGATGTCTTCTCCAAGTGAGACTTCAAGGGACTCCGGCTCTACCCAGGTCTTATTCGACTGAAACTGCAGCACAGATCCCAAGCAAGAATCGCCTAGCTGCACCCAGTCAACCCACAGAACCATAAGAGATAATAATAATAAATCCTTATTTTAAGCCTCGAGGCTTAGGGATGGTTTGCCAAGCAACCATGGAGAACTAAAACACACACCCCTTTGATCTCCCTGCCATGTGGTTCTAAGAACAAAACGTCTTGGTTTACTTCACCTATTAGTTTATCCATCTGAAGCATTATGTCCTAAGCAAAAGCAAAACAAAATTCTAGCTGCTTCAAGCCATCAGTCCTCTCGAACAGGCTCTCGGGAGGCTACGCGTTCACAGGTCATTGGCGGAACAGTCATTTTCAGCAGAAATATTTGACACTAATGGGAAGTCTTTCAGGTGCCCCCTTACTTAAGCTCTCCCCTCTCTTCAGGAATTCTAAATTTCCTTTTTTATCAGTGACCCTGGCTGCTCCTGACTTCCAAGATTTGTAAAACCCTACATGGGTAAAAATTGGAAAATACACCATTTAACAACTACAAATAGTTTTAAGCCACTTCAGGAAAGTGTAAACCTTTGATTTTCCTTTGTGGCAGATGAACCCATGGTTTAGAGCAAGGAAAGCCAGTGGGCCTTCCGTTATGCAAAAGTATTGCCAAGACCTGTTTCTAAAAATGAAGAGGTTTAAGGCTGCTGCTCAAAGGAGCTTGTGTTCTGCATAGTAGTAGAAAGACTGGTCTCATGGGTAAGCACGCTTACAGCTTTGTAGATAATACTATCTTTGAAGTAATGATTCTCAAACTTAAAACCACTTTTAAAAGAAAAAAGTAGTAGAAATCCTCAGCATCATTTTAAATTATTTTTAACTATAAAATTACTTAAATATGTACAAACAGGAAACAAATATGGATCAAGTGCCTACTGTATGCAAGATATTGTTCTAATATTGGCAACAGACTATATCCCTGACCTCAGTGAGTTTATGATCTGATGGAACTATGATTATAAGTGGACCAGGCCACTTATTAGAAAATAACATGGTATTATTCAAGACAGAATACACGGTATTGGTTCAAGACAGAAAAATCCAGATTTAGAGAAATGTACTGATGCTGCACTATTGTAATCTGATGACCTTGGAAGGCTAATGGGCAAGACACATGTGTGGATAAGGAGTAGATATGCTCTGTAAAGAAGTCAATTTTCATGCTGCCAATTGTCCTGTAAAAGGGTTAAACCAGGCATCAGGAAATGGGGATTCAGGAAGCAGGCCCTACAAGTGAGGTAAAGAGAACCTCTCTCCAGGTTCCTGTCAGTCAGATCCCAACTGTGAGACAGTTGTCCACAAATTCCCCTTCTGCATTGGGAACTACAGACAAGCATTTTAAGAACCTAGAAAAATGTTTGAAAATTGGGGGAAAAATTATTGACTCCAAAATAATAAAACTGTTAAATCACTATTAATAGATGTTTAGATGCCTACAAAATGTAACTTTGTGTCAACAGCACTAATTATTAAAATTAGTATTCATTAAAATGTCATTACATTTGGAAATAATTGGCCAGATGATGTCATTTTGCAAGAATTCTCAAACATGTACAATTGCCAAGAAATTATTGCCAGTCATAAATTAAGTGAGTTGCCAAATAATTTCCAAAGGAAACTCGTAAAATTTCTTTCATACAGTTAATATGAAATTAATGTGAGACATGGGTTTGTATCAATGTGTTTGAAAAGAAGTGGAGTATGGTCTCTAAATGTTTGAGAACTTACAGGCAACAAGGTCTTAAATGCTGAATGAAGGGCTGGTTGCCCAGAGCCCTCTGATCAATGAGGGGGTAACTGCTTTCCTAGCCACTTAAGTAGGAAATGGTATTAGCAAGGGGCCACCAGGCCACAATAAACCCATACAGTACCTTCATGTGATTTTTAAAAAAAGGTCACCCTTCCAGGTAGATCTAGTCTCAGCCAGGGCACAGAAACTTGATGAGCTAGGAGTGGATTCGATTTCAGCACCTATCTATCTCCTAGGCTAGATGCCCTTATTCAGGATACAACATGCACAGACATTCAGGGTAGCCATGATAATACTCCGTGCAAATGTCAGACTCTGTTTAGTAATTGCTGCCTGCTTTGTGGCTCTCCTTCCCTCCCATAGTCTTGAAACCTTAGTCACATGTTCAGGAAAGCTTTGACCTCATTACTGCTTTGCTGTAGGAAACGGAGGGGAAGGACATGACCCACACTTGGAACAAAAAGAAAAGCAAGAGTCCCTTGCCTTAGGTCAGAAGGCAAGATAGTTGTGCACAGTAGAGTGGGGGTATGGTGAGAGTCACTGGCAGCCAAGGCAGGTTGAACCAGAGCCCAGGAGTATGGAAACCTACCCTGAGCACGAGGCAGCATGCCACAGAGACCTCAGAAATAAGTGGTGGATAATCAAGTGATTGGGTACTTAAAATTAAGTCCAAGTTTATTTTGTGGTCACAGGTGAGTGAAGCTAAGGTACCAGGCTTCTTTCCTTCATTGAGGCTCTACTCTAACAAAAAATTCAAGCAGAGTAAGAGAGGGTTCAGTAGAAAATTAAAATAGAAGTTGCTTTCCCAACTTCATCTCTAGCATATTAATAATTAATTTGTATGTAAATAGCCTAACTACACCAATCAAAAGGCAAAGATTCACAGTGGGTAATAAAACACAGCTCATCTATATGCTGTTTATGAGAAATTCATTTCAAAGTCAGTAACACGTAGGTCAGATGTAGTAAACAGATAAGAAAAAAGATATACCATGCAAATGTTAATTTTGAAGAGCAGGAGTGACTATATTAATATCCAATGAAGTAGATTCTAGAGAAAAGAAAATTACTAGAGGCAAAGAAAGACACTATGTAAGGATAGAAGGATCCATCCGCCAGAAAGATATAATGATCCTAAATATGTGCTCATCAAACAACAGAGTCTTAAAGACACAAAAGAAAAACTGACAGAGCTGAAAGGAGAAATAAACAAATCTGCAGCTCTAGTTGGGGACATCTCCCTCTAACCCAACTGATAGAACTACTAGACAGACAATCAGTAAGGACATAGAAGATCTGAAAAACTCAATCAACAGACATGATCTAATTGACATTAAAGAACACGACAGTCAACAACAGCAAAATACACTTTGAAAAATCATCCATGGAATGTTCATGGAGATAGTCCATATCCGTGGCCATAAGACAAACCTAACAAATCTGACCATAATGTGCATTCTCTGACTACAGGGGACTCAAACTAGAAATCGATAACAGAAAGAAAGCAAGGCGATCTCTAAACAACACACTTTTACGTAATGCATGGGTCAAAGAGGAAGTCTCAAATGAAATTTTAAAAATACTTAGAACTGAAATGATAATACAACATATGAAAATATGTAGGATGCAGCTAAAGCATTACGGAGAGGATAATTTATTGTACTAAAATGTTTACATTAGAATTGCAGAAAGGTCTCAAATGGATCAACACACTAGAAAAAGAAAAGCAAAATAAATCCAAAGCAAACAGGAGGGAAGTAATAAAAAAAATGAAACTGAAATAGGTAAACAGTAGGGAAAATCAATGAAACAAAATCTGGTTCTTTGACAAAAAAAATAAACAAAATCGATAAGCCTCTAGCAAGACTTGCAAAAATAAAAAGAGAAGGGACACAAGTCAACAATATCAGGCAGACGGCAGAGAATACCATTAGAGCTCCGGCTACCACTGAAACGATAGAAAGGGGTACTACAAAAAGCTTTGCGCACATAGGTTCAACAACTTAAAAGAAATGGACCAGTTTCTTTAAAACTACAAACTACCAAAATTAGGATTTTCTGTTGGCTTTACTACACCAAAATCCTTTTTTCAGCTTATTCAGTAAGAGATAGGGATATATTTTAAAAATAAAATTTGTCTTCCCAGCTTAGACCCCAAGTCCTACTCTTCAAAGGAAACTATTTCTAAGAGAATGTAGTGAGAATTCAATTTTTGGTTTAAAAGGATGAAATGATGTTCTCCGAACCTGTCCTGTGAACAGCAAAGTCCACAGCACAGTAAACAGTAAAATATACTGGGCAGGGGGATTCTCAAAGTTAATTTCTTATTTTTAGTCAGCAGTGTTCATGGATTGACTAACCGATCCCCATCAGTACCCCCTTCAAGTCTAAAGTCTAAAAAAAAAAAAAAAACAAAAACAAAAAAAAACTTCCTAAAGGAAATCCTCAAGATCAATGGCAAATCACAATTTTTCTCCATTTCCTTGGACTTGTAATTACCATAATTTCAACATAAAGTGACAGAGGAAAAAAGAAACAAATATCTCAACTACGGAGTATACTTCTAGAAGAGGCAACCTTGGTTCTCAGTTTTTCAGTTACTCTAAAGAATCCTGTTTGTAAGGAATTTCCAGAAAACATTGCTTCTGACTTCAGAGAGCAGAGCAGCTAAGCTATCCCAAGAATACTGGCATCAGCCCTAATACATAAGAGCAACCCTGGTAAGAACAACCCACAGCCTTTCCTACTGAGCCATTTTGCTGCTCTGCCTCAGTACCTTGTTGACAGACTCCAGCCCTCCTACTGAGCTTCCACTAGCAAGAACAGCCATGGGCCCAACTCACCCATGGGGCCAGGGGCCCATCCTTTTCATAACATAATTTCTTGGAGCTCAGCCATTGGACTTAATGGGCATGTTTTCCTTGAAACTATCTCCATGCAAGCCAGGTGAATTTATTCTCTGAAGAATACGTGCCAGAATGTTAAACATACTTTCACAGAAATACAAGATTGGATTCTGATTCCGTGCAGATGCAATCAGCCCAAACTTCATAAAGTAAGTGCAGAACTTCAGTGTCCCACGTCCATCATGTTACCTCTTTCTTTTAACATTTAGTGGATGGAAACCTGCCTTTTTCAGGTTGGACGGTGATTTCATGGATTCTAGTAAGAAATGTCATTTCGGAACAAAGGCTACACAGAACCACAAAGGCAGGCATTCAACCAGAAAAACGAAGTCAGCGCTGGAAGGGTCATGTCATCACCTACTACAGGGCCCCTATGAAAAGTGTGGGAAAGTGGACAAAGGATACTCAACATAATGTGGCCTGGGTGCTTAGAGATTCCGTAACAGTGCTTCAAGTCACGTTTTGAAAGAAATGAAAATGAATTTTCTGCCCCTTTCTTTATAAGACCTGATGTAATATAAGTTTTAAATGGATTTTGACTACGATTTCCCATAGCCTGAGGGTAAGTCTTTTTTGAAAAAGAGCAGCCATATTTTCAATATTTTACTGACGCGTTGCATTAATCATTTAAAAACACCATCTGCCTCCTCTGTGAAGGGCCCCAGTTCTCAATTTAGAAGAGAAAGTACAACCAAAGAACCCACAGAAACAAAAATTAATCTCTAAAAACCCTAACCCAGCAATAAGTTCTATAGACAGTGGAGTGGGGTCCCAGGTGATCCATTGAGAGCTATGAAATGAAAGCCAGCGCTATGGAGTGCACCGTGTATTAAAATGCCTCTCATCAGTGGCACGTTAGTGCACTTCAGAGGGCAATTCAAAGGGAAGGGCACCAGGGTCACGAGGCTCTTCCTGTGTCTGACAAGTGGTGGCAGCGCCAAATGCTAAATGACAGGACATCAGTCTGTCTGATTACCGTGCAATGTGGTCATTGGCCAACTTGCGGCATTTAGGGGTTGTTTGGGGGCAGTGGAGGTCAATGTGGAGGGTCTTGGGCTCGTCTTGTTTTGCTTTTACAATGAAGACGCCAGAAATATCATTAAGGGTCATCTCATAACTGGTGATCAAAATTTCCAGAAAAACAAAGCACAAAATCAAGCATTCTGAGAGGTGGGGAAAAGGCCAAGGCAGGGCTTAAGCTCTTGGGTTATTTTTCTAACTTCGTGGCCCCTGTCTTCCTTGCGAGCTCTCCAAGCACCCCAAGATGTGTAATGAGGGACTCTCAGGCACCAGGTAGGGCTAAGGAAGAGGGTTTGCATATATGCGACTTGCAAGGACTGTCATGAAAATCCCATAGGTGCCTTTCTCCATGGCCAGCAAATGAACATGGGTCCTGGTACGTTTTTTAATCTAGTAAATGCTTGGAACTGTCAGGGAAAGTATTAGCCTGCACGCCGCAGTGCAGGATAGTAAAATCTAGTTGCTGCATCTATCTAGTGCATTGAAAACCATGGTAAGGACTGATACCCAAAACTCTTTCATTTGTCCTGATGCTCAGGGGACAGGGTTCCTTCAGATTTCTTAATATAGAAAACAGAGGCACGGATACTTCACGAGCTCAAAACTTCACTGGTTAATTCTAAATTTCAAATCAGGCTTTCCCCCGTGAGTTCCCCACAAGTCACGCCACGTCTCATGAATAATTCCAGTGTTATTTCAGGGCCCCTGACTGCTTTTCTGGCATAGATGGAGTCTTCTGGAGAGTGGAATTTCACCTCATATTCTTCTAACAGCTTTTCTCCTAGCTTTAGTCCCCTTAAATCTAATTCTGGTTTCTCCCCTCGCTCTGCCCTTAGTACCTGTAAACGTACCTAACTGCCAATCTCAGCACATCCAGCTCGTCTCCTGTAGATCATCTTCAGACCCGGTAGGTCCATTTAATAACCCTGCAAACTAATTTCTTTTTTTTTTTTAAAGGTTTTATTTATTTATTTGAGTGAGAGAGAATGAGGGCAAGAGAGCAAAAGGTGGGGGGAGGGGCAGAGGGAGAGGGAGAAGCAGACTCCGTGCAGAGTGGGGAACATGACGACGACACGGGGCTCCATCCCAGGAGCCGAAGCCAGACGCTTAACTGACTGAGCCACCCAGGGACCCCCAAACTAATTTCTAATGTGGAGGTTCAAATCCCTTCCATAAGTGGGGCTGAAAATATGCTCCCCAGCTTAAGAGTCACTCCAGACCAGAGATGCTATGAAATCTCTCGAACACTGCAGGAGCATGTGGAGGGAGCTAGTAGGCACGATCTCCCATCAACACAGGATGGAAGGCAAAACCCTAGTTCCAAATACATAAAATCTGCTACCCGTCGTTTTTCTTAAGTTACAGGTTGTCACTTTATAAAACTGTCCAATATTTTTAAATTTGTGGAATTACGTTTTTCTAGATATGTCTGTGCTTCATGGTGTGTTCTCATAATTAGTTTCACTTTGCATAGCATGTGTTATCTTCTGCTGTATACTCCCTTTCCAATCCCTGTCTATCCCTGTGTCTCCCTGCACAATTACACACAGAAATAGGAAAACCTATCTGGGAAGCAACACTCAAAAAATGCACGTGAGGTTCCTGTAATACACTGCACTACACACACTCTTAGCCACTTATTCACCAGCAGCAAGCAAAATGCCATCAACAGTGAATTTTGCAGGAGGGGTGACATTTTTCTCAACTTTCCTCTTCCAGATCTTGGAAATAAACGTAATATTCAAGGTCAAACCCAGGGAATAATTCCTGGAATAAAAAAACATAGTGAAATCAGTGAAACCAGACTATTTGCTGCTTCCCTCAAGAAAACTGTCTCATGTTAAATAATAGCAACTAGGTTTTACTGAGCACTTACTATGTGATAGGCATATGCGTTATCCACATACACCATTAAGAGCTCACCAAGCCTCCAAGGAAGTTATTATTGGACCCATTGTATGGATGAGGCAATAAGCATCAGCCTGTTGAAGCCTACAGTTAGTACCAGACAAAGCCAGTAAAGAGTAAAATCACAGTTCATAGGAAACAAAGCCAGAGTTCAGACCCTGGTGTGTCTGCCATCACGGTTTGTGCTTTTCCTCTCTACTGCAGCTAAGGGGCATCTCCTATAAGGAAAGCCAGCATAGTGTATTTGGCTATAACTTTTCCACCATAGATGTTGATTATTCAACTTTAAAAAACATCCTGTGTAAAGAGTAGTCTTGCTTTTTTTAGTAGAAATTATGACAACGGTAGTTCTAGAGAAACAATCCCTCTAACATGACCTGAAACGTGACACTAATGAACAATTTCTTAATCGGTTGTGACAATTGCCACTTAATGCGGGATAACATGAAAGCAGATTTCATACAATCACCGCTCTGTTGTCCCCAGGATCTCTAATGGACTTTCTCAGAAGCCAGTACTAACACCAGGCCCTGAGAAGGGGGTATGCATTAATCGCAGAAGCCCTGTGTTTAATTCATGTCACCAGTAAATACGTCTCCCAGAATTCATCTTCCTAAGGTTTGAAGGGGGACACCCATAAAAAGTACAACAGAGTTCAAAAGGCAAAGCAATCCAAGGAAGACCAATATACCTTGGTAACCTTTGAGAGGCCACTGCATATCAGAGAGTAATACAAGTAAACACATGTTCACTGCAATTACCCACTGTGATCAAGGACAGTTTCACTATACCCATCACCAGCAGAGTAAATATGAAAACATTTTTAAGAAATGTAATCAAATGATTAATTTATGTGATCAATCACATTTACTCCAATGATTGCAAGTAGTTTAACTATTTTGATGATTCAAGGGGCGCCTGGGTGGCGGGGTCAGTGAAGCCTCTGACTCTTGGTTTCGGCTCAGGTCATGATCTCGGCGTTGTGAGATGGAGCCCCATGTTGGGGACTCTTTCTCACTCTCCCTTTGCCCCTCCCCACCCCGGTCAAATAAATGAATAAATAAACCCTTAAAAAAATTAGACCTCAGTTACCTGGAGTATTAAGCTACATTAACTAGCTCTGTGATGACGCCAAGCACCACAATTTAACCTAGGTGATAGCCGAGGTCGCACACTGACTCCTGGCCAAGCGCGCATTCTCCTCCCCTTGACACGAGATGATGCAGCCACTTTAACGTATCCCTCCTCTGCCTGCTTTCCCTGACAATGAAATGAGGCCGTAGTTGAAAAACCACTGTTTTTTAAAGCACCCAAGAAAACCAAAGCGTATGATTTAACAGAAACAAACAAAAACCCTGGTGTCTGGAAAGCAGGAAAGGGAACATTTCAGAGAGAAAAGGCCTGACCTCACCTTACTGTATAACTTCCCAAATCCTGTGACTATATCCAGGGACCTCTGATTAACAGAATACAAATCAATTAATAGTGAAAGGGTTGTCCCTGAGAAAAACCACATCTGTTCTTCCTTTTCTACCCTCATTTCTTAAACTTTCCGCCTTCTCCTTTCCAGCAGCCATGACAACATCAGCACATCTGTGGGCCCACTGGTTCATTTTATCTCACCCTTTGGGCTGGGATTCATTTCGATTTCTAATTTCCTTCAGCATTCTGGCCACTGAACCTGGGACAGGAGGCCTCTTGGGGCAGGTTCTGAAACTGTTACAACTGGAGCACCCTTCAAACAACATATAAATAACACTGCTCAAGGTCAGGGGCTTCGGACGCACAGAGTAAACACGCTTCTGAAAAAGAAAAAGACCTTTCAAGGATTCAGCTATCATTCATATTGGCATCAAAGACTAATGAAAAGACTAGAAATCTGGAAGATGTTGGTGGAATTCAGAGGATTGGGTTTTGAATTTCTGTTTCACCACTTCCTAGCTGGATAACCTTGAACAAGTTACATTATTTCTGGAAACCAAACTCTCCTCACCTGTTAATTAGAGAGAAAATGTGCTCCTTGCCTCATAAGGTTGTTATGAGAATTTAAATGAGATGATGTATGCTTCTCGCAGATCTTGGCATTTTATAAGTGCTCAATAAATGTTAGTTGCTAATATTTTCATTGAATGTAATCATATCCTTCTCCAGGCAGTGTGTACATGTAGATACAACTGAGAATATTTGCCACAAATATATATATATATTTGCCAGATTTGGATCAATGGAAAAAGAGGAAAATCTCAGCAAACAAACTTTGACGTTTTGTCTGTGGCTTGTGTGTGTGTGTGTGTGTGTGTGTGTGTGTGTGTTCAGCCCTCAAGTTTCTCTTAGATAATCTAAAAGAAGCCCCAAAGACCTGATTCCTTTAGGAAGCATTCGCTGAGTCCCCAGTGGTACATAAAGAAAGAAAAAAATATTCAAGAGTTTACCTCCATGTTCACTTACAATGACCAAAATGACCACAGCAAAGGCATCAGAATTTCTGGCTAACTTTACACATTTGGGTCATTTAACAAAGTGGCCATGCGGTGATTCAATATAATAAAAAACCCTAAATCGGCCATGATACAGCATTATAGACGCCACAAGGAGTATCAGCTACAGGAAACGTCACTCAGAAATCCAATGGACCAGAAACCACTAGATGGAAAAGACCAAATCTCATCCCTTTGAAAAAGGAACACAAGGAAATATGAGGTTGATTTCTGAACAGAATTAATGAATGAAAGTGATATATAAATTATAGCATAAAAATATTTCTGCTGTGGACTTATGAATAACTATAAAACTAATACAAAAACATCTTTAGTTTTTACTTTCTACGGAGTAGGGGTTCTCCACCTCCGCGGGTGGTCTTTCTGGTAAACGGCCATCATTTGTTATTTTCACATGGTTCACGAACCTTTTCTTGATCACCTCACCTGCAGAATAAACTGCTGCTAATTCTGATTCGTGAATTTTACTTTTTATGTAACTTTTTTCAGTTAAAGTTAGAAATAACTAGAAGTATTAAGATGAAGATAATGTATTTCTATCTAGGCAACTTGTTCCATATTGACATCAGTATAACATATCAAAATCAAATAAACAAAGGCATTAAGAACAGAATAGGTAATGGAAGGAACTTCTCAGGGAGCATAAAACAACCAACTGAATTTTGGTTCTTCCTCCAAAATATGTTTTTTTTTTAATTTTCATGTAAATAGTGTCATTCTAAAGCACCATATGTGCAGAATGAAACAAGCAGACACAGCTGGCTCCTGGCCATAGCAGATGGAAGGAAACCAATAAAGCAGTTAAGCATCAAGCTGAAGGGCTCTCGTGTACGCACGCACACACACACACACGCACACACACACACACTCTTAATAAATACCTGACGTTGATGAAGTACTCAGTCTCACTGGGAGGCCAGATGGCAGGCGGCACAAATGAAATCACGAACAACTTCAACCACTGACAAGGTGGATGTGTTTCTGCTGCTCGGTTACAATATGGAAGTACACCATGGGCACTGGCACACACAGATCATCTCGGACCTCCTAACTGCATGACTTCTTGCACAGACAGCTTTCAGAACTATACCCAAAGTTCCACACCACACACGTTGCTGTAACCTCCCAGACACTGCCCAGGATTCATGAAACCACTTTTAAAAGGTGTCCTGAGTAAGAGGTTGTCAACCTGGCATACAGATCTGTGACTCTTGCACGGAGCCCAGAAGTCCCATGCTTTGTCACGCCTGCTAGGGGAGGACAGACCCTCACTCCCTGCTGGGCAACCTGCTGGCGGGACTCCTTCATGCTCCCTCTGCCCCAGGTAACGTACTATCCGTTTCCAGTATTTCTAATGTAGGCAGGTCAGCTGACCTCCTCCCCAGAAATGGCATTGGAAATGGCATAGAATGAAATAGGACATATGTATCAAGAGGAAAAAGGAACTCTGGAATGTTCTGCTCCTCATCTCACACATTAAAATAGATTGTTGCTGACTAGCTGTGTGTGCTCATGAAACTCACTTAACCTCTTTGGATTTCAGTTTTCTACTCTGCAAAATGATAGAACAGCAGCTTTCAGGCATCTTCCAATTCAAACATTCTATGGCAAGTACCTGTGAAGTATTCCAAGCCCAGAAAACTGTCTGGGAAGAAGAGTCTATGATGAAAAGGCATTTAAAATTCATAGGAAAGACCAGTTGCCTTATAAAAATGGAAACCAATAGAGGAAAAAAAAAATCTAAGCCCCAAACACAACTTATTAAACAACTGAGTGGTAAATAGAATTATTGGCTACTCTTCTATAGTGTGGTATATGTCCTTGCCATATCCTGATAGTGTATGGAATGTACTTCTCTACCCCTTGACCTTGGACTTGGCCATGTGACTTGTTTTTTTTTTTTTTTGATGGGATATTAGTGAAATTAATACAGAGACTTAAAATGTGGCTGTACGTTGGGGTTGCCCTCCTGGGCATCTGCCATTGCCATAGGGAAGACATACCACAGGAGTCACTGCCCATTCAGTCTGAACCCCAGAAGAGACTCGTGAGCAATCCTACATCAGGCCTACAGCCTGGAGCCAGCTGAGTCCAAGTGAACTTCGCAGACCCACAGACAAGAAAAAAAGTTGTCTTTGTTGTAAGCCACTGAGATTTCGAGGTTATTACATAGCATGAGTCCAAGAAAAGCTGACTGATTAGCCCTGCAAGGAAATAACAGGGGGAGTATGAAGAAAATGCCTAGAGAACATGAGAAGATAAACGTCTATCTATACGGATTCTATATAAATATCTATCAAGATTCTAAATCACAGAACCTACAATGATGTGTACCCAACATGGTCACAAGTGTGTCAAGTTGACAGTGATGTCAACTTGAAAATTGCACAAATTACAACAGGCTCTTCTATGCTCAATTTAAAACAAATAATGAATAGCCATTAATGGTTAGCTTGATAACAGAATTAGATCTTTATTGGGAAAGTGGCCAAATTATGGAAAAATCTGAAAGTTCGTGAAACTTCATTTGCATATTGGTTTTCACAAGCTACCACATACTGTCTCTTTACATTGCATGCAGCCCGGGGAGGCTGCAGATGTTTGCCACCATAAGCCACACACCTTTTTTTTTTCCCTTTGTGAACAGACTTTCATTTTTTAATTTTTAGAAATTCCAATATAATTGACATATAACATCCTGTAAGTTTAAGGTATACGTGTTGGTTTGACACATTTATACATTGCAATATGATTGCCACCTAAGCATTAGCTAACATTTCTATCGTGTTACATAATTATCATTTCTTTTTTGTGGTGAGAACAATTAAGATCTAGTCTCTTAGCAACTTGGAAGTTTACAATATAGTATTGTTGACTATAATCACTATGCTGTGTATTTAGGTCTCCAGACCTTACTCATCTTCTAGCTGCAAGTTTGTATCCTTTGACCAACACCTCCCCAGTTTCCCCACCATCACCACCACCCCAGGCTCTGGTAACCACCACTCTGCTCTCTGTTTTCAGAACTACAGCTTTTTTGGATTCCACATATAAGTGATATCTTACACTATTTGTCTTTTTCTGACCTATCTCAGTTAGCATATTGCCCTCAAGGTCCATTGATGTTGGTACAAATGGTAGGATTCCTTCTTTCTCAGGGCTAAATTATATTCATTGTATATAAATACACCAAATCTTCTTTACCCACTCATCCATTGACAGACACTTAGGTTGTTCCACATCTTAGCTACTGTAAATAATACTGTAATGAATATGATTGTGCATATATCTCTTCAAGATACTAATTTTATATGTCTAGAGTAGGATTGCTGGATCATATGATAGCTCTATTTTTAATTTTTAAGAAGCCGCTGTACTGTTTTCTATAATGGTTGTTTTCCATCTTCCATTCCTATTTACATTGTACATTTCCACCAACAATGTGCAAGAGTTCCCTTTTTTCACATCCTTAACAGCATTTATTATTTCTTGACTTTTTGATAATGCCCGTTCTAACAGATGTGAGATGTTATTTCATTGTGGTTTTGATTTGCATTTACCTGATGACTGGCTATATTGGGAATCTTTTCACGAACATTTTGGCCATTTGTTCTTCTTTGGGAAAATGTCTATGCAGGTCCTTTTCCCATTTTTAAAGTTGATTTATTTGTGGTGAAAAAATTGAGAGCTTTTCCTCTAAGATCAGGAACAAGACAAGGATGTTCACTCTTACCACTTTCATGCAACGTAATATTGGAAGTCCTAGCCACAGCAATCAGACAAGAAAAAGACATAAATGGCATCCAAATTGGTATGGAAGAAGTAAAATTTTGACAATTTGTAGATGACATAATACTATATGTAGAAAACCCTAAAGATGCCACCAAAATACTACTAGAACTAATAGATGGATTCGGCAAGGTCATAGGATACAAAATCAATGTACAGAAACTTGTTTCATTTTTATACACTAATAATGAAGTAGCAGAAAAAAAGAAATTAAGAAAACAATCCCACTTACGATTGCATCAAAAATAATAAAATATATAGGAATAAACCTAATCAAGGAGGTGAAAGACCCGTACTCTGAAAACTAAAACACATTAATGAAAGAAATTGAAGATGACACAAACAAATGAAAAGATACTCCATGCTCATGGATTGGAAGAACAAATATTGTTAAAATGTCCATACTACCCAAAGCAATCTACGAGATTTAATGAAATCTCTTTCAAAATAACAAAAGCACTTTTCACAGAACTAGAATAAGCAATCCTAAAATGTGTATGGAACGACAAAAGACCCCAAATAGCCAAAGCAATCTTGAAAAGGAAGAACAAAACTGGAGGTATCGTAATCCTGGATGTTATTAAGGATGGCACGTGTGGTGATGAGCACTGGGTGTTATACGCAACTAATGAATCGTTGAACACTACATCAAAAACTAATGATGTACTGCATGCTGGCTAATTGAACATAATAGAAAATAAATAAATAAAATAAATAAATAAAGATACACTACAAATCTATAGTAATCAAAACAGTATGGTACTGGCACAAAAACAGACACATAGATCAACAGAACAGACTAGAGATCCCAGAAATAAGCTCACAATTATACAGTCAATTAATCTTCAACAAAGGAGGCAAGAATATCCAATGGAAAAGATAATCTCTTCAACGAATGGTATTGGGAAAACTGGACAGCTACCTGCAAAAGAATGAAACTGGACCACTTCCATATGCCATACACAAAAATAAACACAGAACAGATTAAAGACTTAAATGTGAGGCCTGAAACCATAAAAATCCTAGAAGATACCATATACAGTAATTTCTCTGACATTGGCTTGTAGCACCATTTTTCTAGATATGTCTCCTGAGGCAAGGGGAAAAAAGCAAAAATAAACTATTGGGACTAGAAGCTACTGAATTTGGACAAATCAACTTTATAGAGAAATGTGTACATAACTGTCTCATAATTATATAATTACTATGTTGCATCTGATTTTTATGCTGCTCTGTCTATTGGAGTCAGAAATCCTGCTCAAGCAAGCTTATGGTTTCTATAGTAAATGTTTTGTCTAACAGACTCAGCAGAGACGACCAGAGAATAAACTAGTCAGAGAGGATAAACTCCCAAAACTCAGTTTCAGAGCACCAGGCACAGTAATAAGAATGAAGTAACTGTTATTTTATAGCACTTGATAATAAATTATGCAGCCATTGAAAACAAGGTTTGTGAAAAAATTATGATAATCTATAAATTAATTGTGTTATAATTTTAAATGAAAAAAGCAGTATAAATAATAGTATCAATAGTAGGATCACAGCAATGTAAAAAAACATGCACTAGAAAACCAGATTTGGAATGTTCTCAAAATTGTTAACACGTTGTCTTTGAGTGATAGAGCATATGAGTGATTCTATTTTTTTTTATTTCTCTGTGTTATCTGTATTTTCCAAATTGAATATGCATTATTCAAAATATCTTTTGAAATTACTTTTTGAAATTACAACTTTATTCTTTCAAAATGTAGTTTTCTTTTTTGATATACTCTGTTCAGTCTTCTTCCACATCCTTATCAAAAAAGGGGAAAAGCAAATTAACATTGAAATAGAGTTTATGTATTTATACATGATCCCCAAAAGTTTTGTTGATTACTGACAGCATAAATGTTTGGTCCCACGGCTAAAATTTCAGGTGTGATTTTTTTTAAGCCAAATGTTAACCAGAACAATGAAATAATATAATCACTACGAAGAGTTGACACTGCCTTACAGCATGGTCATTAAAAATGAAGATGCCATCTCATTACTTCAAGACCAGGGAAATTTTGACATTACACAGGACATGAAAATATTGTGTCCCCAAAACACAGCCATCATGTCTTCAAATTTGTAATTATTTCAACAGAATGGACTGGTCTGACTCAAAAATTATATTTAAATAAGTTATAAATATTTTAATCTCTAAAGGATAATTAGCATACTCTTCACCCCAGAGAGCTCCAAAGACTTTATTTAATAGAATATCATGATCTCTATTTCTTCAAAGACAAGTAGAAAATAGAAATGTGAAATAACTTTCCCAAGGCCACAAAGAGTAAAATATGACTGTGCTAGATACTTCCTGATTTATGAATCTTTCCTGAGTGTGTCATTAGAATCTTGAAAATATATGTTACCACTGGGCTATACATAAGAAGAAATGTTTTTTTTTAATCAAAATTCCCATGTTGCAAAAGTAATTTTGTATAAAGCAATATTTAGTGTTTTCATTTCCAAAGCAAACATTAAAAAAATATAAAACTACTTCCCACTTGGCTTTGTGGGAAATTGCTACTAATAACTATTGTTAAACAGTTTGCAAAAATATGACGTGGTATTCCATTGCCTGATAATAAGCTCAGCAGAACAAAGCATAAATAAATAGCTCTATGGCATTGTTTTTCAGCTTCAGAAAATTACACATGCTTTTACTAGTTGATACTTCTGTGCACTTAAAACCTAGAAACACTCATTAAAAATTAATAGTCTTCTACCATAAATAATATAAGCATATCTTTAAAAGATATGGAAAACAGATTATTGGCACTTTGTAAAATTAACAAGGAAAGACTACTATGTCACACTTCAAAGATGTACCTAAGTTTTTAGGAAGGCTCAGGAATAATCGTAGGAGTTTGCTTACTCTGCAAATTCTCTTATGATTTGTAAGGGCCAAGAAACAGCAAAAATTACCTCCTATCCCAACACACACACACACACACACACACACACACACACACACAAGTTATGTTAAAGCAACTAAGATCCTGTTAATTTTTTTTTTTTTTTTTTTTTTTGGTCCTTGTAAAGAGAAAATCCTTCTGCTTGCTCCCAGTTGGCTGAGGTGGAGAAACAGAAGCCTGGCCAGGATTCATGGAAGAATGACCAGCTTGTGGAGGAGACTCCAGTGAATGATGTCATGTGTGGTTAACTGATACTAGAAAGAGCAGAGCAGACATTTTTAAGTCATAAGATTACAAACGTTAGAGCACCCGGACGGTGTGAGGGCTTTACTAGAAACAAGTCACCTCCAGGAAGAGGAAGTTTTCCTAAGCATGCCGTCTACCCTGGAGGAAGAGGAGTGACAAAGGGGATTGGAAAATCTGGGGCAAATGCTCTGATCAGCTGTACCCGTCTTCCTCCTGAGAGTGTGCCTGTTCGCCCAGAACACGCGTTCTCTCTGCCCCTCCACGCCACAGCCTCCCCTGGGCAGGGGTCCTCCTCCGCGGGAATGCTGCCCCCGCCAGGGGCCACCTGGGCGCTAGAGCAGTTCTACCGAACTCGGGACTTCAGCCGTTAGCGCCCCACGTGGCCAGCACAGCCAAAGCCATCGCCCTCCTTCTGGATTCCTGCAGTGAACAGGAGATAGTGGGTCCCTGTTTTTCTGCTGTTTTATATCCGAACTTTTTCAAAAACTAAGCCTCTCTACGTATCAGTTTTTGGGTGGTTTTGCTCTGATGGGGCCACAGCAAATCACTAGCCTTATTGGCAGGAAAGGGCTTTCATTCACTGCCGACTGATTTGCCAAAACTCCAAGGCAAATGCACTGCCTGATTTATAAGGAAGCCATCAGTCATCACGTGAGACAGGGAGTCCACACTTGAATGATCTGCTTACCAACGTCGCAATTCTGGCCACAGCACATTATAGACCTCTGCTATTATTTATTAATGTTGCTCTTCTTAAAGGCTCATTTTTATACTGTAAATTATTATGCCAAAGGGCAAGTACATTACCACTATGAAAGGAAAATGAGTACGGCTTGTCAAAGATTAACACCAAAAATGTGCATAGCACTTACCATATGCCAGCACCATTAGAAATGCTTTACAAACACTGTCTCTTTGACTTCTCACAACAATCCTATGAGGTAGGCACTATCATTGCTGTCACTTAAAGAGGGATGGAGAGATTAGGGAATCTGCTCAAAGTCAAGCAGGCCGTGAAGGGCAGACTGGGATCTACCCAAGTGTCCTGCGTCAGGTGTCCTGGCTCTAAAGTCAGCTCTGACAGTCCCCAAATATAGAAAGTGACCATAAAGACAAAGGCAGCGAAAAGAAAATCAATGTTCTCACCATATAAAAATAAAAATGAAATGCAAAGCATAACAATTGGTTAACAAAAATTTGTACCTGAAAATCTTATTTTTCTTGCACAAGAGATAACTGTTAATAATCAGTTGATAATAAAATTTTAAATTTAAAAATCAAAATAAAATACAAAGAATAAAATCAATCGATTTATAAAAATCCATTCTGGAAAATTCTATTTTTCTCATGCAAGAAATAACTATCGATGATAAATCAATAGTAAAAACTTCATTTTGAGTAGCTTCATT
Organism: Ursus americanus; assembly: GCF_024610735.1. Taxonomy (NCBI): domain Eukaryota; kingdom Metazoa; phylum Chordata; class Mammalia; order Carnivora; family Ursidae; genus Ursus; species Ursus americanus. The sequence goes on along the minus strand of NC_142152.1, from coordinate 1,182,328 downwards.
TTAAGATTAATTAGAGTAAGACGCCTGAAGGGAAAAGAATGTTTTAATTCGTTTTTCCTCCTCTTTTGCTGTCTTGAGCAGAAATCTATAGAGGTTGAATAGACCTGAATCACTTTGAGTTTATCTAATGGCATTTTTCCCTATCACATTCTTCAATGTACTTATCAGTAGTGATTCTTAACCCTCACTCACCTCTTTCCCCCACGGGAACCTGCCTTCAAGTGATTCATGTGGTCAGTTCTTGGCTCTAGTACTTCCATTTCACCCAAGCAATAATACTGTATCTGTGAAGCCAAGGATTTGATGGACTATTCTTTTCATAACGTAAGCATGAAGCGAGACTGCAGTAACTCTCCTCAACTCCACTCCTTTGCTTCCTGTTCTCACAGTGACTACACATTTCCCAGCCTCCTTTGCAGTTCAGCAGGGTCACGTGACTGGCTCTAGCCAATAAAGTGTGAGCAAAAGTGATTCATGGCACCTTCAGGGATCCTGAATGTCCTCTCTTTGTCTGCGGCTGGAGAAAACGAACTCAAGGACCCAGAGGCACTCAAAAGCCCAAAACAGTAGTTTGAGTCTTTGAATGGCTGTAGGAACACAGGACTAGCTCCCACCAAAGTCCACACCGAATTATGACATGAGGTGAGAAATAACCTTTTACTGTCTTAACTTACTTTGACTTTGAGATCGTTATGATAGCGGTTACTTATTCTGATTAATATGATGCATTAAACCAAATACTTAACTCCTACTATTTGAAAATTGTTTCTCCATGTATCCTTAAAATGACAACTCTTTGGTAAACACCAGTGTAAGAGGCACAGCCCCTGCTGTGGTCATTCCATGGAAAATGTGCTTCCAGACACTGATGAAAATAATCAAACGCTGCATCATGCCATGTTTTAGCTAAACCTGCTCTAGAACTTACTGGTTTTTCTCTTTCTGCTAATCCTTCATTGTAACAGGCACATTGAATGAGTAGAACTCATGGGGTTTAATCACCAAAACTTGTTTTTTTCCAACGGGCTCTTTAGACCCAGTCAGATCATTCTCTTCACCCTGACTTTTATGGTCCTGCTTTGGTTTAAAAAAAGAAAAAGAAAACCCTACTGTCGTTTTAAATCACAATTGCGATCTCAATTCAGTATTTTGAAATGACTAACTGGATACAGTAAGCAAGAGCTCAATTGTCAAAGTTACTGCTCCCCCCTTCACTTGCTCTTCCCGATCCTGGGCCAGCAGCCAGCTGCTCCCCACCTTAGAGGAGAGTCTGGTTAACATCTTCTGTGTTCAATTTGAAATTTCTCCCCCACGTCCGCACTGCTCTTTCTGACCTGTGCCCTATCCAGGGTTGAAGCTGCAAGGGGGAAGAAGTGAAAGGGCAGGAGAATTTCTGCTTGACAAGTCCTATGGTCATCTAGTGCTGTTTTTTTCTGGGGTTGGTGGACATTTAGGGCTAATATTATTTTTCATTGTGGGTATTTTTATGGGTTCTCTGGAGACCCTTTTCTGGGTCTCTCTGACTGAACCCCATTGACTTACTGATGCCTCTCACTTGGCTGCCCATGTCCAAATGTCCTCAGCTTCTGTCCCCTATTCCCTCACCCCCATATTTAAGTTATCTTGCTAATTTATTTACTTGCTTATTGTCTGTTCCACTCTACACGCCCACCCCCACCCCACAAACCTGTCAGCTCCATGACCCAACGTACATCTCACAGCCTTTTACTGTGGCAGTCTCCTTACCCTGGGGCAATCCTCTTAGAATTATTCCAGGCCGTTCCTTCAAAGGCTGGTCCCCAGGATTCACACTCCAGCACAGGGCAGAGGAGTCATTCAGCCATGGCAGCAGCAACTCTTCCCCCGGCCAGAGCACTCATTGTCCCCATCTTTCTGGCTCCTTTGATTTCCCATGAGGGAAATGAGGCTGGGGGAAATGAGACACCGGTTGGCCAAGCCCTTCCACCCACAAGGGTCATATGTGAAGCTCTCTAGGTAGCCAGGTGAGAGTCCCCTCCTCAGAATTGCGGTGAGGGGCTAAGCACATCCCTACTTCTCTTGCTTACTTTAGGCAGAATCACAGTACAGCTTTCCCCTGAGAAACCCTCCTCACAACACTGTTTTAATTTTGAGTATCAATTCACTTATCTTTGACATAGGTGAGGGGCTTCATGAATCACAGAAGTGGTTCTCAGACTGCCCTTTCTAAATTCTGCATACGGTTTAACATTTCTTTTTGGAGTGGACTTTTGATTTTTCTTGGTGCCTCCGCCGAAACTTCACAATCCTGTTCTGGTTAAATCGAGGTCTTCCTTGTGAGCACACATTCCACTGAATGCATATTCCAGGCGCCAGGTGTCCTACGTAACACGTCTACGCTTTTGTGCGGCTTACCTCATACTCCCTACACATAGCAACTGCTTGATTTGGTGGGTCACAGCTATCCCACTTCCACTTCCTTTAGGCGTACAATTTCATTTTCTTCCCACCACCTCTGTTGGGGACTTTGTCAGGCTAAGTTTCTGATTTCCACATTCATAGGGTAGCATTCAAGTTGGAAATGAAGGCTGAAGAACAATTCTCGAAGTGGTTCATTCGTTTTTACTGAGATTATATGTTGAGGATCCATAAAAAACATCAAAATGTTCTAAGGATGCTTTTCTTCACGCTCAACACAGAGGAGGAAGTTTCACTGGCCCCCTCTAAGTTATCTTGCTAAGTTCTCTGTTTGCTGGCTTATTGTCTGTTCCTCCCCCACCGCACCCCACCCCACTAACACGTCCGTCCCACGATAGTAGAATTTCCCCATCGGGCTGACGACCGTGAACTCTCCCCTGTGCCAGTGTCTGTGACAGAGAAGATGCCCTCAGCCAGTGCTTCCCAAACTCCAGGGGCCTCAAAATGAGCTGGGCATGATACTAAATCAAATGTTACTTGATGAAATAATAGCTAACTTTAATCAGTAAGCCTGGGGTGACCCAAGGAGGCTGCTTTTCTACCAAGGTCCTAGGAGATAATGATGGTCTGCAGACAACCACTCTCTGAGCAGCAAGGTAGAAAAATATTTGTTGAATGAATTTTACTTTTTATGTGGCTATTTGTTATTTATGGTATTTTAGGGAGACTGATGGAGATCATGGGGCAAGGAGCCCTTCAGAATTGTCCCTTGCCGCCACCACTGACAGTCTCCAATTTTAGCCTCTGCTCTCATCTTTCTTGGCATCAACATCTGATGTCTTTTACTCAGATTCACGTGAGTCCATTCTTCCTGCAACAAAGTCTGGGAGTGCTGACAGCTCTAAGAGTGTCCTTTGTCAGAGTCTGTTCACGGTCTAGGAACGGTTTCAGAGAACACTGTGCAAAAGGGCCAGACCTTAGCTTGGGGTGGAGGACTCTAAATTGCACAAGCCTCAGCAAGGCTCAAAGGAAAAGACTCAGCCCATACAGCAGTGAAAGCAACTGTTCAGACTACACACCTGGAAGGTGTGGCCCAGTCTTGCTTTTTAACTCCTCTAAAGCAGATGGGTGCTTTGCATAAATTTGCATAGTATGGACTGATTCTAATACAGTCAGGTGATAAACTGACTTATTAAGAGAAACTTCTGTCCCAAATCCCAGTTTGGGAGGCAATAAACAAAACAGATCTATTTCCCAGAAACCTCCAGAGTTCAAAGCAGACGGCAGGGTGGGGAGTAGAGGCCCTGGCAGAGCTGAGCTGGAGAGAGCACCCAGTGCAGGCTACCGGGGGATCTGGAATTACAACACAAGCAGCCGCTTCTCCAAATTTAAGTGTGTACTACTTATCCCTGGAGTCGGGTAATTCTCCCTATTTCCACCAGAAATGAGCATTGCAGTCTGGAAAGGGGAGGGAAAGTGGGGTGGCCAGGGCAAAGATTTCAGGGTGGGCTCACTTTCAGATTCTCTACTTACTACGAGCTGAATTATCTCATCTTTAGAGTAAGGACAAGAATAACAGTCTTGTGAGGTCATTATGAGAATTAAATAAAATATATACCAGGAGGCTTAATGTAATACCAACATTTAACAGGTACTGAACAAATCCCACCCCCCTTCAAGGACCACCACGGGCATGGGAGACACACCATATCCCACAGACCCCTCAGGCTTGTAAAGCACCTTAACTTTTTTTTTTAAGATATTATTTATCTTCTGATGCCTTTATTTTTTTAATTTTATTTATTTATTTGAGAAAGAGAGTGCAAGTGACAGAGCACAGGCAGGGTGAGCAGCAGAGGGAGAGGAAGAAGCTCCCACTGAGCAGGGAGCCTGATGTGGGGCTTGATCTCAGGACCCTGAGATCATGACCTCAGGACCCTGAGATCATGACCTGATCTGAAGCCAGCCACTTAACCTACTGAGCCACCCAGGTGCTCCTAAAGTGCCTTAACTTTTAAAGCATCTTCACAGCTATTTACTTACTTTGCTTTTCTAGAAAAAAAGAGAGAGAGAGAAAAGGAAGATGTGAAGAAACGAAATCTAAAAAGAAGGAACTATGGAAGAAGCACAGGACATTGCAAGACAGAAATGAAAGCCTACAGCTCCATGAGACATAGAGACATGCCATGTGACCGTCAGAGGCTCTCACAAGGCAGATGAAGGTCAACTGACAGCAAGTTAAGTCTGCAGTAAATCTTCCAATTAAAATAATAGTAAGTCGAGCCTCTGAGTTTGTTGTGAATTTGACCCAGAAATTAATTTTTATGAAGAAAGAAGTCTTGCTATTCCAATTGCCTCCAAGTGGGGTAACAGTGGCACTTGGCCTTGCTAATCACTGATGTGTATTCCCTGGTGGGACCCTAAGGGATAAGACTGAACCATGCTACCCTATTAAAACCACCTAAATATAGTCTCTGTGGTGTAATGTTTGCTGGACCCTTTCACATGTCAAGATCCAAAGCAAGTACAAGTCTGCAGTACAGACAGAATTGGGGCCCAGCTGGAGCCCAAACGGTGCACTTCCTCTCCCCTTCTTCCTTTTGGGGTCTACCTACACAGAGCCACTGGGCATCTTCCAAGATGGAGATGAGTTAGATAGAGATGGGTTAGGAAGAGGGCGTCAGTGGCCCACCGGCTTGGCCCATCAACATCACCCCTCAAGCCTTTGACCCTTGGTGTCAAAGTCCTTGGGAAGGGACAGCTTGGCAAAATAGCCACAAACTATACTCACAAATATCTGAGAGACACTGGCCACAGCGGGCAGCAGAACTTTGGGGGCACATGACAAAGTGAGGCAAAGAGTGGAGAAAAGAAGCTGTCTCCATGTCACTAGTGTGGCATTTCACCCAGTGGTCAAGTGTGCTAGCCCAATGGACTTGGGTTTGAATCCAGGTTCTGCCATTTTCCAAGTGTATGAAGTAGGGCAAGTTTGGTAACCTCACTTTCATCATCTATAAAATGGACACAAAAACGCAAGCACCTCCTAGAGTCCCTCTGAGTCTTTGACAAGACCCATGTAAAAGCAGCGCCTACAACTTTCTCAAGTCATGACAGAAAAGAACACATGTACGCTATAATCCTGTGACATAATAAAACTGCTTCGTCCCAGCAGTAATAGCATTAGAGGTCCTCAGACCACAGGCCCTTGCAGACCCGTCTCCTGCGGACTGAAGGGATAGCAATAACACGGTGAGAGCACCCGCAGAGTGCTTCCTCTGAACCACGTGCTGTGCTAAGTGCTCCCCACTGAGTGACTCATTTGGTTCTCACAACAATCTTATGAAATGAAAATATTAGTAGAATCCTGACTTCACAAATGAGGCATGGAGAAGCCCAGCGATTTGCCTGAGATTACAGGGCCTGTGAGTGACGGGGCCAGGTCCAACCCCGGCAGTTAGATCCGCAATCTTGTCTTCTACCATTAGGCGACACAACCTCCCGCCACCACGGCCCAACTCCAAGCCAGACGTGGCACCGCTCAAGTACAGCCCTTCTCACCGTACCCGGCATGAGGCGTCTAACGAACGTCAGTGTTTACGGAGCAGCCCCGTGGTTTGACAGAGCAGGGCAGTCCAGGGCGGAGGGCAATGGCGCAGTCGCTTGTGGCGGGCACGACAGAGACACAGTCACAGCTGGCCCAGCAGCCAGCCACCCCATCAGGAAGGGAAAAGGCGGACGGACCCGGTAAACTCCCGTGGTGGCGAGTGCTCTGCGGTTGTGGCACCCCCCCCCGTAAGTCATCGGGGGACACTCTGGTGGGGGCTAGAAGTCTAGCATTAGTGTGGGTAATTCAAGCCATCCTGGTTTAACTGTCGGCGTGACTGTCACAGTGAGCCCTCCGCCGGCCTGCCCGAGGAAGCCCAGGGCACAGCTGGAAGCAGCTGCTGAAGTCCCAACTTCCATCTTGCTGGTGATAAGCGTCAGTTCCTGAAAGGCAGAGAACGTGCCTCTTGCATTTTGGTAGCCTCCCCCAGTAGCCAGAGGCCTTTTTTCACGTAGTAGGCCATCAATAAACATGTAATAAAGTTAATCAAGTATATTTACAATAAAGATGTACTACCTAGGGCTAGCCTTTAAAACAATTACTTTCAACTTCAAATTTTCTTTGCAGAGGCAATGGCATAAACCAACTTCTCTGCTCTGAGTATAAGAACAAGAAAACTCCTAATGGCAAAACTGAAGACCCAGACCAAACTCCAAGCACGTTTATCGCACACTGACTCTATGCAATTCTCTTTAAAGACTAAGGCAGAGTCCTTCCTCTGTAGAGAACAGCCTATCTGTCTACCTGTCTGTCTATCTGCATGCTCTTTGTGAACTCAATCTTGTTGTTTTCCCTAGGTAAAAAAAGCCATGGCTAACAGCAGTTTTCATCATCATTATTATTACTACGATTTTTGCTAACACTTTACCGATTCTGAATGAAATCCAATGTTACTTGTTGCTATGACTCAGGGAAGAAAAGTCGCCACAGTTGGTGCTGTAACGCTTTAAGTCAGTCGTTTCCAAATGTATAAAGGTGGCTTCGGGTCAGCTTGGAGGACTGGTGGCCATGTCCCAATGTCTAGACTCCTGGTGCAGGGCTAGACGAGAGCCAGAACGTGATGGAATAAACATAAATTAAATGAGACTTCACTTTCTTTCATGGAACCCCCAAAGATGTGTGTCATGGAAATTGAAAATCCCTGTTCTACAAAATAAATGCAATTTAGCAGTGCTTTGCCAGATGTCAACTTCTCAGTGACGATTTAGAACAAGGGTCAACAAACTAGAGCACGAGGGCCAAATCTAGCCCACCTCCTGTGTTCATAAGTAAAATCTCATCGAGCACAGCCACACTCATCCACGTATGTATTCCCTATCACTGCTTTTGCCACACTGTAAGCGTAGAATTGACTACTCTCAGAAGACGCTGAACGGCCTGCAAAGCTAAAAATATTTGCTATCTGTCCTCAACAGAAAAAGTTTGCCGACCCCTGATTTAGAATAACACCCATGGTCACAGATACCAATATCTCATGACAATTTGGAATGATACCAGAATTCATTTCACCAGTCCAGAGCCCAACCTCCTAAGACATCTGAATGTAATCAGGGTAAGTTTTTTGAAGCATTTATATAGCTCACTCCTTTTTTTTTTTTTTTTTTACATCCAGGTTGTTCTTTGTTTTTGTTTTTATTTTTTTTAATTTTTATAATGATTTTTTATTATATTATGTTAGTCACCATACAGTACATCCCCGGTTTCCGATGTAAGGCTCGATGATTCATTAGTTGCGTATAACACCCAGTGCACCATGCAACACGTGCCCTCCTTACTACCCATCACCAGCCTATCCCATTCCCCCACCCCTCTCCCCTCTGAGGCCCTCAGTTTGTTTCTCATAGTCCATAGTCTCTCATGTTTCATTCCCCCTTCTGATTACCCCCCTTTCTTTATCCCTTTCTTCCCCTACCGATCTTCCTAGTTCTTATGTTCCATAGATGAGAGAAACCATATGATAGTTGTCTTTCTCTGCTTGACTTATTTCACTTAGCATTAACTCCTCCAGTGCCGTCCATGTTGCAGCAAATGTTGAGAATTCATTCTTTCTGATAGCTGAGTAATATTCCATTGTATATATGGACCACGACTTCTTAATCCAGTCATCTGTTGAAGGGCATCTCGGCTCCTTCCACGATTTAGCTATTGTGGACGATGCTGTATATAGCTCACCCCTTGAATCATCAACATGACACCTCTCAAAGAGGCATAAGCTTTGCCATAAGGTGATAACCAGGGCGTCGAAGATATAGGTCCTGTCCTTTATATGGACAATTGGCATCTCACTCAGGTGCAGAAAATCAAATACATGGTTCTTATTGCATTTCTTCCACCTGTGAGTGTTTTACTTGTCTCCTTCATGAGCTGGGACAAACTCTAGAACATTTAAATGTCTCGGTAAGGCATAGAATTGAAAACTCCAGCCCTCAATTCTTAAGATGTGACCCTTCTTATTTCTACTTTTGATGCCTGCCTAGCTGCCGCCTTGTTAGCCTGGCCACCCCCAAACAGCTCTCTGGCCAGGCAGCATGTGCCTAATGATATGTGAACTCCCCCTACAGAGGCCCCAAGACCCCACCCAGTACATCTTCTTCTTCCCTCACCTCAAATTCCCCCTCAGTATGACTATGTCTCCCAGGATGCCCGACTAGCAGAGAACGGCAGTGTTCTCATTCTTTCCCATAATAACTTATTTTTCTTACACTCCTTCTCATGAACACACATAATAAAAGAGGAAAATTTAACATGTGGTAAAGGCCAAGGTTGTAGGAAAAGAAGAAAGAGACATGCAGGACTACCCCAAAGGGACCACCTTATCCATAAAGAAGCAATAACGAGCCAGGCTGTCAAAAGAGAAGGAAGTAAAACTCTGACAGTGCGGGGAATGCAGGACATTTTCATTTTACCCACTGACCAGAGCTTATATTTTCTCAGGAAGGATGAGCCCGAGGTTGCGCTTCACGTCCTTGCACTCCAGGGAGAGTCCCAATGACGGTGGTGGATCTCTCTCTTAATAGTTACTGAGCCCCATGCATGCAGAATCTCATTTTCACAAACTTCAGAGTGCATCGTAATGTCTTTTTTTACCTCTCATTAAATGGAACTAAATGGCCACACCGCAGAAGAGGTTATTGTCTACTGATAGTTACTGCGAAAAACCAAATCAAGTCCCGAAACTCAAGACACCAGTTCAGGGTCCGCCCCAACTAGCGACGCAGAAAATCAGTCTCCCCGAACCCCACACTTCCACTCGTCAGAAACCTAGCTCGGGGCCCACCTGATGGGGGATCCGTCATTCCAACATCTGAACAAAACCTCTGTTTCCTACCTCAAAAGCAGAAAACATGTGAGAGCATCTAGCATTTAGTCGATGTGCATTTCTTGCACTGATTTTATTGATAAGAAAAAATACAGTAGGGTCTGCCTTATAGACACTGAACCCTACGTATTCATAGACTGGGAGGCACAGCTGGAATAAGGATAAAGCCTTAAGTAAGATGCCTAGGGCACCAAATTAAGGAGGCGCTCACTTTCAGGTCGTGTAAGTACAGAGTCAGCAATCTCTGAGCAATGGGGGATGGGAGTTTATGGGTAAATGCTCCCCTTTCCATCCCTCGAGTGTATGATTTGAGCTGCATTCTACAGGCCATGCAGAAGGATATTGTGATTGTGTTCGGTTGCCCAAGTGGTGACTTCTTGGTAATAAAAATTTACATTTGCCTTTCCCTCCTTCTCTGTTTCATTCTTCTGACATTCTCACCCCCAACTCCATGGAGTCACCGCCCAGCTACTGTTTCCTAAATGCAGGCCTATATCAGAGACTCCGCCTGCTGAGAAAACCCACCCTAAGGGAAAGGGTGTAGGATTTGCCGAAGGAAGCAGATGTTCAGGATGGGATTCTGGAACTAGCGACTCACCGGGGACCAGGCTCACTATCATCACACTTACCTACAGCAAATGGAAATGAGGTTTTGGTGAAAAGTGAACAATTGGTTTCTGCACTTGAACAGGAGAGAGGGAATGGGAGTTACAAGGATTAGGGGTTAGCCAGCTGGAGTTAACTGCAACCACAGGGCATGTTATGTTGAAAATTAGGTTCAGGATTTATTACTAAAGACATAGAGCTACCAGAGGGCTTTGATGTGTCTACTATGTCTACAATCAGCAGCCTTGATAGGATAAGAACCCCTGAGATCTGGATGTAGAAAGACCTGAGAATCTCACATCCCCAGAGTCTTTTGAATGCCGCCACCCTAGATTAAGCAGAACCCTCTCTCTTTCTAGAGAACAGCCTCTTCTCACCTGGAGATCTGGGAAGACCTCATCTGAGGGAGGTGCTTCATGTGATAAGGCTTGTCCACCTCAAGAGCTACTCCACTTCCTGTTCCTGCCTCCATAGGAGGGTGCAGCACAGCCCAGGGAAGGAACACAGTCCCTGCTCTGATAGGAAGGAGGATACATGCTCATAGAATTTCAGGACCTGATAGTGTGTGCAAGTAGGAACCTGGAGAATGGAGAATACATATGAGACTAGATCTTTGAGGTTTGGGACTAGAAGACAAAATATAGGTGGGATAGGGAAGAATTTCTCCCATGATTTGGGACCTTGATATTCTGGCAAGATCACCTGAGTCTGAATCAAAAAGATGCCTAGAGTGACCCCTTGAAGACGGAGCATGACAATGGCCCGCAGTAAATGAAGTAGAGATCATGGACTTGTCCTAGAATAGGACTGAGGAAGGAGTCAGAAGGCTCCAAGAGGTGAGAATATTGGAATGAATTTAAGGTTAGAGAACTCAGCCCTCGAACTTATATTCCGGAAAGGCCCAAAGGCAGGATGAACAGGGGAAACTCCCTGAGAAACGAGGCAGTGGCTGTGCTCTGTGAGTTAAAGCTGACAGCAGGAGATACTGTTGTACAACTGGGCTCTGACTTCAACACCAATATATTGTGGTGTTGCTGGTATCTGGAGCTGGCAGAGGCCAAGTAGTGGCACTTCATCACCAGAGACAGGTGGAAATAATTACCTTCGTGGCATCAAGCCTGGAGTGGCAGTCAGGGGGCTTCATCCCCAGTAATGAGAATAGATGAGTGTGGAACCAACAGGTGGAAGTAGGATTGGGCCCTGTCACCACTGCTCTCAGTGTGGCCCCCTTGCTGAATGTGTGCTTCTTCTCTCTACAACACTAGCATTTGCTTAAGAACCAGATTTGCCAGGAGGGTCACAGAGAAGTGGAAACTTCTACCAGGAGGTACAGTGTGAACTTGAAACTATAACTCCAGTTTGTCATAGCGGCTTCTCGTTCCAGTACACTAGTAGCCAAAGAAAGGATCACTTTGTCACAGTGGAGTTATTGGCCCTGATTACAGTAAATGAAGACTTAGGATCGCTGCTATATAATCAGGGCAGAAAAGAGAGTGTCGGGGGACTAGAGAACACATAGTGATATCTCGTGTGTCCTGCAATCATATTAATTGGAAATCTCGGCAACCGTGACCCAACAGGTGTTAAAAATAATAAAAATAAAAATAGACAAAGGCTCCGACCTCAAAGGCATGAAGATCTGGATCACTGACCAGGCAAGCAACTTAGACCTGCTTAAATATTGTCTAAACATGAGTGAATTCCAGAACGGTTACAGAAGAGTATGATGATGAATATTAATTACAGCTTCAAGAGCACTGCAAAGTAAAGACTATAGTTTGTTCCCATAACCCTGCTGTTTTATACCATATTTCCTAGGATTGCAGCAATTTTGTTGATAACCTGATATCATTTTTACCAAAAATCAATGGCAAGTATTGTATTTAATGGTAAAACCTTAGAAATATTAGAAGACAAGGATTCAATATCCTGCATACATCCTAGCCAATACATTAAATCAAGAAAAAAAATATTGAGAGGTATAAGAACTGGAAAGAAAGAGATAAAATTGCCCTTTATTGTATATGATATGATTGTCAATACAGAAAATCTGTGAAATTAGAAATTTCATATATAATACAGAAAATAAATTACTAGAACTGATAAAGAGATTGGCCAATTTGTGAAATACAAGATCTACATTCTAAAATTAATAACATTCCTTTATACCCATCGTATTGGATTAAAAGATAAAATTTAAAGATTCATTTACAATGAAGGATATAAAGATATGCGATGTGGAGAAAATTACAAAAACATTACGAGAAAATTCAAACTACATAAATAAATAAAAAGATAACATTCGAGGATGAGGAGAATCTCCCAATTAACCCATAAATCAAATGTAATTCCAATGGAAATGTCAAGAAAGTTACTCGTGAAATTTGATAAGTTGATTCCACAATTTACATGGAAAAGCAAAAAGCTAACAATAGCATAGAAAATTTTGAACAACGAGATAGGAGAACCAATCCTACCAAATAACAGTGCTTTGTATAAACAAATAGAAACTAAGACTGTGTAGTATTGGTAAGGGGATTAGCAAATTGTCAAACTGAATAGAGGCCTTGGAAACAGACCCAGGCCTGTGTGAAAACCTGACCCCTAGGACATGTGAAATTGCCAATCATTGGTAGAATACATGGATGACATGTGAAACTGCCAATCATTGGTAGAATACATGGATGACTACTTCAGTAATACTGGGTCCACTGGTTATCCACGTGGGAAACAGAATATACGATATCATTAACAAAATTAATTCCAGGTATATTATAGACATAGATGATAGAACAAAATATAAAATTTTTAGAAGAAAATACAGAATTTTTATGACCTTTTCCCTAGGAAAAGATTTCTAGAAAAAGATCACACACATACACTCACAAATCGTAACAGGAGAAAAGACTAGCCCAGTGTTCAGCCTATAATGTAGACATCTTTCAGTATATGCTTATTATTATTAATTGATTATCTGCATCTTGACATCACCTGTGCCACTTTGTTCTAAGTAAATTAAGAAAATCAAGAGTAGGCTGAAGAGTGTTTAGGGCAGTGGTTAAGGGCAAAATGTGACACTGGGTAAGAGGAAAATGGTCTACTTTATGTAGGATTTGGAATTCTTCATAGCACAGAAAGCAAGCCATGAGGGAGACAAATAATAAGCCAGTGCGGGATATGTCCCTCACCAATAATGAGAGGTGACAATAGCTGCAGACAGTTCAGTAATTAATGTTTTACTCTGAACTTCAATTAATTGTTCTCTTCAGAGTAACTAGAGCACAGCAGCCTAAATGACTTCATATGTTTTCCCTTTTGAAAGTATTTGCCAAGTGAGTGTGAATAGAAAGGAGAGAAAACTTCCTTTTTGGTAACATAAAACTTCCTGAGTTTTAGATTATGAAATGAGTAAGCCTCTGAGAACGGTATTTTTGGGTCCGATCTCATGACAAGGCACTGGCTTCTACAAGGGTCATCAATTTCACCAATTTCAATTGCTTGAAATAATTAAAAAGTACTTGGCAAAAATGTAAATCTAAAGTCGAGAAAGGACTGAGAGTTCTAATCATACAGCCAACGCCTAAAAAATGTGCATTAACAAAAAGAGCTTGCTATCCCATAAATTTTATAAAACAGCTTATTCTTCAGTGTGATGTAATTTTTTTCAGCTTTATTTACTATATGAGCTATTAGTCCTATTCCATGTTTTTGTGTATTTCCTATTTCATCTTTTTAAGATTGAATTCACTCATGATTGCCATTGTTGCCTGATCTGTCGTATACCTGGTTTGCTCCTTACAAACACAAGCCAAAGGCTAAAACAATGTTATTTCAGCCACAATTTCAAAGTCCCACAGGCGACTTCTTCCTAGACTTTCCAACTTTTGGGACAGCACACCAAATTATGCTAGAATCCAGACTCTAAAAGTTGGCTCTTTTAGAAAATCGTGATTACAAGTTAGTGTAAAAATTCACTTCACAGCTCAGTCTACCACTAGACAAAAATAAATTTTAAATAACCAATAGGTTTCTAATGGTAAGATGAAGGGTGTGTTCAGGTACCATACTGACCACACCAGCAGGTAATAAGGCCATTGCTAAAAGGGCAAAACTAAAGCAAGACATTGAGGGGCCTGGAGAAACAAACTCAGCAGGGAGCTTCACTTATTAACTTGTCCCTTCGAGTAAAGTTGATCTGTGGACAACCACCAGCATCTCAAATACTATCAATTCTTTGTCTCCCCCCATGGTTGGGGAAGGCTGGTTAAATCAAATATCTGGTTAACTACAATATTAAAAAAAATAAATTTGCCGCAATAGACCTCCGGCGAGCCTAAAGCCAGGTTCTGTTCTCGATATCTAGGGAGGCCTGGGAAACTGACCTCCATTTCACCAGGTGCTGAAATGATCACTCAGCAATAGCTTATTCTTAGGAAAAAAAAATTTGTTGTTGTTGCCATGCGGTGGAAGAATGATTTCTTAGAACACATTCCATGGCAAATCATATCAAAGAACCATTTTCTGAAAGACAGCCGTAAGACCAGCTGAGGACAAACGTGCAGAGCTACTTCCGAGAAGCCGGAGAAGTAAGACACCAACCCCAAGTCGAAGACTGGAGTGGGGAGGAACCCAAACTTGTGAAAAAAAAACTGTACAGTGACCCCCAAGGGGGGATGTGGATGGAGAAGGGCATCTCGGATGAAAGAGAAAGGCCACTGCTTGCTTCTAGGGGACAAGGTAGAGTCGACTGTGCGGGGCAGGCAGGGTGGGTGCTGGCCTAGGACAGAGCAGGCTTGCGGGGTGGGGGCTGGGTGGGGTCTAAAAATAGCCACACTTCACAGAGGTATTCATCTTCCTCCCGGATGTCCTGATGCCACACCGCAGCCCCAAGTGAGCACTGCCAGTGTCGCTGGCCTAATGGATGGGCCGGGGGAAGGGGCGGGAGCTAAAGGAGGGGCCCTGGAGTGATTACGTGCACGGTGTGGGTGAAACCAGAGCCAGGGCACCACCGGCTCAGCACAACGACCGCATCGCCCTTCTCGAAGAAGCCACAGGCCTTGCCAGCATTCATGGCCAAGTTCATCCAGAGTCCCACATCCTCAGCCCAGCCCTCCTACACTGGGTCCTTACAACCCACGGAGAAGATGCACTCTACAGGTGGGTCTGGCAAGCGGCCTGGGGCTTTGGGGTCACAGCAGTGATGAAGATCCAGGGACAGTATCCGATCACCTGGTAAGCAGATGGGCCGGGCTCCATCAGAGTTCTAAAGCAGTTACAATGTGGACCTGGTGAGGAGGCCAACATACAGAAAATCCAGAACAGTTGGGAAAGACTGGGACCAGGACCTGGATGAGGGTGAGGGAAGGGACTGTCCCCTCCCTCGTCCCTTGCAAATATAAGGAGGTGTTCACACTGAGGCACTGACTGGGCTTTTGTACACCCCTGAGAGCGAGTGTCTCCTTAAATTTTGTCCCCTGGTCACTTCGTTCCCCTCACCCTAGTCCTAGCCCCAGCCAAGAGGAGAACAAAACCCTAGCGTAGACACAGTGACGTCCTCAGGCCATGCTGATCCCTCTCTAAGGGCCAAAGTCCTCGTGGGAAACTTGGGGACCTGGAAAGCTTGCACCGCTGTCTGGGAGCATGTCGCATTGGCTGATTTGTATGGTTACCTGCCTCGAGGTAAATTTCTGTGTCTTTTGCAATTAAATAATTTTACATCATTTAACTGTGTCTCTTGGCACTTTTTCCATCAATTACATCACTGTCCTGTGGTATCACCTATGCAACACTTAACACTAAAATAAGATTCAAAATCAAAGCAGAGAAAATCAGGGTCAGCATTATGAACATCAGCGACTGTACTGCAGGTGTTAGGGAGCAGATAATAGCAGACCTATGGGAAGAAAGCTGGGCAAACTAGGTTATTCTCTACATTCACTGAAGATTTTGGTTTATTAGCTATTTGGCAGCTTCTTAAGTATTTTTCTCTCTTTTTTTGACTCTTACAAGCTAAAAAAAAAAAAACATGTTATTGGCTCCAAATAAAAATTAGTAATTTAAATACCGACAAAGAAACATACTTGTTTCTGTGCAAAGGCCGTGGGCTTTCTGTCTACGGACAACCAACTTGAATGCCCCAGAGGCCTCCTTGGGTTCCCATTATCTAGTGCTAATTATCTACTACGATGACCTACCCTAAAATTCTGTGGCTCAGAACAGTAAACAAGTGACTATATCTTAGGTCAGAAATTCTGCCCCCCAAACCTCAGATGGGGCCATTTGATGATATGCAGCCGGGCTGGTCTGAAGGCTGTAAGACAGTCTCAGTCACATGCCTAGAAGGCTGGGCTCAGCAGGGCTCCTCTTGTCCTCCAAGCGGTCTCAGGATCTCTCCATGTCATTTGTCCAGCAGGGTAGCTGAGCCCCTTACATGGTGTCTCAGGCCTCCAAATGCTAGCTCGCATTCCAAGAGACAGGCTTTAGAAGGTGCCAATCTCTTAAGGCCAGGACTGGAGACTGTCCCAGCATCCTTCTTACCCTTCTGCTGTATTCTGTCAATGTAGCCGTAGAGCCCATAGAGTACTTTCAAGGGAAGGATAACAGAACCCGCCTCTCGATGGGAAGACTGTCAAAGGGCTTTGGCCCTCTTCATTCCATCACGCCTCCGTACCTTCCTTCTAGGAAGTTGTAGCACACTCGAGAACTGCCAGACATGTCCAACCCCCATGGAGCACATTTTATGTTCTCTTTTTGGATGAAGCATACCCATAATGACCCCTCGACGCCATGAAAGCCGAGAGAAAGGCCAGCCCAGCTGCTAGGAGAATCAGAGAAGGTACACACCTGGACTACCTGCGTGGCATCAGCAAAACACCTAGAACTCAGCTAAGCCCTGGCCTGTGTGAGATGGAGCTAAGAACATCAAGGCTGCTCAGTGTGGCTTGTCCACCACTTCACTGAGAGCCCTGACCAAGGCACCAAGTCCAATGGTCACATTTCTGTCATTACCTTCCTTGACTTCTCAGTAGGACCGGACACAGTCCAGCAGTCCCTCATTCTTTAAACATTATTGTCTCTTGGTTCCCATGATAACATAACCCCAATTTTCCTCCTACTTCAAGGTCCATTTTTTTCTCCATCACTTTTGCTACCTCCTCCTTCTAAAATCTCTAAAGACCGGTGCACTTCAGGCCCTTGTCCAGGGCTTAGTCTCTTCCATATCTACAAGTTCATCTCCTAAGTGTTCCCATGCATCAAAAAGTCCGTATACAGATGTTCTCCAAGTTTGAATCTCCAATCTAGACTTCTCTTGTGACCTCCAGGTTCATGTTTATGGCTGCCTCGTTGATATTTCCACTTGGAGAGAAATAGGCATTTCAACTTCGACCAAAACAAAATTCTTTTAATCCCTCAAAGACTATTTCTCCCCAGGCTTTCATATGCACCCAGTTGCTCAAAGACTTAGGGGTCATCCTTAGGTTAACCCTTTTCCTTCAGTCCCCAACCCCCATCACCCTCTCAACCTCCAAACCTCCGCCACCCACTACATCTAATCTATTAGCAAGCTATCTTAGCACTACCTCCAAAATGTGTCTTAAATCCAGCTATTTAGGATTCAGATCACCTCCTACCCAGTCTGCAACAAAAACCTCCCAACAGGCTATTCTCTTTCCACTTTTATCCCTTTACATCATCTCCATTCAGTGGCCAGAGAGACCTTAAAACAGAATTAGATTGTGACCCCCCCCCCAAAAGCACTCATAGCCTTCCTGCACTTAGAATGCCATCCACGCCCCTTACACACCCCAAGCCCTGCATGATTGGGCTCCCACTACCTTTCCGGCATCATTTTGTTAGATTCTGCCCCTTGTTCACTATGGTCCAAACTTCCTGGCCTCCATTTCTTCCCTCTGCCCGGAACACTCTTGCTGAGTTGCCTTGACCTCACGCTCCAGCCCCAGCTTAAAAGACACCTCGTCAGTCTTGTGACGACCTTCGCCCACTCAAATAACTCTTAGCAAAATCTGTAATTAGCTTATCTATTATTTGTCATTGTCAGTATTTCCTTCTCAAAAATCCATCCCATGCATTCAGGATTAGTATTCTCGCACAGCATATCTGCACCGTGCTCAGGGCAGGGCGGGGGGGCGGTGCAGAATTTAGAGCAACGCAAAGGCCCTGGAGGACGCTATCCTCGTGTTTGTTGCTAGAGCCCCAGGGCCTGACATAGTACCCAGGACTTAGGAGGCGCTGAACTAATATTTTTCAGTGAATGAATGAATGAACTAAGGACTCGACCTATCATTTAAAAAGGCTTGGGAGAGGGGCACCTGGGTGGCTCCATTGGTTAAGCATCTGCCTTCGGCTCAGGTCATGATCCCATGGTCCTAGGATCAAGCCCCACATCGGGCTCCCTACCCAGAGGGGAGCCTGCTTCTCCCTCTGCCTTCCGCTCCCCCTGCTTGTGCTCTCTCTCTCTCTGTCAAATAAATAAAATCTTTAAAAATAAAAAAATAAAATAAAATAAATAAAAAGGTTTGGGAGCTTTGGGCAGCATGCAGTCTGGCACTACATCTATTCTGCCCCCCTTGCATATGTTTATACACAGAAACCAAGAAATATTGTTAAAAGCATGATACGTGACATTTTTTCCTATTTAATTTTTAAAAATGTGTTTATTTTTGTAATCATTTCAAATATTATTTAGAGTCATCATATAAAAATTATAACTCACAAACATAAAAAAATAAGAAAATAAAAGTCACTCATAATCTCATCTTTCGAAGGGATAAAGCCCTAAAGGTTACATCCTTTACTATTTTGTACTGTTTCGTACTTCCTTGTACTGTTTGAAATTTTTCTCTACCCTGTAGACATTTTTCAGTATGGAATTTCAGCTGATTTTATTTAATTACTTTTTTTTTTAAGAGACAGGGCGGGGGCAGTGGGAGAGGGATAGAGAATCTTTTTTTTTTTTTAAGATTTTATTTATTTATTTGTCAGAGAGAGAGAGAGAGAGAGCACGCACAAGCAAGGGGAATGGCAGGCAGAGGGAGATTACAGCGAGTGGTGTCCAGTTGTCCTCTGACAATGGTTGAGGGAAAAGTTCACAGTCCTGTGTGAGATCCCCAAAATAAGGCTCAGCAGAAGCCCATAGGTTGGCAATTTTTAAGAAGATTTTACTTATTTATGTGAGAGAGAGAGAGAGAGAGAGAATAAGTGGGGAAGGGGCAGAGGGAGATGTCGACTCCCCACTGAGCCGGGAGCCTGACAGGACTCCATCTCAGGACCCCGGCATCATGACCTGAGCTGAAGACAGATGCTTAACCAACGGAGCCACCCCAGCCATTTTTTTAACTACCTTGTCTAATATAAAATTATAAAGCAGTCCCTGTGTCCACTCCTTACTTTTTTGAGAAAATAGCAAATAAACAACTTGCTTAACAGACACTTGGACATACTAACTATCGTTCTTAAATGGGGACGAATTTTACAAAGCCTGAACCTCAGTGCAAGACATTAGAAGGCTTTCCACTAATAACCTGCCCCCACATTTATTTTGGTCAGGAAGGAGCTCGATGATCAATCCCAAGCCCCTCTGATGCTCTCTTCTCCCAAGTTTCTTCTCATATAATTTCTGTAAAAAGGAAATACAGAAGTAATTACCGAGCCAGGCAAAAGTCAGTACTGCCGCTCACCACCAAGCAGGCCCTTTCCAACCAGCCCCAGCTGAGATCACAGGGAGCTCGCTACATCAGAGGTTCTCAGCCCGAGAGGTACACTGGAATCTTGCGAGAGCCTTTTGAAAAAGTACCCATGCCCCAGACCCAATGCCGGAGATTTTGATTTAATTGGTCTGGGAAGGGGTGGGGATTTTTTTTTAAAGTTCCTCCCATGATTATAATGCACACCCAGGACCAAAACCACCACACTAGAAAAGGCTGTGAGCACAGCCTGTTCTGGAAGGAATTTCAACACCAACAGAAAGAGTGCATTCTAAATAATTACAATACTTGGTAATCGAATAGATACACAGGGCCAAATTCTCATGTGATAGGAAAATTTGGGTAGCAGGGGTGGAGTGGGGGGTGGTTAGAAAATGCACATAATGGATGTGCTTAAATTTTCAAAAGATTACCTTTCCATGGCAGTCATAGATACCCTTCCCACACACCCCCCCACCATTCTTCAACCCAATTTTCTTTCAAAGCCCATACAAGCAGACTGTGCTCCCTGCCAATTTCTTAAATATGTACAAGGAATCCATGGTGTCATAGAATGTTGCCCAGAACCACCCCTCGTCTGGGCAGCCAGCTTCTTCCCCGTGTCGCTAGCAAATCCAGAAAACTAGGGATGTGTTGGAAGGAACGATTCTTCCAGAAAACAGCAAAAGTTCTCAGGGTAGCGTGACGTGTGCCACAGGGTGGGAATTCAGCAACTCCATCTTAGGAAAAGGTGAACAGAGCTCCACGGGGGTATCTTGAAAAGAATGTAAGATTATGCAACGGCAACCGTAACAATTTCCCCACAGCCCAAGCTCACCCACAGAGCACTTCTTAGCTGGATAACACAGCTGGTTGTTTTTAAACAGCCATCCTGGTAATGCCTCATATAAGGAAACACAAACTTAAATGGGTTTTTTTAAAAGATTTTATTCATTTATTTCAGGGGGGGTGGGTAGCGGGAGAGGGAGAAGCAGACTCCCCACTGAGCAGGGAGCCGGACAAGGGGCTTGATCCCAGGACCCCAGGATAATGACCTGAGCCAAAGGCAGATGCTTAACCGACTGAGCCACGCAGGCTCCCCCTTAAATGGGTTTAAACTGCCCTCGGACTTAGACGTCTGGGCACCTAGCACGCGCAGAATCAGCATGTCAGCTGCCGTGGGTAAGCCACAGACTGGCCCGCAGGGCAGCCGCAGTGCTGCTGAAGCAGGATGTACACACCAGGCGCTGACACGCTGCACCGGTGAGCGGCGCAGAGGAAAGATGGCACAGGAGTTTAAAGGGGGAGCGGGGCAGGGGTCATCAGGCAAGCACCGAGGTAGAAATGAAAATTAGACCAGATCAGGACGCGTAGTTAGGCCTTCAGAAGAAGAAGAGCGGCGCGTGGGGGGCTCGGCTGGCCAAGCGTT
Source organism: Ursus americanus (assembly GCF_024610735.1). Taxonomy (NCBI): domain Eukaryota; kingdom Metazoa; phylum Chordata; class Mammalia; order Carnivora; family Ursidae; genus Ursus; species Ursus americanus. Next base: position 1,161,269 of record NC_142152.1, on the reverse strand, counting down.
TGCTTGCCTTCAGCAGCTCAGGTCGTGATCCCTGGGTCCTCGGATCGAGCCCCGCATCGGTCTCCCTGCTCGGCAGGGCGTCATCTTCTCCCTCTCTGTCTTCCCCTCTCTTGCTTGTGTGCTCTCTCTCTCTCAAATAAATAAGTAAAATCTTAAAAAAGAAGAAGGGGGAGGAGGAGGAGGAGGAGAGAACAAGGCGGGGATGGTCCTGAGCAAAGCGCGGTGGCAGGAGCGGAGAGCACCTGCGGGAAGCAGACAGAACTGCGCAGGGGACTCTCCACAGGTGTGCTGTGGGCACCGGTCGCCACAGGGCGTTTATTCATGCGAAAGATATATTCGCGCGACCACTGAGGACAGCCGGGGTTAAGGCAACGTGTCTTTATGACAGATGACAAGCCGGGAGAGTTGTGCGAAGCAGTGTAAAGCAGCTCTAATGCTTGCTGCCGTGAAGATGCCAGAGCGAGGCAGCAAGCAGGGAAGATGCTGTGACTCTGGAAGCCGAGGCGACATTTCTTCTAAGGCGGGAAAGCGTGGCCCTGGCACTGGGCTCCACCTACAACGCAGCACCGAAGCGTGGCCCAGAGAACCCTGCAATAGTGGACAGGGGGGCCTTTTCTTCACATCCTCGCCAACTTGTCTTTTGCTAATAACCATCCTAACAGATGGGAGGTGATACTTCACAGTGGTTTGGGTGTGCATTTCCCTGATTAGAGATGTTGAGCACCTTTTCACATACCTGTCGACCCTTCGTATGTCTTCTTTGGAAAAATATCTAATCAGGTCCTTCTCGGTCTTTTAATCAGGTTGTTTTTCGCTATTGAGCTGTATGAATTCCTTGTATATTTTGGATATTAACCCCTTATTAGATGTATAATTTGCAAATAATTTTCTTCCAGCCCATTGGTTGCAATTTCATTCTGATGACTGTTTCCTTGGCTGAGCAGAAGCATCTTAATTTGATGTAGTCCCTACTTGTTTACACTTTGCTTTTGTTGCCTGAGCTTCTGATATCATATCCAAAAAGTCATTGCCAACGCCAATGTCAAGGAATTTTTTCTATTTTCTTCTAGCAGTTTTAATGTTTCAAATCTTATATTTAAGTCTTCAATCCACTTTGAATTGATTTTGGGTATGATGTAACTAAGGATTCCATTTCATCCTTTTGCATGGGGTTGTCCAGTTTTCCCGGCATCGTTTATTGAAGGGACTATCCTTTCCCCATTGTGTATTTTTTTGGCATCCTTCTTGAAAGTAATTGACTGTATATGTTTTGGTTTATTTCTGGGCTCTCTATTCTGTTAAATTGGTCTATGTGTCTGCTTTTGTGCCAGTACCATATTATTTTGATTAATATAGCTACAAAGCTATGTGATTCAGAATCAGGAAGTGTGATGCCTCCAACTCCGTTCTACTTTTTCAAGATTGCTTTGGCTATTTGGAGTCTTTTGTGGTTCCACACAAATTTTAGAATTGCTTTTTCTATTTCTGTGAAAAATGCCATTGGAACTTTGATAGGGATTGCATTGACTCGGTATATCACTTGGGGTACTGTGGACATTTTAACAGTACCAATCCTGATCCACAAACACAAGCTATCTTTCCATTTATTTGTGTCATCTTCATTCCTTTCATCAGTGTTTTATAGTTTTCAGCATGTAGATCTCTCACCTCCTTGGTTAAATTTATTTTTAAATACTTTATTCTTTTTGATGAATCATAAATGGAATTATTCTCTTGATTTCCTTTTCTGATAGATCACAGTTGGTGTTAAGAAATGCAACTGATTTTTGAAGATTTTATTTATTTATTTATTTATTTGAGAAAGAGAATACGAGTTGGGGGTGTGGAGCAGAGGGAGAGGGAGAAACAGACTCTCTGCTGAGCAGAGAGCCTGACCTGGGGCTCGACACGGGGCTCGATGTGGGGCTAGATCCCAGGGCACTGGGACCATAACCTGAGCTGAAGGCAGACCCTTAACCAACTGAGCCACCCAGGTACCCCAATTTTTGTATGATTATTTTATATCCTTTACTGAATTTATTAGTTACAACAATTTTTTTTTTGGAGTCTTCAGGATTCCTACATATAGAATCATGTACTATGCAAACAGAAATAATTTCAGTTCTTCCTTTCCAATTTAGATTCCTTTTATTTGTTTTTCTTGTCTAATTGATCTTGCTAGTATTTCCATTACATTGTTGAATAGAAGTGGTTAAGAGTGGGCATCTTTTCCTTGTGCAAGATCTTAGAGAAAGTGTTTTCAGCTTTTTCCCATTGATTATGATACTATCTGTGGGGTTTTCATAAGTGGCCCTTATTGTGTTGAGAAGATTTCTTTTTACACCTATTTTGTGGAGAGTTTTTATCTCGAATGGATGTTGAACTTTGTCAAAGGTATTTGTGCATCTATTGAGATGATCATGTGCTTTTCATCTTTTATCCTCTTAATGTGGTGTATCACATTGATTGATTTATATTGAGTCTTCTCTTTTTTTTCTTAGTCTAGTTAAGAGTTTATTGATTTTATTTTTTTTTTCAAAAAACCAATTCTGATGAGATACTTCTAGATACCAAGCTCTACTACTCTTCTTCCACAATACCGCTCGTATTTTTTCGTCCTTTCATTTACTCTATTAACAACCCTGTTCATTTCCTCTCATCCAAATGACTACAGTTGCTGGAGAATGAGTCTCCTCACCCCCAGTCTCCATTTCCCGCCCCCCCTCCCCCGCAATCTATTTGAACTTTTAGAAGCACATCTCTAACTGGACCATCCCTGTGCTCAAATATCTTTGTGACTTCCATTACCTTTATAGTAAAATATTAATTCCTTAGCTTGACATTCAAAATCCAAATGATCCATCCTCAAACTATTTTGTCTACCACCTTTCCTTCCACTGCTTGGCTTTATTCCCCCTTCTGGAAGCCTGACAGGACAGCTAACAATAACCTAATTCTATATCTGAAAGTGTTGCAACTTACAAAATACAATTATCTCCTCAATATGCAGCCTTCCAAAATGGCCCCAATGACCCCAGCCTCCTGGTAGTCACACCCTTGTGTCGTCCCCTCCCCTCTGAGTATGGGCTGGACCTAGTAACTTGCTTCTAATAAATAGAATACAGAAAATTTATGGAATACACTTTCGACATTGGGTTTAAAAGACTGTGACTTTCAACTTTCTCTTTCTTTGGCCTTCTCTCTTGCTTGGTCGATAAAGCAAGCAGCCATGTTGCAAGATGCTCTATGAAAAAGCCCATGTGGCAAGGGACCAAAGGAAGCCTCCAGCCAACAACTCATGAGGACCTGAAGCCTCAGTCCAATAGCCTGCTAGGAAATGATCCTGCCAACAACAGTGTGGATGACCTAGGAAGGAAATCTTTGCCAGGTAAGCCTTGAGGTGATTGTTGCCTTGTGAGGGACCAGAGCGAAAACATCCAGCTAAGTTTCACCTGTATTTCTGACCCACAGCAACTGTGAGATAATAAATGTTGTTTTCTTAAGCTCCTAAGTTCTAGGATAATTTATTACATAGCCATATATAAATAATATGGCCACCTGTGCTGAGCACAGTTTTTCTGAAAAAAATTTGATGTTATAATAAATAACATTTCCCCCATTTCTAAGTCCTCTTTGAAAGCTAAAGCTAAAAAGAATATTCATTCATATGACAAAGTTTTGCTGAAAGAGCCCTATGTGCAGGGCATTCAACAGGGTATTAGAGGAAGATTAAAAGTTGAAAAACACTGGAGGCTTGCCCTCAATGCTTTTATAGTGCGAATAGAGAAGGGATATTAGAATGTATAACCACTGAGTAAAGAGATATAAAAAGGGGAAGTGAGGGTCACCTGGGTGGCTCAGTCAGTTAAGCATCTGCCTTCGGCTCAGGTCATGACCCCAGGGTCCCGGGACCGAGTCCCACATTAGGCTCCCTGCTCAGAGCGGAATCTGCTTCTCCCTTTGCCCCTCACTCTGCTCTCATGCTCTCTCTCTCTCTCACACACACACTCTCTCTCTCTCTCTCTCAAAGAAATAAAATCTTTTTTAAAAATTATTTTTAAAAAGGAGAGGTGAGAGGATGCTGAGGGCAGTCTATCGGGGCCATGAGAAAAAAACACGTAAGTAGGTAGCAAATGAGTGGGGCAACTCAAAGAAGGATTGGCAATAAAGCCCTGTGGGAATGAAGAGGAGGAAGCATGACCCACGCAGGATAGTAAGGGAAGGCTTCTTGACGGAAGTGCATTTGACACGAACCTTGGTTATCAGGGACAGTTTTGACATAAAGGGTTCGGGGAAGGGCATGATCAGGGGAAAAGCAATAAGCAAAGCAAGGAAGCCAGAACATATAGAGAGAAAATAAGTACTTAAATACAAACCAAATTTATCCCTGACTCAACTTTTCCTCAACTGGATCCCCAAACTTCCAACGATCACTCTACCACCGCTGGAATGAGAGAAGGTGTGAGAGAGGGACAAACTCATTTCTAGGGCTACTCCCAGAGCCTTGGACGGGGCCCATGCAAGTGAAGGGTCCTGAAGCTCCAGCTTCATGGGGGTGGGGGTGGGGAGTCTCTCTCTGGTAATAGTCAAGAGAGTCTCTCATATTTTTTCCTCTGGGTCCGGGTTTGTGAGCAGGCTGAACAGGGCGAGCTATAGGCCTTGTCATCAATCAATTTCTCTGTGTGTAGAGAGATTACTGAGACTTCTCCCACTCAGATAATTTTATGGGTCTAATAATAAAGCCAGTTTGTAGAACAGGTATTATGTTTTCTATTGCTCAGAATTGCTGTAAGGATAAAATGAGAGAATTTATTAGAAAACCCTTGGCAAACTCTAATACATTCAACACAATGTAAATTACATGAAAATTATGAATTCTAATACAGGAAGCTGATAATTGGAGATGCTCAGTGCTTGTGAAAGGTCACACTGTGCCTGTCAGAGCTGGGGCTCCAGCCATAGAGACACCCGTTTCATAGATAGCCAGAACACAGGGTCCGGTTCAAAGTTCGGCTTGATTGCTTACTAACTATAGGTTGGACGGGTTCCTTAATTTCTCTGAGCCTCGGTTTCCTTATCCATAAAATAGGAGTTATAAAATGTACTTCACAGCATTGTTTGAGAGGATTAAAAGATATGATGTGTGTGAATGCTCAGCACAGCTTGGTACATAGCAAACACTCAGTAAACGGAAGTTATGGTGATGACTGGTACCATTTCGTACCGTTTTTGCTGAACCAGTCAGCACTCAATTCTAGTAGCTCACTGGTCATGATTTCTGGTTCCAAGCAGTATCAAAAATAGAATCTGTCTTCAACATCTTACCACTCCCCTTTCCAAGTGCTGCTTCTCCAGATCTCCCTTCCTGGGCTGGAACCTCGTGTGTAAGTAAGGCTTGGGGTACTATTCCAAGCATCCTGCCCTTTTCCATCTCAGCTTCAACTGTGTCTCCTTCCTTCTGGACCCTGAACTCTGCTTTCCAAAGTAACAGCTAATTACCCAGCAGACTAATCCATTAAGGGACTGACTGCTAAAATGGTCCAGTGCATTACCCTCCCCGCCCCACCTGGGACATCTTCATCCTACCAAGAGACCCCTGGGCACACAGGCTCTGTGTAAACCAGAAGGATGCCCTGAGTCCTATAACTCCACCTCTGTAACTTCATGTTTGAAAGCCTGAAGGACACAGAAAACTAAAAGACTGGATCAGGTTTTGCCTAAGTTTGAGGAAAAATGAGCAATGAAATCAATTTCCCATAGCCTGGTCTCAAAGAATATTTTAAAAACTCATGCTTGCAAGAAAAAAAAAGATTGAGAAAAAAAAGATTTCTAAAAGAGATGCAGAAATAAAACCAACACATTAGGTAGATGTGAGGACAGACCACATTTCCCTCTTTAAAAATAAGCAGGAAAATGCAATATATAACCAGGTCCATCTGGCAAGAAGAGAAAGAAGGTTAGAAAAGGCAGCCACCCAAGATGTACCCTTCCAAGATGTGAATACAACATCAGCAGGCTTAGAGCCCTGCCCCTGCTCCTGAGATGGGACTCTATCTCTCAGCTCCTTAGTTCTGTTACCAAAGAAGGGTACCCAATAGCATCGTGATCCTGCCGCTCTTTAAAAATATCCACTGTTTTTCTGAAGGTGTCAGGTTAAAAAACATACTTTCTCATTTATAGTCATGTGGAAAACTAATATTTAATTTAGAGGAATGTATATTTGTAGAATATAGAAAATAACAAGAAGAAAAATCAAAGTCATCCATAATCTCTCTGCCAAAGGATAATTACTGAAGATTTTTTAATGTGCAGTTTTTCTTTCTGACTTCTCCTCTATAGATACACATAGAGACATATCTATGTATATATACACACATACATATAAACAGAATGAAACAGTTGAGTTCATCTTGTCTATAAAACTCTGTAATGTGATTTTTTATCATGTTATATAACATTATCAACTTAATGACTGCATGGTATACTGTAGAAAGGTACTTTAGTTTGTGAAATCATTGCCACACTATTCAACACTTATTTATATTTTCATGAATTAATATAAACAACAATACCAGAGAGTTATTTGCTCACATATCATTCCAGTTCCAATTATCTCCTTTGGACAGATTGCTAGCAGAATTACTGGGTCAACAAGTTAAATATTTTGAAGGCTCTTCCTAAAAACTACCAAATTTCTTTCCATCAGGTTTATAGCAATTTATCATCCCACCAGAAAATACAAAATGTGCATCTTCTCACCCTCCCTCCATCCATGCAAGGACTATTATTTTTAAAACCAGAAAATAGAGGAAGATGTTTTTTTGAGTCAAGGAAATTTGTAGCCTCTCTACCAAATCACTTCAGTAGCTGTCTCCCCTGAGTAAATCCAGAAATGAATATTATAATAGCACCGAGGGCAGAGAACAGAGTCCTGATGTTACAAGGAGGTTCTTAAGGGAGCTTCCATAATGAACTCTTCCGACAGCGTATCAGTCAGAATCCCAGCAGGAACCGGACTGTGCTCTCGAATGGCGAGTTGACCAGCGTGTAATAAGTAGTTGTGTAAAAAGAGCAGGACGAAGTCAAGACTGGCAGGAGGACAGCCTGAAGGAGCTGCCACCACCTTAGGCCTACGGGAGAGGAGGAGGGAATAGGACCAATTGCTAGAAAGAGTAGGGGATACCCAAAGGCAGATGCAGGCCCACAGGTGGGAGCCAAGAGAAGGACCCCCTGACTTTGCTCTCCAGCCTCCTACCAGTGTCTTCCATTACATAAGCAAGCTCACTTTCAGAGGGCAGGACAAGGGACCCAGGTTACTATGGACTAAATGTGCCCCTCCCCCGAAATCTACATGTTGAAGCCGGAACTTCAGTAAGATGGTATTGGGAGGTACTTAGGTTTTTATACGAGGTCCTGAGGATAGAGCCCCCATGCTGATATTAGTGTCCGTATAAGAAGAGGAAGAGACCAGAGCCCACACTATCTCTCTCTACCATGTGAAGCAAGAGCAAGAAGGCAGCCTTCTGCCAGCCAGGAAGAACCCTCGCCAGAAACAGAATCAGCTGGCACCCTGGCCTTGGACGTCCCACCCTCCAGAACTGTGAGAAAGAAATATCTATAGTACTTTGTAATGGCAGCCCAGCAGGCAACGATACTGGCAGATGCAGTCATAGAGCTCGGCCTCCCAGGTCGCAGAGGAGGGCCAAAGGACGGACCGTGGAGCTTGGGGGGCAAACTGAAACCACCCAGTGCGGACGGCCGATAGGAGACATGCAGGGTGTGCAGTACGGCGGCAGTCTCTGCTTCACAAACCACCACGGTAAATAATTCATCCAACGTGACTGTTTTCTGTGGAATTCTCAAGCAGCCAGTGGGTATATTACAATGTAATCATTTCCCTTTACTTCAGTAATTTACAGAGTGAAAATCTGGAAGCTTTTTTCTTCTCAAGAGACCAGAGTAAATTTGTGGGCCAAAAGCATCTTTGCAAAATAGAAGAAACATTACCTTTATCTTTATATCAACCAGGCAAAGGAATGCATTCTAATAAGCAATTGAGTGAAAAAAAGCAACCCTACTGTGATTGAATTTATTTTTCCAGAGAAATGCAGGAAATAGTCATGAATGTTTCATTAAAACTCTTCCTAATCATCGATGTATATCCGTGTCCTAACAAGTACATGTTTTTAGCACTGCAGCTCTCCAAGCCAGCAAACAACTCTGTAGAATTGTCTTTAATCCCTCGCAAACGACGCCGGAGTCCCACTGAGGTTTTATCACACATTATTTAGTAAATCCATGAACCCACAAACCAGAAGATATGGAAAACCATAGCAACCAGGGACAAGCCTGGCGAGGTGGCCAGTGTTTGAAGGACAGCACTAGGACAGACGTGAAGCCTTCCTAAGCTCTGAAGCCCACTCCCTCCCAGCCCACCCTGCTTGACTTGACCTTGCCTTCATCACTCCTCCCTCCCCTACAGACCTGGTACAGGAACTTGGAGCTGGAATGGGCTTAGGAGTTTAATCGGTCTCATCTTCTGCTTGCAGACAAATTGTTATCATTTCATACACGAGGAAAAGGAGACCCAGAGACGTCGAGTGTCTTGTCCAAGGTCATAAAACTAATACATGGGAAGAGAAAATACTAGACCTCAAGTCCTGATTCTAGCCCAAAGCTTTTACCAACTCTGATTTCTACATGGTCCGGTTCTTTAATGGAATGAGGGAAAAGGGAACCCAAATTCTACCTACATCTCTGAGATCAATAAACAAATTGTTACGGCCATTGAAAGTAGCATACTGAAACTGAAATTAATCTATAAAATTGCACTCACTAATAAGGAAATTTCACATTTCATAGCAAACTTACCCTTCAGAAAATATCATGAACTTTATCAGATGCTGGTTTCCGTCAGCAACGCCAAGACACACCTAGTGTATTTTGACTCTGAGTCCTCATCATTATTGGAGGATTTGTTCATTTAGTTAATGATAAACATTTTAAGAACACGAAGGCAGGTATCCATTGAACAATGTCAATTATGCAGGAAAAAACACATATGCGTAAAGAAGTATAACCAGGAAAGTTCTCTACTTAGAGCTCCTAGAAGCCATAATAGCTATCGAAAGCTTCGAGCCCCCTGGTCACCAGCAGCAGCAGCCAATCTCAGTGCAACACGACTGGGGACAGACAGAATTCACATCCTCTCTCGTGATCTTTCATGAGTTTCCCTCAACCCGACCCCTAGCTCTGCATGTTCTGGGATATTAAGTGGTGTTTTCAAGGCTCGTCCCTGCTAAGCAAGTCTGGTTTTCTCGTTCTTTTTGTGCACATCAGTCCAGATTTCCCAGGCCTTGCGTCTCCAGAGGATGTGAGTCCGTTTTCTGGGATGGAGCCCAGGCATCTGTGTGTAGTGAAAGCTCCCCCCAGTGATTCTGATGAATCAAAACACAGACGCCTGGGCTGCGTCCCAGAACACGGACTCAGTATCTCTGGGGTTGAAGACCTGGGAGATCTATACTGCGAAAAAGCTCCCCTCAGTTGATTCTCATACACCCCAAAAAAATGACAAATGCTCCCTTCAACTGAGAGGCACAAATCTAGCCGCCCCACTGGGGGGATATAATGGAGCAACAACCTATGTTAAATGAATATTCAAACACGGACGGACGCCAGCCACGCCCACAGCTAACCTCTCCTTGGCTTTCCTTCCGACTTGGAGAAATGCTCCATTTGCTCCTGAGGGCGGCTGGTGAGCGTATTTAAGAATACCGTGGAGACCGTAGGCAGAACTCTGATGCGTCTCTTATTATTTTTTCATATATTCACAAATCACCCTTATGAACACCAGCTTCGCATCGAATCATAAAAATGCACATTAAACAAGAACACAAACCAAGCAACAGCCTCAATTTGAAAAAGTGTTTAATTTGACTCTAAGAATCTTTTTGTAATTTTCATACGTTAAACCTGAATCCATTTACAAAATCGTGTGCCGAGTTAAGTGAAACACAAAAGAAAGAACACAACACATCATTAAAAGTTTATACGTTAAAATAACATCCGAATCAGACTCCAAGATTCATCTCAGACAAGAGCAACCGGGCATCATAGGAAACGTGTCACCAGAGCACAAGTCACCCACTGTGATATCTTCAAATTCCAGAGTCCAGAAGGACAACACCAAAAGGACTGAGTTGGTAATAATTAAGAATAAGTGGCTCATGGGGCGCCTGGGTGGCACAGCGGTTAAGCGACTGCCTTCGGCTCAGGGCGTGATCCCGGCGTTATGGGATCAAGCCCCACATCGGGCTCCTCCGCTGTGAGCCTGCTTCTTCCTCTCCCACTCCCCGTGCTTGTGTTCCCTCTCTCGCTGGCTGTCTCTATCTCTGTCGAATAAATAAATAAAATCTTTAAAAAAAAAAAAAGAAGAAGAAGTGGCTCGTGAAAAATAAAATCCTGTGTCAAACAAAACAAAGTCCGGCAAGAAGGCTGCCCTTCACCAAGTAACTGTGGCACGTTGGTGGACTCACGTTTTCTCTCTTGTGTTTCCTCTATAGACTCATTTCCTCTGCTTTGTGTCAGCCCTCACAGTAAGCCACAAATATGTCAGAAATTATAGAGTGCAAATAGTGTCAAATCCTGTGCTCACAAGGAGGCCCGAAGTGGGAATCATGTATTTCTCAGTTTTAAATAGAAAAACATGCTTCTTCCTTGCAAAGTAAAATGATGACAGTTGCAAAAACATCTCAGTAGAGCTGATCCCTGGTCTCTGCTACCAATGAAGGGGGGGTGGGGGAGGGGTGAGGAGAGACAAAACGCGGGTGGTGGAGCAGACAGTGGCATATAACTAAGCCATGTGCTGTTAATGGAAAGCCCAAGTACAATGGAAGAGCAACATCATATTTACTCCAACTAAAATTAGATCAAATTCTTCTTGTCCAGCATGTCAGTACAGCGAGCTGCCTCTCAAAGCACCAAAATAGAACGGTTGACGCGTTCACAGACCAATACAAAGGCTGCTCTTTGCTGCAGAAACGTGAAAACAGAGTCAATGTTATTCACCACCCCCGTGGGGTGACCCACCCTACCCCCCTCAAATGCTGCCATCAGATTGCTGTTCCTCGTTAAAGTTACTTAAACAGCCATAAAGTCCGGGTAAGTCTTGTCAGATGTCTCCAGTCAGCCCCTGCAGTTCACAGGCCGTGGGGAAGCCACGTTGGCTGCGCTACCTCTCAACAGTCTGAAGTCAGATAGAGAAATGGATGGGGAATATAATTAAAATTCAGTAATAATGCAAATGTTTACAGAAACCAATAAGTTCCTTCCAAGCCTTTCTCAACACCCCTAAAAAGCAGCAAATGACTGATTTGCATTTCACACCCTCTTCCTTCTTACAGAATAATACTCAAAATATGACTGACAGGAAAGTGAGAGGGGAGCACGAAGACGATAATAGTTCTGCCACGTAATTATCTCTGGAATACCCAAGAACTGGTCAGAGAGAAAGGGCCCCTGCCCAGTTTCTGTTGCTCTTGACATCCTGGAGTCAAGGAGGACCCCCAAATTCAACACCCCTAACACCTCATTTCCCAATGACCATATAAAAACTACCCCCTCACCCTTGCAGTCCCCTAGTCACCGCCGCCACCACTGAATCATTCCACCATTGAATCATCCCACCACTGAATGATTCCACCATTGAAATCTTGGAGTTAGCTGTGGCTCCTTATCCCGGTATCAAGTCACAGCTCTTCCCAAGTGACTTCATCTCTCTCTCCAGGGCCTCTCGGAATGGTCCTTTCTTTTTACTTCCATTGTTTGGGCTGAGAGTTAAACAATGAGCAGGAATTTTCCAAGCAAACGTGTTTGGAAGGCATTCTGAGAAACAGAACAGTCTGCACCAGGACACAGGTGTGTGAGAGTACAGCACAGGGGGAAACTCCTGGTGAGCTGACATGGCTGCATCCTGAGGGGCAAGAAAGGAGTTGGGAAAGGGCTCTGACAGGAAAGACCTTCGATACCCCCAAAGAGAGGCCTGAACTCTTCCGAGGAGGCCAATATTTTGTAGACTTCAGGAATTTGACTGATGCCTTATCGACATACCACCTATATTATTTGTTTTTTCTGTAAGTCGATTTTTCTGTATTGATCCATTTATTTAACATTAAAATTTTCTTTTCACTTTCAGAGTGTTATTATGGAAATTTTCAAATGTACACAAAAAGTGGAGACAATAGTAAAATAAACCTGCTTGTACCTAGCACAACAAATATCAACCAACATCTAATCTTGTTTCTTCTATATGCCCCCTACCACACGCCTCCGCCAGCCACACACAGCTGAGTCACCTCGTCTGGGATAAGCAGATCACAGGTACTATATAATTTCATATATATATTAGACTTCGTAAACCATAACTGCAATACTATCTTCACACCCAAGAAAGTTAAATATCCTCAATATCATCTAATGTCTATGACATTAAAATTTGACATCACTGCCATATATAAAAAACTGAAATCATTTGCCATCAGTTTTTAGAAGAAGATAATATTAAAATTACGGCATCGTATCCTTGCATTTGGAACCTTAGCTTGAGGCCTGTTCTCCTTATTAAAAATGGAGATTAGAAAGTGTTAGATACACCAGTTTTATACTTCCTCATTGTCAAAAGTAGGACTGAAAGGGAATTTACAAAGGAATACATTTCTCACTATGTAACTGAAGCTTATTTAATGTCATGCCTACATACCACGTAAATCATCTTGCATTTCACCAGGAATCTTGGCCCCACACTTTGGGAGACATTGCTACAGAGAATAAGGAACCATCTAAGAATTCTGGGCTTGATGGAATTTATGATTTGGGGAAACTGTTCTAGCAGCACCAAGAACAGGAGGGGGTTACAAAGGAGGAAGGGACAGCTTCCCACTGTGTCCTACAACTCACTGAGTCACCCGAATACTTCTTGGGAGCCTGAAAATAGAGAAGTCTCTTAGTGCTCTAGTAGGGGAACCCACAAACTCACTCACTTGCCCTTGACCAAAGAATAAACCTCCTGTGTTGGGGAAGGTTTTCTCTGACTGATCTCACAGCTTCAGGGGAAGGGGATGTACATGGATGTGCCAGAAGGGGGAGGAAAGAAACACCATCTAGCCAACCACATCAGCCAGATCAAACCTGGCAGTCAGTGAGGTGACTGATGTCACAGCTAGGTGCCCCTCACATTCCACCCCATCATTTCCTGAACTTTCACTGTCACCCAAGCTAACCCCCATCTCTCCAAGGCCAATCTTCCCCAGAAGGGGCTTTAGTGCCAGGCCCCAGATCCTCTTTCTTCATGGGCATGCTCTCCTGTGACTAAATCACCAAGCCTTCAAGAAATGCCAAAATGTGACATTTTCCAGAATATCTCTCACCCCCCGCCCCCGCACACATACACTCAAATATATTCCATGGCTCCCCTTTCACACAGAGAAAAGTTCACATCTTTGCTGTACTATTCAAGGATCTCCCAGATCTGGCTCTCACTAATCTTTGCAACTTTATTCTTCCAGAATCCTCTGCTTTAGGTTACCTGATTTAGTCTCTGTCACCCAAACACACCCAGGCACAAAAATCATTTATGTCAACCTAACATAGTTTAGTACTACTCAATGTCCTCATCATTTCTCTCATTATTTTGCCCCACCTTTCCAAGGTAAAAGTCAGAAAAGTCACATCTCCAGACTCCTTAATATTGGGGTGTGGGAATGTGACTGAGCATCTCAGTATTGCTTCTGGTGCAGAGATTATGTGAGCTCTCAGAATTCTCTTTTGACTTAGATTAGCTGGAGTTGGTTCTGTTGTGTGCACCCCAAGACCCTTCCTGATGCACTGTCCCTGTTCCTTAACTTAGCCCATTTCCTGTGCTGAAAATGAGCTCCTCAGTCTTCTACACACGGTCAAGTCTAACCCCTCTTTCACATTCTATCTTGTCCAAGGCTTCCTTAAGTTTCCCCAAACATTCTGTCCAAATCTAGGAATCACTCACGGGAAATTAATACATGCTTTTCTATTTTATAGCTATAATCTTTTGCCATATCCTATTTCTATAACTTGAATTTGAGTCTTCATGTTATTACAGATTCAATGGTTAATAAGTTCTTTCTATGGGTAAGGTGTTGTGCTCACTGCCAGTGATACCAAGAGGATTCAGCCAAAATCTAAGTCCTTGGCAACTCACAGACCAGTGGGAGAAGTGGGTTAAGAAACAAAAGGACACAAAGGAACGTTCCATAATAGAGGTTCTAGGAGTTGGGGTGGAAGAAGAACTCACTCTCCCTGGTTCCAGGAAGGCAGAGAGGATGGAAGTGAGGCTTCATGAGCAAGTGGGATTCACCAAACAGGCAAACCAAGAAAAGGGGAATGTCTCCTACTTCTTAGACTCCTGGGATCCTCAAAACTTGTTCCCTAAACATTCTGTGTGCTCAAATTCTCTTCTAGTCTGATGCCAGCAATGCGTATGTCTAAGTGTTTCAATAAAAAGCCTTGATCAAAAACCAGTAAAAGAAAATGAAGGGGGGCGCCTGGGTGGCACAGCGGTTAATCGTCTGCCTTCGGCTCAGGGCGTGATCCCGGCGTTACGGGATCGAGTCCCACATCAGGCTCCTCCGCTGTGAGCCTGCTTCTTCCTCTCCCACTCCCCCTGCTTGTGTTCCCTCTCTCGCCGGCTGTCTCTATCTCTGTCGAATAAATAAATAAAATCTTAAAAAAAAAAAAAAAAAAGAAAGGAAATGAAGGAATCAGAGAAAATGGAGTCAAATAAAATTTTTCCAAATCAATGCATCTTTATCAAACACTTGTTGTATGAAATATAATGCAATACCGCCCCTGCCTTCAAGGTCCACTGCTTGTTAACTGTAACCTAGCTGAAGAGCCATATATATAAAAGCAAAGAGACTTATACAACAAAAAAAGACTTGACAGTTGTCTAATAATAGAAAAAAAGACATAAGTAGCACATGATCAGGTACCAAAATTAATGCAACCATGAGAATTTTTTTTTTAAAGAGTGATCACTTCACACTGCATGAGTGAGGGGAAACTTTACAGAGATATAGATGTATATGGAGAAGTGCTAAATGAAAGGTGGAAACATACAGGACAAGTTCAGGGATTAGTAAGTAAATCAATTTGGCTGAACTAGAGAATTTGAGTGGGAGAAGACCATGAATAAAAGAACTAGAAAAAGAAAACTAAAAAAGCTGGTTAACAACCCCAGGAGGTTCCCAGGTGAAATCTGAAACTGGCCCCTATTCACAGAGGGCAAGGAGAGACAGAAGAAAGAGGCGGGCCACTCCAGACTGGTAGGTGCAGATTTAACAACGAAGGGAACTTACTTCCGAGGCTCGTCATGGGTGGCGCGAGATGAGGAGATGTCTGCACCTGCCTGCCAGAACCTTAGTAGTTTATAGAGAGGTCTTAACTGGGTTCAGTCACTTATACTGTACAGAGGGTCTCAACAACACATTACTATCTCAAGGCCGTGCCCCTGAAAATGACTCTGGCTATGGGAATGGTGGGCAAAGCTTACATTCCAGAGACAGGGGATGGCGTGAAGAGCCTCCAAGAGCCTAGATTTAGCTCAAGAGTCAACCAGCGAGCACATCCTCTCAATGACCTCCTCCAACAAGGGGTCCCTTCGAGGACGCATAATACACACACACACACACACACACACACACACACACACACACACACACGCTCATGCACAAAGAACAGTAATTACTTGTTGAGCACCTATTACCCAAAAATTATATAGCTACCCATGAGTTATCTAAATTAATACTCAGATAAGAACACAGAGGCTTAGCTTAAGTATTTTGTTCAAGATTTGTCCAGAAATACCCAGATGCAAAAGACAGATGTGGCTCCTTATCTCCAGGGCTTACAGTCTAGCATCTTAAGAGCTCATCATTGGACGGGCTGAATTCATATCCCAACTCCCAAAACCAGATTCATCACTTTCCAGTACTTCTCTGTTCCTGTCCAGCACCCAACCAGGTTAAATCATAGAAAACCTCACTTCCTCTTCACCTCACGCCTTTCAATCCATTTTTGTGTAGGACAGGTGGCAGGGATTCTTGACCCAGCATGCATATCACAATCACCTGTTGGGCTTTTTAAAAATGCACATGCCCTGGACCCGGTCCCAGAGACCTGAACTAGAGCCAGGCATCTATATTTTTAAAATACTCTACAGGAGATCCTCATCACCACCAGAGTTAAGAAGTTGATAGATACTCAGTAGTTCAAAATATGCCTCAAAACTTATTACCTAATATCTAAATGAAATCCCCATTGTTGCAAATGGCAAGGTTTCATTCTTTGTGATGGCTGAGTAATATTTCATTATATATATCTCACATCTTCTTTATCCATTTATCCATCGATGGACATCTGGGATCTTTCCATAGTTTGGCTATGGTGGACACGGCTGCTATACACACTGGGGTGCATGTGCCCCTTTGAATCACTATTTTTGTATTCTTTGGGTAAATACAACATGGATAGAACTAGAGTGCATTATGCTAAACAAAATAAGTCAGTCAGAGAGAGACAAATACCATATGATTTCACTTACACGTGGAATTTAGGAGACAAAACTGATGAACATAGAGGAAGGGAAGGAAAAATAAAATAAGATAAAAGCAGAGAGTGAGGCAAACCATGAGATACTCTTGTCTTTAGGGGACAAACAGGGTTGCTGGAGGAGAGGTGGGGGGGATGAGGTAATGGGTGATGGGCATTAAGGAAGGCACTTGGTATAAGGAGCACTGGGTGTTATATGCAACTGATGAATCACTAAATTCTACCCCTGAAACTAATAATACACTATCTGTTAACTAACTTGAATTTAAATAATAAATAAATAAAATCCACACATGCCCACTTTATTCTACTCTCTTACGAACAATCCAGATGAATGATCTAATAATGATGCTAATGATAATAACATTAATAGCTACCTTTTCCTGAGTGCCTACTCTGCCCCTAGGCACTATGTTATTTTTTTACACATATTACCTGATTTAATTGTCACAAAATCCAAAGAGGAAAAAACTTTTAATATTCTTATTTCCAAAATCGTAAAGCTAAACAGAAGAGCTGGAATTCACACCCAAGAGTGCATTTAGCCACTTCACTACACTGCTTTCCAAAACTAATGGTATTTATTTATCCACTGAATATCTGACCAAGCGTCCTCTATATGCCAGCTATTGTGTCCTCAGTTGCATACAGCATAAATCAATACTCCCTCACTCCAAGGTAACAGTATATTTACTCAAGCTCCAAGGGATTAAATCTGTCACAGGGACTATACCAAATAAGCTGAAAATAGAATGAACAACAAGCTTTGTTACCCAGTAACTTAACAAGATAAAGATTTCACTATCAGGAAATTGGGTTTTCCTGGGCAAGGAAAAAAAGTATAAGCTATAGTTAGCATAAATGAGGCTTTGAAGAAATGGACTTTGACTCTGATTCCCATAGGTTTAGGCTTTCAAAATCTGAGTCCTGCACATCCTCATTCATTTCCACGAACTAAAGTGCAACCATCTGATCGCCTTATTATGAATCCCCAAAGAGAAACCCTATTCACATTAAGACCACCCAAGCGTCACTTGGTCTTATTTTTCAATATGCAGCTACGGAATATCCATATGACCTCAAGCAATGAATGTTTTCAAAAATGCAAGTCACGTATTCCTTTCCTTCCGGGACCTCCCATTCTTCCCCACGGTTATGTTAATCTTTTAGGACCATGAGTGCCACTGAGAATCTAAAGAACCTTATGAAGACTTTCAGAAGCAGACATAGTCCCTGTACATATCTTTACATTAAGAATTTCTCATCTAGGGGCACCTGGGTAGCGCAGTTGTTAGGCGGCTGCCTTCAGCTCAGGGCGTGATCCTGGCGTCCCAGGATCGAGTCCCACATCGGGCTCCTCCACTGGGAGCCTGCTTCTTCCTCTCCCACTCCCCCTGCTGTGTTCCCTCTCTTGCTGGCTGTCTCTCTGTCACATAAATAAATAAAATCTTTAAAAAAAAAAAAAAGAATTTCTCATCTAAGCAGCTATTCCACTTGTTCTTTTTCTATTCAATATTTTAAAATTAAATGCTGTTTCAGGCACTGGGGGTGTTTGATAAGCAAGAGAGAAATGCTCCTCATCCCAATGGAGCTCATCCACAATCTGGGAGTCTCACTTATTACTAAGTTTTGAAAAAGAAAATATAAAATAAACCATATTATCTATTAATAGAAGTGCAAAAACCATGAATGACTAGCTGTACAAGTATGGCTAATTCCTGGACAACAGTTGAAAGGCAGGGCAAAGCAGGAGATCAAGGAAAGCTTAACCCCCAATTGATGGGAAACAACCCAAGAAAGTGAGAAGTTTGTGTAGTCTGGAAATCTGGCAATAGGTAGGGTTGAATAGAATAGGAGTGGGCTGGGTTCCCTGGCAGATCTGCGGTCCCAAAGAAGACATGGGTCAAGGTTTAAGGTAAAGCATCAGTCTCTAGAGTACAAGGCAGAAAACCAAAACAAGGATTGAGGCAGTGGGGGTCTTAGAAACCCAGACCCATTCACTGACACTAGGATATGGAAGGGACTTGGTCAAAAGGAAACAGGCAAGACTCCATACTTGGAGTAGGCCCAAGATCAGAATGAGACTCACAGGAACCTGGGAGCCACTGGCCTACTGCTTCTCAGTTCCAACCAGTTCCCAGTCTCCCAAAGCCAGAGGACTCCTGCCAGGTCCCATGGCAAAGGGCAAATCTACAGGTGAGGGTCAAATAGCTAAATCCAGCTGTGGAGATTATAAATCTGTAGGGACTAGAAGCCAAAACAGCATTACAAGTAGTAACCGCATTTCACAAGATAGCTCCCATTATCTTGAAAGTCTTAGATGTAATTCTACTGAAACAAAAAAGTTGGAAAGCTAGAATACAAATTCAGTTAAATACTTGGAAATGTCTGTCTACTGAATGTCGGGCATCTTGGTATTTAGAAATTACATAAAGCAGATATTTGGAATACCAAGTCATCGTTGTGTTCTAATCAGATTTTGGCCATAGTAATGATGTATTTTCTGGTTAACGCAAATTCTTCACAATAGGTAATTCCATGTACTGTAGTAGTTCCCTCATGCCTCTCTCTACAATGCTGGGCTATATACTGCTAATTTGGAGAGTGTGGGGAAAGGTAGAAAAATAACCAAGCTAAAAATGATGAACAACTAACATGGCTGATGGCTTGTAGAGACCATTAATAAAAACTACAAAATATTTGTTTCCTTCGCTTTTCACATACATGGGTTCACAGCAGGGCATTCTGAAACAGGGCAGGGAGTCAAGCCAGCTAACCTGAAAGGAGCAAGATGAAAGGACCTGAAAGGAGCACTCCTTGCTGGACTGCTGGACATATTCTACTTGCCTCTTCACCCTGTAATGTGGCCTGGAGGCTGAGCTATGTGGTCTACCACTGCGGGATCCAGTGCTCCCTAGCTCCCATGATGTTCAGGCAGTGGACAGCACCCACCAGCAGGAGATGGGAGGGAGGAGAATGACATCAAGCTATGTGTACTCCAGTTCCCTCCCTTAAGGTCATTAAAGGTTGTAGAGTCCTTCCATCCAACACTGGTGTTGTCAGGTGGCCCTCTCCACAGAACCACCCCCTTCTCCCCATGTCCCAGGACCTGCTCCCTGCCCTTGCACAGTCACAGACCACTCCTCCAGCCCTGAGGCTCCTAATGCTTTCAGTTTCCCTACACCCTGTCCATTCTGCCTCTAATTGTCCAAAATGAGTGTGTATCAGTCTCCTGCCAGGACCCAAACTGAATACCATCATTCCACAGCTACCCATCCAGTGGACCTGGGGTTAGGGCAGGGGCCAGGGAGCTGGGGCTATGTGACTTCTGCTGGCAATACTGTTCAAGTTAGTGTTAAAAAGTTCCAGTCCTGGGTGCAAGGGAAAGAGGTCTATTATTTCTACTTTGCCAAGCATCCTGAGGGCAGAGCCAAATTTCACCCTCCCCCTGAATCAGGTCAGTAAGTTGAGAGATTTGGGTTTCTGGGTATCATGAAGAACAAAAAATCATCTCACCTAAGCCAGCAGTAATTCCCTAAAATAGAGCTACCAAGAGAGATCTGAAAGGTTGGAGTAGAAAGCGTTTGAAGCTCAGTTTCTCCCCACTTGAGCTTTTTCCTAATGTACTTAAAACATTTCTCTCAATTGTTTAAAAAAAGTTAAAAACTGAATTTGTATTCTTCACTTGCCAGATTCTCAAAAGAATTAGAATATGATATTCCTATGACGTACTCAAAACTACAAAACAATTTCAGTAGCTCTGCAGGATATTAAAACCTCCTGGTAGCTTCTCATAAATTCAGTTTTTGGTTTTGGTTTCCATCAAGTAGTCAGACACTTTATGTTCAACTCTTACTGAAGATAAGGTTACCCATTAAGCGTAAATATCGATTTAACATTTTTAAAAACCCACTGAACTTATTAATGCACAGCTGAGAAACTTGGAAAGGCCTGTCTAAAGATATTCATCTAAAAATGTTGGAAACAAGTATGGTTTACCTACGATGGAGCTGAATCTAATGATGCTTAAATCTCACCCAGAATGAGGCATCACTACAACCGCGCTTGCATTTCCGAGGCCATTGATAGAGATCTGCATTGAATCTTGCAGAAGACTCAGTAAAGTAAATAACAAAGGGTGAGACTCTAGACCAATAGAGTCAATTTCAAAGTAGCATTGGACTCTTTTTCTGAAAAGGACAATAGCAACACCAGTATCAACATTCCAGTGATTTAAGTTATAACTAGATAATTAGAACAAGCATTGACAGCTAAGATATATGGCCAAAATTCCACAGATACTATTCTCACATACCCTGCCATGCACAAATGACTCAAAACTATAGACGTCTATACTTCACCACAGGAATAAACAATGTCTTCTCCTTCCATCCCCTTAATAAGGCTTCTTTCTCTCTTTCTCTCTTTCTTTCTCTCTTTCTTTCTTTCTTTTTAACCTGTGGATGCAAGAAATAAAGAATCTTCAAGAGGAAAATCTGCCTTCTGAAAGCAAGTTTTCCTCATGTGACCATAAAGATAGGCTTTCAAATATCCAGGTAAAATCTTGAGGGAGTCAGGTGGGGCTCTCGGGGGCGAGGGGACAGTCTCTTCCTGTCTCTCCACTGCCTTTCTTCTCTCTTTCTCCAGAAAAGGAGATTCCAGATACCAGTTGGGCCTTAGTAGAAGTGTCTAAATCTCCCTCTCTCTTCCTCTCTCTCTCCCCTCTCTCTCTTTCACACACACACACACACACACACACACACACACACACACAGCCTGATTCTTAAAGCCATCTTGCTAGATCTCTCCTCTTTCCAAAAAGAGCCTTCGGGTGCAGCATCCATTTGAGGTAAAATTTAAACATGGAGGAGGAGGAGAGGCCCTGCTTAGGTGCTAAGAGCAAGCCTTTGACCACGGCTGTGCACTGTCAGTCACGAGCACTGCTAAAAAGGAGGTGGAAGCGTGTGATCTTCCATGACTTCTGGAGGAGGTGGGAAGAGCCGAGTCATGGGAAGATCTGAGTTTTACAATTTTGACTTCTTGTTACTCTCTCTAGTAGAGAGTACAGCTCTAGGAAGCAGATGGGTCTGGGCTCAAACTCTAGCCCTGATTTCTGGTAGCTGTACCCCGGAGCGAGGTAACCTCTCTGAGCCTCCACGTCCTCATCTGTAACATAGTGATAGTAACACCCCCTTCACAGCAATGCTGTGAGTTTTCATGAAATCCTATATCCTGTTGCTTTGTAAAGTGTTAAAGTGCTACACGACTGTCAGATAGTGGTAGTAGCACTATTCGGAATCCATAGCCTGAATCCTTTGTGTGCTAGGATAAGTTAAAGTCCCTGCTATTTCTTTCAAAGTGCTCATTTTAAGTCTCATAAACATTTCATCTTTACTCCATCTTCGAAGATTACTCTGCACAAAGTTCGTCCAGCCTTACATCTGTTACAATTCACCATGGCTGTGAGTAGTACATATGTGGGTATAATTTTCCGTTCAAAGTCACAGGATAACTAACTTCTTAAGTTATAGCATATGCTGAGATTCCCATTCCTGCTTTTTGGCCCTAACAAACTTCCGTGGGTCAGAAGTTAGGTGTGCTTGGTGTTTTATGTGCATGAGCTTTGCATGTATAAAACTTCAAAGAAGATAGAATCCATAAGCAAGTAGGCTAGACACATTGCCTCCATTTTCCATTCCCTATTAAGTAACCAAACCTGAGCTGGGAAGGGTACCCAAGTTCGAAGTCAGGCATATCCTCTCCCTCCTTTCTGCTTCCTTTCTGAGAGTCAGACTTAAGTCCCACATATGGGGAGCCACCATGAAATTCTACCCTCCCAGCAAATATGAGAATGTAACACAAGTCAAGATGAGTAATAAGGCCACTGATGACAGCTTTATTAAAAGCCACACAAGGGACTGAGAGTGCAATTAACAACATCTGATGTGGCCTTTGGTTGTCTAATAAGCATAATTGTGTCATCTTCTCTGAAACAGGTGAGCCAGTATTTAGAAAGGACAATAATAATAATAATAATAAGAGATGTCTTGGAGCATGTTAATCAGAAAATCTGCTTCAATTCGAATTCAACTACGTTACCATGAGAATAATCTCCCAAAGGGAAGGCAATTAGATGTCATCATAAGAAGATTCATCTGATTCATTCTGAACTCCTCCCCAGGATGAAGTTCCCACAGATTCCAAACCTCGCCCTCCATCCCACGCTTCATAAACCTAATGGGCTTCCTTCCACATGGGTAAAGTTCCATACTCCCAGACTACTGGGTCAGTGTCTAGGGGTAGCAAGTTACAGCAGCCCACTTCCTCTCATTCAGTCCTACGAACACTCTAGGCAGCCCCCACAGGCTCCAAGTGAAACCCCATCTGTCCTTTGAAGATTCCAGCCCAAGTAACAGGAGAGTTTTCATGGCACTCTAGCCTAAGGTGCAAAGTCACTGAGAACAAAGTTCCTGAGAGTCTTTGGTGGATTTTTCCCTGAAATTCACTTGTCCATACAACTTACAGATTAGATCCACTACAAAGATACATGAGATCACTTGCTAAGATTTTAGTCAAGCATTTTTCTTGAATTTATATAGCTGAAGGAAAAGAATATTTGAAAAATCTCAAACAAAGCCGTGAGTTCTTAACAATGCTTTTCACCCCATGCTTTCAGAGCCCAGAAATGCGCCAGAGTCGATGCAGCGTGGCAGCGGGGCTGTAGAGAGTCAGTGGGAGCACACACTGCGGCCTCAGTCCAAATGCTCTTCCGTCTCCAAAATGACTCCACAGAGAGGACAGGCTATGGATACTCAGCCTGTGCTGAGAGAGAGAGAGAGAGTATTCCAGTGTCTGAGGAGTCAGTACTACCTCATGTGTGCTCTGCAGAATGGTCTTGGCCGTGAACTGTTACCAGTCTGGGGCCAGATAAATATGGAAACTGAGAGTAAACACTGAGAAGACCTTATAGCAGGTTGACATTGCTATGATCTTTCAGCATGATTATGTTTTCTATTAGTTCATTTTTATTGATTTTCCAAGAGTTTCAGTCTGTAGTGAGTTGGAAATTTAAAAATATAAACTGGCTCTTTACCGCAGATAGTTTGAGAGGTCGTGTCCTACGTTCACAGCCTTGTTCACTGGACTCTCCTGGTGAGCATTAAAAAGTACTGATGCCTGGGTCTTAATCCCAGAGAATCTGCTTTAATTAGAATGTAATACGGCCTTGGCATTGGGATAGTCTTTAGAACTCCCAGTTGTTTCTAATATGCAAAAAAGTATTTGAGAACCACTTTCCTCATACCTGTAAGGGATTAGGGGATATACTTAGGGGTCAATGAGCTGGGAACACACAGAAGTAATTATTTTATTTATGTTACTTTGAAAATTTGGAAAATATTTTTACGTTGTAATGTAATGTTTATTACAAATAAGGGTAAAACGGACTGGAATCTATGATACGCAGTCGTGTTATATGCAATGTTTAATGTGCACTTTTCATTGCACTATCACGGCCATACAGAAAATTACACAGACCGGAAATGCACTGCTTGATGATATTTTCATAAGGCAAACATGTCTGTGAAACCAAAATTCAGATCAAGAAACAGGTCGTGCACAATGTTGTTTGCCCCCATGTTATGACATCTAAAATAGCTTCCCCCTAGGGGGAAATCAAGGTAATGTACTCTGCTGTGAATATGACATTTATCTTAGTTTACAGTAGATCTAGTTTAAGTTGGAGGATTTCAAAGAACAGAAATAGAAAGGATGCTGATATTCCTGGTAAAGATGGCAGGTTGAATACACACATCTTTATTTGTTCATTCAGGAAATTCCACTAAAACGACCGTAAGTGAATTTCTTAAAGGCATAAATCCACAGAATCAAGAGCAAAGATAATAGTGACGTTTTAGAAGCTAGAAAGTAGTAAATGACTTTTCAGGCCTGAGGAAACTGAAACCTACTGAGGGTAGAGGAAAGTCGATATTAATCCATTTACAACACAGAATTGTCCTAAATTACCAGCTACCCCTATTAGAGGGATGTTAGTGGGGCTAAAATCAGTAGTCTTGGTTAAGTCTGTTTAAGAAGGCTGATGGCTTCTTAGTCCCCACTCCTCACTCTGTACAGCATTTGACTCTGCCTCCCTTAACTCTACCAAAGGCCAGAGTTTTATTCTCTGGAGAGGCCCAAATGAGAGTCTACGGGGACACCAAGCATGGCTGAAGCTTGGGGTACCATACCAATATCATGGAGGAACTGCGTGAACATATGCACACTGCTCACTGAGATGCCCAAACTTCTTTCTTACTTGATTCCCAAAATGTTAGCAGCCAGTCAAGAGATTAGAAAAGCCTTCTATGATCCAAAGGAACAGATCTTAAGAAAAGGATTTCGAATGTTCCCAAGGAAACAGCACAGCTATTTGAAATAAAATCATAAGAGACAAGCCCCAGTCGGGAGACAAGTCTCCATAAGTCTTTCTTTAATTTCTGGAGATCTTGTGCGAACCTGACAGCTTTTTTGTTCTGGACTACTTTTTCAAGCCTCTGTAGAGTGAAGAGTTTGGAAGGTAGAGATAATGTCTCCCTCTAGAACGGAAGGCAGGCGTGTTTGCAAACATCTCCCTCTGAAGCAAAGCTTGGGTAAGTTTGCTCACAGGCCATTATAAATCCTCGGGGTTTCCTAAGCTGAGGAGCCCTCAGCGGTGACACAAACCTACTGCAACAGTGAGGATCCACCTTGCTTTGTTCTGCCTTGTCCCCTGTGGAACCTGGGGAGCAAGGGGAACCGCGGCGAGCATGAAGCTCACCCTGCTTGCTGGACTCGGAGTGATGAAGTCCTTTGTCTCTGACCCAGGAGTCTCGCGTCTTCTGCTCACATCCACAAAATTGCAGCAGGCTGACTTGTTCGCTAGCAAGTGGCGTAAGACCCTTCATGGTTCTTGCCCTCCTCAATCACTCTCACAGACTCCGAATAGCTTTGGAGCCCTCCATTCTGGGACATAAGCAGATAAACAAAAATGACAAAATTTCAAGTATATTGGCTAACAGTAATAAAAACTTTTTAAAAAGCAACCTGGAAAAAGCAGCCCATTGAAAAGAAGAAAACAAACAAGCAAAAAATATACTAGTAATATCCTCAGGGAATAAGAGAAGCTATCGTATTTATAAAATAAGAACAAGACGCCACATTTTTTAAAGAATTATCAGGAAAACAAAAGAAAGTTATTACAACTTTAAAAGAAACTTTAAGTTAAAAAAAAGTTAATAGAAGAGTTGTAAAATAAAGTCAAGAAAATGGCCTGTAAACTACAACATTCCAAGAGATGGAAAACAAAAGAATCTGGGTACCTCATTACAGCATAAGCCATTAAGTAAATTTCCTTACTTCTTAAGCTAATATAAGTTGAGTTTCTTGCAGCCAAATGCATCCTGGGAAGACCTTGGGAACCAGTGTGCTTTGAAAAAGGATAAACTGGTTTCTGGTCTGTAGCAGGGGATAAAAATGCAAGCGGTGCCCTTATCAAATTAAGTCTTCTCCCCAAGCTGTTTATTTGCCACAACTTTGCTGCAAACATTGGAGATACCAGCAGCTACACTATTTCCCTTTAACAAACAACCGTTTGTCTCACAATGCTTCCCACTCCTGATGTTTCTGTTATATGTATGTGAATATCATCTAAGGACAATGTCTATCCTGTAAGCTTTTTAGGAAACATGAAAGGTTGCAATATCAAACACACTGCACCTGGGGAGAAAAAGTAGGTTATGCTGCTTTGGTGATAAAAGAAGTTCGCTTCCTAGTGTAACTTGCTGCCTTACACGTCAGCATGTAGTAGCGTCCAAAATCTTGTCAATGATCCCACAGGAAACCTTGTCTAGTGCCTTAAAAGCCAATTGCATCAAAACCAGTAAAGAGAATGTGGAGTTCTTCTTGACTACCTGGAAGTGAATGTCTTTCCAGAAACCATGACTTGAAATCTTTGAATGAGATTTGGCAAGACATTTGTATCACCTTTGAGAGAAAAGGGCAGCCCACCCTTAGAATAGTCACTTCAGGAAGAAGTTCCTTTTTCACTTTGCTTACTTTATAGATATACACATGATATACTTTTTCATTGAAAGCTTTAAAATCAGTATTAGAATGCAGCTGAAAACCACAAGTACTTTTGGAAACACAACTCCTCGGGAAAGTAAAGGATCCAGAGTGACAATATGTCATAAAATTTCCAAGCAGATAAACAATCTGGGAGTATCTAGACCGACTGCAGGATGTATTTGAAAGCTAATTATGCTGAGACAACCTTAAAATTGAACCACAAATTCATCATCCTTTCTTTGCTGTCAGAGACAGCATGGATGATGCAGAGCTCACCTCAAAGATGACCTCATTGACTTGAGTGCAAATGAAATGATGATTCCCATGCCTAAAACCACTCCAAAATTTCCACTTCTTATTCAATCCAGACTACAAGAGCTCTCTCAGTGAAATTCACTTTTGAATAAAACTGAAGTTCATTCCTACGTTAGTTAACAAATTTGAACTATTTCAGTTTTTCCGGACATTATCATTAAAGTTTGTACACATGCTCATAAAATAGAAAAGCAGATACAACCCATGGGAATTATCGTCTTTATAGCCCATTCTGGTGAAGTAATAAATTTCCAGTATAATCAAATAATCTGCATGAAAATGTTTGGTGTATACGTGTATTTGGAGGGAGGGGGGTAATCTGTAGCTTTCTCTAGATTTTCAAAGATTTTTGCATCCCCCAAAATGTTCAAAAGTATAAAGACTAACAACTACCGTTCTATGCTATGGAGCAGTCCTTTAAGACAGTATGTAATTACCATGTCAAGTCACAGGTCATTTCTAACATGCATTTAATCCAATATCACCTTGTAAACTAGTAGTTAAGTTTTCAAATGTGATCTGACCCAAGCCCTAAAAAATTGACCAGGAAATTCCTATAAAATTAAAACTATCTTTCCAAGTTTGATGCATTAGAAGTCTACTTAAGAAATGTGGGGCGCCTGGGTGGCACAGCGGTTAAGCGTCTGCCTTCGGCTCAGGGCGTGATCCCGGCGTTATGGGATCGAGCCCCACATCAGGCTCCTCCGCTAGGAGCCTGCTTCTTCCTCTCCCACTCCCCCTGCTTGTGTTCCCTCTCTCGCTGGCTGTCTCTATCTCTGTCGAATAAATAAATAAAACCTTTAAAAAAAAAAAAAGTCTACTTAAGAAATGTGACAGCTGAACGCAATGGGCCAGACCAGATCCTGGGCCAGAAGAACCTTAATGGGAAAACTGGTGAAATCCAAATAAAGCTTAATGAACCGTAATGTACCAATATTTGTTAGTTTTGACAAATTTACACCGGTCATATAGAGTCATAACAATGGGGAAAGTGGGTGAGGGAAATATAGGAATTCTTTGTATTGTCTTAGCAGTTTTTCTGTAAATTGAAAAACATTTCAAATAAAAAGTCGATTTTTTTTTTTTGCAAAACTTCCACTTGAAATTGTTAACAAGCCTCGATCGCACATTCAACATATATTAATGGAGTACACGGGCACTGTTCTGTGTGCTGGGTACATGGTGCTGAACAAAATGGATCCAACCCTTTCCTCAGGCAGCTCAGAGACTAGTGGGCAGGAAGACCATTAAACAGTCACAGCAATCACCATAAATTGTAACTGCAGTTTGTAGTAAGAGCCGTAAAGGAAAAGTACAGAGGAGAGAGATGCAAAACTAGAAAGGCCTCTCCGAGGCCCTGGCAGTGAAGGTGAGACGTGAGGGATTGCTAGGAGCCAGGCAGGCAGGAGCACCAGCAGGGAGGAAAGCGGGGGCCGGGAGCACGTGCCACTTTGCCCGAAGCATGATCAGGGCATGCAGAGTGTTGCCATCTGAAGAACTGGACCCCGCAGGACCTTCCGTGTAGGCTGGGTTTAAGTTTTTATAGTTTTCCAAAGAGATATGGAAAGCCACTTAAAACTTTAACCAGAGGAATGATCCAGTTAATGATTCTGAAAGATCACGATGGCTGCGGACTGGAAAGGAGCATGACAAGAAGCTCCTGTTCGAGTACTCACATTAAAAAAAAAAAAAAAATTATGAGGAAATAAAAGTTCTCAGCTTCAAATATACTTTTTCTGAAATGTCCCTGGTAAATACTAATGTCATCTTAGATGCATATATTGCTTCTTCAGAACCTGTCACCGTTAAGTCTTGCAGGGAAGATGGTGTTCCAAAGGGCTCCCAAATCACTTGACCTGGATCTTTCCTCAGGAAAGACTACAACTCAACATAGATATGAACAAAAATACAAGACAGATACCAAAGTCTTACGACTTAGAGCTTAGCAAGGTATCGGCAGTAAAAATTTGCAGCTCTGACCCCCCTTAGGAATCTCGGCTTTCACAAAAGATAAAGAATTCTTAGTCTGTCTGGTTTTTAAGATCACAAAACCATTATTGACACCTCACTAGTGCCATCTTGGCATTAGCCCAGGACTAAATATAGAAAATTCCAGACTGCACAAAAGTGTAATTTTCAATACCTCTTTAAAATATACAATGTTAAATGTCATCCTCAATTACTGTACCTTGAGCCTGAAGGAATGGGTGTGTTGTCCTATCTGACCTAGAAAATGAAATATGTCTTCCAAACTTGATGTAAGCAGTTGCGCTTCCATAAAACTTAATACGCAGTCTGCAGTACTGGCTGGGTACTTTTAAACAGAAGTCCCTAGGGACTTATACTCTCAACAGACACTTGGATTTCCTTAGTTTGTAGGGATATACTATCTGTAACCTCACTCAATATTATCGAGATACACTCTAAAAACTATCAGAACCAGAAGAAAGAAAAGATTGGAGCTTGATTGAAGCCTATGATTTGATATAAAAAAAAAACTTTCTTATGCAAAGCTCTGTGAACTAAACAGCTATTAAGTTGACTGTCCAGCCAATTGCCCCCCTTCCCCGGAAACAACTCCCCCCCCCCGGCCCCCACAGTCAAAAGGGTTACAGGAGAGTTTCTGGCAGCATGATTGTTTAACTTGACCCTGCCCCAAACCACCAGTCAATAGAATCAAGAGTGTGCACTTGACCCAAATTGGGCCAAAGAGTCCCTTTCTCCGGGAATCTGGATTTAGAAGTAAGAGATTCTTGCTCAATCTGTCTGCTCTCTCGAATAGAGGACACGTAAACACTGGAACTGCTGGCAGAGGCTATTTTCAACCATTTGGACAAGGAAATTGAGAAAGCCAGCCTGCAGGAAGAGACAAGAATGGAGAATGTGTGCCAGAAAAAAGAGATGAAAGGCAGAGAAAGAGGGCTTCCTGTTTTCCCTATCACACTCCAGGACCTGCTGCTACCTTATCCCACCTTATGCCTGCCCCCAACATCCATGGGACACTCCCAGTCTTCCTTTCAACCACTTCCGTTTTTGTTAGAGCCAGCTCGAATGGAATCTTGCAACTAGAAACCAAACAAGCCCTCATGAACACTCCAGGTCTCTCCATTTTATTTAGTCTCAAATAACTGAGAACCAGCTTGCACAAATTTTTTAAGGCAAGATCTCTGAAAGGGGAATCTAATTCCAGCCTCTCAGAGCAGATAAATGCAACAAAATTAAAAATGCTTATCCTAAAATGTTAAGCAGAAGAGAAGCAGGGCACAAAATTGTGTATATATCAGAATTATAACTACACTATAGTTTATATTTGTCAAAACTCAAGAAGTGAAGCCCTATACACATTAGGAGGAAAGGAAATTAGCCAAAATAATAGTAGTTGGGTTAGGGTGACAAGATTATTTTCCGTTTTCTCTATATTCGTCTCCGTCTGTAAATAAACACTTTATAACTTAAAAAAATTAACTCCAAAGATTATGTATAAATATGTAATGTGTTTATAACCTAATGATGCATTTTTTAAAGTAGAACATAAAGTACTCTGTTATGTTTACTGCTACATAAATAGCCCAAAAAGAAACTGTCCCTTTAAGACTCCCATATTAAAAAAACATTGCAACTTCCAACAGACAAATTCCAAATTAATCCTCAGCCTTCACTTTCTCTTCACCTGTTTGCCTTCCCAATTCTGTCTAACCTTATTTGCCCCATCCCATGCTGCCCATCTTCAAATGGGATTCCATGCTCCCCCTCCCCCACTCTCTCATACCTATTCTCCCACACCCCTGGAACCCCTCTGGACTCCCTTCCACTTTGAGGTCTGCATATCTTTATCTCCAGACATGCAGACCCATCCTGTCACTCATAGGCCCTAGATTTGTCTCCTCTCTTTAGAATAACCTCATCACAAATGGCCTCCAACCCATTTCAAACTATCCTTAGGGGCAATCCAGGTAAGTATTACATACTTGTATACTTACCCTGGTGATTAGAGCACCGGACAAGCCAGAAATGGATAAGGAAGGAAAGGCTACGTCCAATAATAAAAACCACTGTGAACTTGGACAATTCGTAAATTATCTTTAACATTGCTATAACACAGCTTCCAATAACAATTCAAAACACAATGCTGGATATGGGGGAAAAAAGTGGTAAGTCACTTGTCACCAGGAAAAAGTGAACAGAGGTCTCTGATGGTGAAACCAATTCTACTGGTTTCCTCCATAATCATGAAGAGCTTCCATATATTGAACTGGGCATTGTGCCAGTCATTCGGTAAACATCACCCTACATAATCCTCCCATGACCTGTGAAACAGCTACTGTTATTCCCATTTTACAAGAACAAAATCGTTGACCTGAAGAGCTACTTGTGCAAGTTTTTTTTTTTTAATATTTATTTATTCATAAGAGAGAGAGCAGGGGAAGGGGCAGAGGGAGAGAATTTTCAAACAGACTCCTCACTCAGTGCAGAGCTCCATCCTAAGAACCTGAGATCATGACCCAAGCCAAAACCAAGTCCAACCCTCAACCTAGGGTAGTGGGGAGTCTGCTTCTCCCTCTGCCTCTGTGCTGTCTCTCGCTCTCTGTCACATAAATAAATAAAATCTAAAAAAAAAAAAGAAGAAGTAGTAACAGAGCAGGACCCTGTGGTCTTGCATTTAGACTTCATGGCCTCACACAGGCCTTAGATAGACTTCCCAAAGAAAGTAAATCTGTGAATTACTTTATAATGCTAAACCCACGTGTTAGCTATTAGTAGTAGTAGTATTTTATAATACAAATACCCAATTTACATGTAAATTTATATTTTGAATGAAAAACGCCAAACGAAGAATTGTAGAAATGACCATGTTATCCAACATTACTAACATGCACAATGACATTCAGTATCAACACAGCCCTTATACGTTACACAGTTAAAAACTATGTTACAAAGATTTCTCAATACTACATATCAATGGTAATTATAACTGTTTACAAAACACTACCTGTCATGTACAAAGAAGCATAAAGCTTATTATCAGGGTAAAACAGAATACGAACTGGGAGAAATATTTATTGTGTTCATTTCACTGGTAAGACAATTTTATAACTTACTCCATTAGAGTGGAGCAACATTACAATTTTATAACATTACACCAGTTTAGAGTGTGTGTTACATATTATACCATGAAGACCAATGGCAACCATTTCAAAGGTGGGGGAAGGACCACATCGTATCTCTTACAATTCTAGTAACTTGTACGACTGTGTATTAAAAAGAAAAAAAAAAACAAACCTTTCCTCCCCCATCCCCACCCCCGCCATTCAAGCACAGACAATGTGACGAAGAAAGTAAGAAGGACAAAAATGCAGAAGTTACAACCACGAAGGTAAAGCGATCACAAAATACCATTTGGTGTATTCTCACTCTCTGAACAGGCACATCTATTCATAGCTGGTGTATTTTTTCTTTCCCTCCAATTGCTACCATCATGTACTCTTTCTTCTTCTGTGTGAAAATAATTAACTCTCCAATTTCTCCAAAGGAAACTATAATCATTCATTCATTAGTACAATAAACTTTATTGAGCACCCAGAATGTACTAGACATGTTGCCTAAGAGGAAAATAAATAAATAAAGTCAGTCCCTGCCCTCCCCAAGCTCTGTGGGTGAGACAGCCTTGTGTAAAGTAAACAGCCGAAAATAGTGTGCTAACTGCTGGAGCAGAGGGGAGTATGCGGTATTACAGGAGCATAGAGGGAGGATTAACCCAGCCTGGGGCAAGCAGGAAGCTTTGCAGAGGACAGCACGTCTAAACTCAGCCTTTAAAGATAAATAGGAGCTTTCCAAAGAGTGATGAAGGAGACACAGGGAGAGGAAACCATCTGGCATAGAGTAAAAAGGCCCCGAGGAGCAGAAGAGCATGGAGACAATAATATTACCAAAGCGACGAGCTCCTTGATGGGACTAGGACCAGGGTTTGTGGAGGCCATGCGAGCTATGAAATTAGAAAACAAACAAACAAACAACTGGGCTGAAAATCCAACAGCTTAAGTAGATTAAGGTGCTTGAATATATGGAAGACTGTGAATACATTACATTTATTAGAAATATAGAGACCAATGAGAGAAATGTTCAGTATGAAATAAAAAGAATTTGTACATGTCTAAGGGTATAAAAAAGACTGAAAGGATAGTGTTAACCAAATGTTAATACTAACCACCTCTAGGTGATGGAATTATGAGTAATTTTGTTTTAATCTCTCTTTGCTTCTCTGCCTTCCAGATTTTCTGCATTAAGCATGCATTACTTTGGCAATTAGTGGGGAAAATGTGTGCTAAAATAGAACAATGTAAGCTGGGCTCAGATTGTGGCATGCTAAGGAGTTTGGACTTTATTCCACAGAAAATGAAGATTTATTCCAGGCATTTGATCAGGGATGGGAGATGAACAGATTTGCATTTTAGGGAATTAAATGTTGTTACGGTGTGCAAACTGGATTGGAAGGGTTTGAGGCTGGAGGAAGGATGTGATGGATAGAGCTAAGTCAGTGCCAGTAGGGATGGAAAACACATATTTGGGGAAGAACAGATAGGACTTCTTAACTGAATATAGAGTAAGAAAAAAGGGTAGAGGTTTGAGGATAACTCCACGTTTCCAGGCACTTGGTTAGATGCAGATATTGGAAGCTAAAAAGCATAATAAGAAGGAAAAGGCATATTTTTTTGTTTTGTTTGTTTGTTTTTAAAGATTTTATTTATTTATTTGACAGAGAGAGCCAGAGAGCCAGAGAGAGGGAACACAAGCAGGCGGAATGGGAGAGGAAGAAGCAGGCTCCCAGCGGAGGAGCCTGATTGGGGCTCGATCCCATAACACCAGGATCACGCCCTGAGCCGAAGGCAGACGCTTAACGACTGAGCCACCCAGGCGCCCCAGAAAAGGC
Organism: Ursus americanus; assembly: GCF_024610735.1. Classification (NCBI taxonomy): domain Eukaryota; kingdom Metazoa; phylum Chordata; class Mammalia; order Carnivora; family Ursidae; genus Ursus; species Ursus americanus. Next base: position 1,127,284 of record NC_142152.1, on the reverse strand, counting down.
ATATTTTAAGGATGCGCTGATGAATTTTGTTTTATGTGTGACACGCTGAGAGGACATCCAGGTAGGAATTCTAGCAGGATGTTTGAAATGGTCTTGGTTCAGGAAAAGAGGACCTAGATATACAGACTCCTAGGAGATGGTGAAGCCAAGGGACTGAATGAGTTTGCCCAGGGAAAGTCAGGTGAGACGAGACAGCTGAGACATGCTCAGTCTACAGCAGGAGTCAGGGACATCGGAAAGCCAGACGAGCCAGGCGTTGGCAGAGTTCTTTTGGGGGATGGGGTTGTCAGCGCTGGGATCAGAGCAAGGGGAAGAAATTGTACTATTGCAGCCACCAACAGTAAACATCCACAGAACCCGGTCACTAATGGCGCACAGGAAGACAAAAGGCCCACAGGCGCCAAAGACACAGAACAAAGAGAGGCAACTGGTCACCATCTGAGATGGAAGGTGAGGTAGAGAGGCCAAGTAAACACAGTAGCGATCACCAAGTAAGATTGTTCCACGGAGGATGGAACTTTTTTGAAAGCTGTCAAAGCTGGCCTACTGCATGGCTGTCCTGAGGCAGCAACTTCTATACTCTTTTACAAATAGGGACGGTCTTGGAGCCAGTACCTGGCAGGTTTAAGACTAGAATCAACCTCCCAACCACTAGGGCTTAATTCACCACACATCGACATACCGCCTCCTTATGCAAACACAAAAGGAAAGCTCACCCCAAAAATATCAATTATGGAATACAGTAAAATATAAATTGATTTATCCTTTGACTTGACTTAATGGAAGTAACATCTTACAGCATAACCACCTCGTCTTCCGGCTAACTTCCGCAACCCTTTGATCCCACTGAGATTGCAGTCCACTGATCCTTACCACCTCTACCTCTCCGTCATTACCTTGATTTTCTCTCCTCTACTTACCAGCTTTAAATGCTGTGGTCAACCATTACGGTAATACCTCCCTTCATACATTCACTACCCTCTTGCCCCTTTTATTTTATTATACCCATTGGATAATCTGCAACTCTGGTTAAATCCTTCTCTTCACTTGCTCCATGTCTTCATTGTATCAGTAAATATGGCAACCTACTGACTGGTCTCACTTTATATTTGTGGCCAGAAACCTGAAATGGGCCTGGTAAGGCAGCCAGACAGCCTTACTGCATTTCCCCAGTCTGTTCACTCTCCCTACTTAACTATTCACACCTTCTCTCTCTCCTCCAACCACTACCACCCGCTCCCCCACCCTCTCTCTCAGTTGATTCCTTGCTTCCTCTTTGGAGAAAACTAAAGCAACCAAAGAAAACCTCAACTGACCCCCACCATCTTGGTTACCCACCTTCCAGAAACTGCACCCACACCCTCTGCCCTACATCCATGAGATGTCCTTTCTGTTGTGCAATAGATTCCATACCTTCTCTCTCCAACATCACTGATTATTCTTTCTCTATTGAACCATTCTCAAGTGCATGCAAACATGCTGTTATTTCTTCCATAAAAAAAAAAAAACTTCTTAACCCTACTACCCCCATTTCCTATGCACCCCTTTGCACAAAAAATCCTTGAAGAATTGTTTATACTCACATTTCCAAGTCCTCTAATTCTCTTTTATACACATTCTAGTACCTGTACCTTACCTGCTCTTGCCAAGGTTCTAGTCAAGGTCAGCAATGATCCCCAATTGCCAAATTCAGTGGTCAGTTACCAGCTTTCATTTTACTTAATTTTTCAGCAGCACAGGACTCAGCCGATCCCTTCCCCTTAAAACTATTCACTGGCTTCCGGGGTATCACATGCTCCTAGTTTTCCTCCCACCTCCCTGGGACCTCCTTCTTGGTTTCCCACAGTGGTTTCTCTTCTTTCCCCAGCCTCTTAATGTCTGAGAGCCCCAGGGTTCACTCCTTGTTCCGCTTTTCTTCTTTACGCAAATTCATTCCTTGGAGATTTCATCAGTCTTTGGTTTCAAATCCCATCCAAATGCTGAAAAATTCTTAATTTATATCTCCAATCAGATATTTCCTCTGAACTCCAGCCTTACCCCTCATCTCCAATTACATTTAACATTTCCAAAATATTATCCTTATCCCCCGACCCCCTAAAGCCTCTCTACCTTGAAGCTTTCCATACTTCAGCTGTTGGCAACTCAAAGTTGGTCAAACCAGAAAAGACAGGATCATTTTTTGTTCCTCTCTCCCTTGCAGATGCCATATCCAATCCATCAGATACCCCACTTGGCTCTAATTTCAGATACCTGCAGAATCTGACCCGCTCTTCCCACCTGTACTGTTACCACTCCGGTTCCCAGCACCATCATCTCTCACCCAGGTTATAGCAATAACATACATACTAGTCTCTCTTTTCCACCCCTGCCTGAATAGAGCAGTCAAACTGATCCTTTTGAAAGGTATGTCAAGTCACATCACTCCTTTGTCAACACCCCACAAACGCTCCCCAGCCAAAGGACTTACAATGGCCTATAAGGCCCTACTTTACCTGAGCCCTGCACCCATGGTGACGTCATCTCCAACCACTCTCCCAGCTATTCACCCCACTTCAGCCATGCAGACCTCCAGGCTTTTTCTCTAGCCTGCCAGGCACGTTCCACCTCAGAGCCTTGCACTGACTGTTCCCTCTGCCTGGAATATCTTCCAGATGTACACATGTCTAACTTCTTCACATTCTTCAAGGCTTTGCCTAGTCGTGACCTTCTCAGTGAAGCCTTACCTGACTTAAAAATTGCCACAACCTCTACCCTCCTCAGAATCTGTCATTCTTTTTAACCTGTTGTGATATTTTTTTAAAAGCACCTTTCACCTTGAAATATACATTATTTATATGTTTGTTCATTATTATCGTCCGTCTCTACCCATTGAAACTTCAGCTCTAAAAAGGAAAATGTTTTTGTCTGTTTTGTTCGTGGATGTATTCCTGGTACATAGGAGGTGCTCACTTAACACTTGTTGAATGGGTGACACTAGTTCCCTCCCAGGCTGTAAGTAACCCCAGGCTAGACAAATGCTTCAGTCATTTCTGTACCTTGATTGTTATCCTGATAATATCATACTCTGATAATATCATATATATTATAAATTATATACTATGTATGTAATACACACACACACACACACACACACACACACACACACACATACCTTTTTTGTATCAGGCTGACTAATAGAAGTTTTCTGGCAAGGTACTCCTCTTCCTGATTGCCAGGAATGCCAGCACTATGCGTTAACAGGAGGCTGATCATTGATGCATTTTCTCAGAGGCGAGTCCCCACCTACCTCTAAAAAGGTACATGGCATAGCCATCCAGAGATCATCCTTCAGGCCTCACACATGACCAGTCAGAAAACGGGAAAGTCACCTTGCCTTCACATATTATACATTCCTCACCACAGCCTTTTCCTAAATATATCCCTCTGGACTTCCCCCAAGCTGTTGCTCGTTCCTGGTAACAGCTAAATCAATTGACCATATTGTACTGGTTTGCTTCAATGTGTTTGTTTACGAGTTGAAGCCTGCATTAAGGGCAGGATTATTTCATGGTGCTCGGCTGCCTGGCTCCCTTCCAGCTCTCTCCTCTCCTAGTCTCTCATTGTGCAAAATGGCAAGCTCTTCCCACCTCTGAAAGCACGAACATCCTGAAAGTTATTTGACGATCTTGTAATTCTCTGTCCTTGTGAGATGCTGTCTTCACTGAGCTCGTGGCCAGAAGTTAGGTAAGTGCCCATCACAAATAACTATGCCAACTGTATCTTGATCCCCTTTAGCTTCAGTCACTGTCTCAGCCAATGCTCTTCCCTCTTGTCCTATTAGTCTACCGCAAATGATACACGAGCAGTTATTTGAATGAGTCTGAAAAGATAATATGAACATGATTTCATCTAACATGTCACTTTTCCAGGATTCCATTTGGTTTGTTCTTTATTAACCAAGGTTCCATTGTTATAAAAATTACAAAAATAAACTACCCTGAGTCTTGTAATTTCACAGACAGCTTCTCCATTCTCTAAACAACCAAAATCCCATCGTTCCTAATTAAAATATTCAAAGGTAACATCCAAGTAATCTCCACATGGAACACTAGTGCTTCCACTTAAGTTTCTAGGGTTAAAAAAGAAACCCTTTGCCAATAGGGGGGAAAAAGAAGTTTCTGAGTCTATAGTACAAAGACTTCAAACTGCATTCCACAGTGTGTTATTTTCTTTCCAGAAAATTCTAACACTATATAATTACTTTTGTATGGAAAATGAATAATGTAAGCTTCTAAAAACAGCTAGACAGAAACCATCCAAATCAGACAGGCCTTTCCTGAAACCAAATGAAATATTAAATGAGAAAATATCTCTATGAGAACAAAGCTCTTGAATTATTATTAGAGATGGAGCATAGTGGGGGAGAAAGTACCATGGGGAAAAAAAAGTGTTTTCTCCTCTACGTGTCAGGGTTTGCCTGCATCAGAGAAACGGTAACATTGATCAGACCCCAAAATGTCACAGAAAAATACCAATCAGAAACGCATCTAGGATCTTGCAAGGTTTCCGGTTAAAAATAACAGCAAAAACATCAATTAAGCTCCATCTATTGCGACAGAAATGCACTGATAGAGGAAAAGCGAAATCCCACCTGCATGGGAATTAAGCCGCAACTAGTCCCCCAGTTCGGAGAAAAACGAGCTTCGCTCCGGTCGCTGGCTGAACTAATTCCAGCAAAGATAGCCAGTGGGTTTGTGTGTTGGGGGAGGGGGACAGAGTAGAGCGCGCCTCATCGCCCTCCCCGCAAAACTGCTCCAGAAATGTGAAAGCATCCGCGCCGCACGACCTGGCAGAGCCGGGAGAAAGCCTGTGCGGAACACAGAAGCCTACTCGGCTCAGAGGTAGCCGCGACGTGCGACCGGCAGCGCGGGCGCGTGGCCCTATCGCGCCTCCCCCCTCCACCCACCGCCCCCCTCCCCCAGTCGTAGGCACGGGTCTCTGAGGCTCCAGACGCCGGCACTCGGAGACCCGAGCAGGTTCTCCCTCTGTCCAGGGTGGAGGACCTCGCAAAGACATTGTAGCTGGAGTAATTCCCGCGCTGGCAGCGTCTCGACAGCCCGAGCGAACAAGCCGAGCTGGCCTGAGCCGGGACCCAAGTCTGGCTCGGCCGCCCCCGGCCGCCCCCGGCCGCCCCGCGCCCGGCCCGCCGCCCGGCACCCAGCAGGGGCTTGGGGCGGGGGGAGTGCGGCACCTAGGGCTGACTTTCCGCTAAGTAAACAGCCATGGCAGCCTCCCCCGGTCGTAGACAAGCCAGAGGTGAGCCGGCCGACGGCTGTCAGGAGCGCTCACCCGGTAGCCCCCCGCGCCTCCCACCCCGAGGCTGCGCCTGTTAACAAACTCCTGGGAGCAAACGGCCCGGGCCCCCGTTCTCTCTCGTGGTTCAGCACCGAGGGCAACGGACATACTTTTCGCCCCAGCGGCCCCACGGCCAGGAGGGTAGCATTAGCGGCACCGGCAGGGCTGCAGGTGTCCGGACGGCGCGCCCTCCCGCACCCCACCCGCTTGGGCGCCTGGAGCAAGGCAGCCCCGCGGCGTCTTACTTTTCTGGCTGGAGTAACCCGGGTAATAGCCATAGTAGCCGGTGATCCGCAGGATCCGGTCCTCGATGGTAGCCACCCCGTTGGGGGCCGCCTTGACATCCATAGAGAGCGCGGGGCGGCGGCCCCGGGCGCGGCGGGGCGGAGAGCGCAGCGCGGGGCCCGGGAGCTGGTGCAGGTGCTGCCGCCGCCGCCGCCGCCGGTGCTGATGTTGCAGCTCGTGCTCCCGCGCCCGGGCTCTGACTCCACCGCCCGGCGCAGCACCGGCGCCGCATCACAGCGGCGGCGGCGGCGGCGGCGGCGGTGGCGGCGGCGGCGGAGCTGCCCCCACTCGGGCCGGCCTCTCCGTCAGCCTGGCAGCTCTCCCGCCCGCCGCCCGGCGCACTGCTGCCCGAACAGCGCCCCCTCACCTCCGACGCCCACCGCGGCCGGGGCGGGTGTGGGCGCCCCACCTGGCCGCAGGCTCTCCTCGTTAACCCTTCTGCGCCCCTTTCCGGAAGACTAGACATCCCCCCAGCCCCACCTGCCAGAAGGGGTGCTCGGTCCAGGGGCGTGGAGGAGACGAGAAAGTGAGATGGTGGCAGGGGCTCGGGGAGGGGGGGTGGAGATGGAAGAGACCCCAGCGGAACCAAGTGTTAATGTGAGAGGCGCACACTGTCGCTCGGGGAGATGACACCTCGGGGGCGCCGCGGGGTCTTGGTCCACGCTGGGCGTCTACACCACCTGAGGTCAGCAGACAAGCAAGCGTTCCTAGGAGTTCATCGGTTTTCGAAACTTGCCTAGACGACAGGGAGTCTTTTCTTAAGAAATGAAAAGGAAAAAAAAAAAAATGAGGCCTCAGCAGGTGGTACGTGAAGTGATTTTCCAGGTACTGTGGACACAAAGACGTTAAAAGATGAAGCCCTCGCTTCTGTCGGTCCGTGTCCCGACCCCCAGCCCCCCAGCGAAAACATCAAAGGCTTGGGGGACTCAGCACAGAATGTTTATTTTGCCAATTTCAAATGCCCTTAGGAGAAATGATTTTCTCCTTTATTGCCAAAAACATCAGGCGGGAAGCCCTTCAAACTGTAAAATCTGGACGGATGAAAGTTTTAGCTACAATCTAGAGACTTTCCACCTGAGTCTAGAACGTCCTTGAAGCTCTGTGTTGAGAAGGAACGCCCTCCCCTCAGGTGCGACTCTTCTGTTTTGACGAGATACCCACCGGGTTAGAATCAGTGAACGTAGGGATGGTTCTTCGATTCCCAGTTTGTAGTCACAGCCTCCTGAAAAATATTCATCTCAGTAACTAAAGGGTGTGTGAGGATGGGGGTCGGGGGTCAGTTCATCAGTTTAGAGGTCATTTATGTTCACCTTCCACCCAACTGAAGACGTCCCTGCTAGATTTCACATTTCTAAAACTTATGTGGGGGGGGGGGATTGACTTTGGACCCCCCTCAGAAACCTCCAGAGAATCTGTCACACAGCATTCTGCCTTCAAGCATTTTCCACATTTTATGTGTGTCCTTAAGAGGGAAGAAATGTTGCAAACTTTTTTAAAGATGAATGAGATTTAAGCACATGAAAATGCAATATTAAATTTCACAATGTGTTAAGGGTTAAAGCCTAGCACAGAATCCTGAGAGTGGAGTGGATCTGAAGTGATTGTGGCTGGGAGGAGGGTTCATAAAGAAACCAATTTCCTCCCACACCTGCTTTCTGGGTGAGGAAAGATGGAAGGATGGAAGGAACTAAAAGGTCAAAATGAACTTAAAGGAAAAAGCAACTCTGGTGCAGTGGTGAGGAGCCGAACATTTAAAGCAAAATGGAAGGATTATGCCTTTACACTCTGCTGCCCACCCCACCCCGAAAGTGATCTTCAGCACACTTTTGTTACTTGTATTCTTTTTATTTCTGTGGCAAACCTTATAGAAAATGTATGCATTGTACATGTCAAAATGGGTTGATCACATTAATTTAAGACGTCCCTTTTGTTTAAAGTTTCTATAAAACAAATTTGCCTATATTATATCATATGTGTTTAATAATATCCTAATCCATAGCATATTAATATATAAATGATTCAATGAGAAAGAAATTTAGAAACTACTCAAGCAAAAACCTTCTAATGTAATAGTAATACGAACATGCACAGACTTGAAGGACAAGTGGTTTTGTCCTATTAATGCTTATAACTTATTTTACCATAATGTATTTAAGTTCTAAATTACATTTATTGTGGAAGTTGGTGCTTTCTTCCTAGTTTTGCTTTGTTTTCAGAAATTTCCAGAGTAGTGGTTAGAAGTGTACTTAACTGAATCTATCATTCGTACAAACAGCAAATTCAGCATAAATTTAAATAATGTAAGTATTATACCCACAAGAGTCTACGTTGCCTAAAAGAAATTATTTTTAAAATCTCATCCTGACCTGGAAATTAATTTTTAAAATAGCAGAGCATTAACAAATGCCTCTGTAATCATCTGTAATAGGGTGACTAAAACAGTAAATGCAAGCTCATGCCGCCATCTTGAACATGCTTTTTTTTTAATGGAACTAAAATTTTACAATTATATATTGATCAACAATGAAAAGTAAATTTCTGCCAATGATAAGCACTCTTTGTTTCACATGATAACAGTTTTTTAACCTTTCAAATGTCACTTTGCAGATCATTAAAAATTTATAGAAATTTTTTTGAGGGGAAGAGAATTTTTAAAAACATTTTTATATGTTTGCCCGCTCAGCCTACCAGTTTTCACAAACCCCAATATAAAAGTTCACATTTACAAAATGGGAAATATCCGTGTGCCTCAAATCTATTCTGGAAAAAAAAAATGAGGAAAGGTACGATTAAACAAATGAAGACCGAAGGTAATTGTTTGATTTAAAAAATGGTTCTTCAGGGGCGCCTGGGTGGCACAGTCGTTAAGCGTCTGCCTTCGGCTCAGGGCGTGATCCCGGCGTTCTGGGATCGAGCCCCACATCAGGCTCCTCCGCTATGAGCCTGCTTCTTCCTCTCCCACTCCCCCTGCTTGTGTTCCCTCTCTCGCTGGCTGTCTCTATCTCTGTCAAATAAATAAATAAAATCTTTAAAAAAAAAAAAATGGTTCCTCATAGTAGCCAGTTTACATAGCCGATTTCCCTATTAAGTTAAATAGTAAATCAGTTTTCCGGGTAAATCATAACTCAATTTAGAAAAATTTGGTCTGTGTGCAGGAATATTTTTAATGCATTAGCACAGGGCATCTGTGATTCCAAGTGAGTTTTAATATCTGGACCATCTTTATTTTGGGGCGAGGCAGACTAGGTATTTATACTAATTGAATATACAGAACTTGACCATTTGTGTGATAAGAAAAAATGCCATATCGTTTGTAAAATAGCTTATGTGATAGCCGCTTACAACTTTGTGTCTAATGCTAAAATACGTATACCAAGAAATAACATTAAAAACTAAGTATGATCACGAAGCATAAATTCTATTAAAAGACATAGTCTGTCATAAAATCATTTTAAAATACCACATCAGTCTTTATACTTTGGAAGAGTTAGTAAAATAAAATCCATGGAATCTAGTGTTCTTTACTATGATTAGCAGCTGAAGGCCAGGAAATCTGGGTTTTAGTCCCCTTTCCATGGCAGGAACAAGTCACTTCATCTTTTTGACCACCTATTCGGAGTGGTCATCCAAGAAAGGATGCTGAAAGAAGGGAATCTACTAGAGTGTACCCACCTCCTTGAGCTAAGAGTAACTCAGCTGTTTGGAGAGCCAAGAATGTTTGTTTTAATACTCATGGGCCAATGTTGCCTTGGGTAACCATCGGCACTAGTTACAGACTTGAGCCCAGGTAGCTTGCACAATGTTTGTGTTTAAAAGCATCTGGCATCTAGCCAACCAGGTAATAAGCACTAACATCTGGAAAGAAAAAAAAATATAGTCTTCATATTCCATTTTCAGGAAAGCTGTTTTGAGCCTTTAACCACCAAGTCATCAGCTGCTCTGTTTGGAAGCCTGATACTGCCTTTCTATTCCAATCTTAGGCGGTGTTAGGCGTTGCTAATTTACCTTTCAGCCAATGGTAGGACTGAAAGGGGTTGGGGGCCCAGCACTCAGTGTCTGTCTAAGAAATCAGGGCAGAGTCCTCTCGTCATTGACCTCTGGTACCAGGCTCCATCACAGGACTATTTCTGAAACTCAATTCCTTGGAAATGCATTGAAATCTTTTGGAGATAGTTCGAAGTCATTTCAACAAATGCACTCAAATTTTAGAATTTATCACTGACGTGGGTATTTGTGTGTGTCTGTCTGTCTGTCTCTCTTTCCCTCCATCCTTCCCTCCTTCCCTTCCTCACTGCCTCCTTTTCCTCACCTCATCCCTCAGCCGCATAGTACAGTAGTTTAGAGCACGGACTTTGAATCCAGGCTGCCAGGGGTCAAATCTGGTCTCACCATTTTCTAGCTGTGTGACCTTGAGCGAGTCTCTTAAACTCTTATGACTCAATTTTCGCATCTGCAAAATAAGAATATCGTGCTATTAAAAAGGAAACAACAGGCCCAAAATGGTGCCACTTAAGCTAAGTCACTAAATCTGGACTTAATACCTACCCTAACTGCAGTTTCAACTTTCCCCAGAAATGTAGTCTTAACTTTTCTTCAGTCAGGAATTTTCTGATCAACATCAATGAGGATTCTGTCACACGGGTCCCCCCATCCCCCAAAGGAAGATGAGGTAATCCCCCTAAGGAGACTCCCTGCCTTCCCCCTAAGGGAAGGTGACCTTGCCTGAAACCTTTGTTTTTCTTCGCTATTAACTTCTTGCCTCACTCTCCTTCCTATAAAAACCTTCCCATTTTGTACAACTCTTGGGAGCTCCCGTCTACATGCTAGATGCTGCTTAACACTACCAATTAGATCTTTAAAATTTACTCGGTTGAATTTTGTTTTTTAATCATATCTACCTCGTGGAATTATTGTGAAGGTTAAATGATTTGATATTCATAAAGACCTTATAACAGTGGTTGACATATAAAAGCATCATAAATGGCACCCACCATTATTAATTTGTTTTATGGACACATAGAACACTCTGAGCTTCAGTTTTCTCATCTGTAAAATGGGCTCAAACTCTCTATTTAATAGTGTTGTGATGGTTAAGTGAGATAACATATGAAAATATCTCACCAAGGGGGCACCTGGGTGGCTAGTCAGTTAAGCTTCTGACTCTTGATTTGAGCTCAGGTCATGATCTCAGGGTCGTGGGCTTGATCCCTAAGTCCAGCTCCCCACTGGATATGGAGTCTGCTTAAGATTCTCTCCTCCCTCTCTGCCCCTCCTGGCTCGTAATCTCTCTAAATAAATAAGGAAAGAGAGAAAGAGAGAAAAGAAAGAAGAAGAGAAAGGGAAAGAAAACCTTAAAAAAAAAAAAAGGAAAATATCTTACCAAGGCTTGGTACATAGTAGGTGCTCAATAAAAATCAATGTCCTTCTCCCAGCCCCACCCTGCCCTGTCCATTTTTTATTACTGAAGTTAATTCACTTGAACATTCCATTCACATTATTAAGGAGTTTCTGTTATCAGTTGCTGTCAGGAGTCTCCTTGAAGCCCTTCAACCATGACAACAATCACATGAGGCAGATCTTGGACTCACATTGCAGACCAATGGCACAGGTGGGCTGCAGAATTTAAGTGCTTTGCTGAGAAAGTAGATTCTCCGGGTCAGCAGTTTTCCTGTCCTTTGAGAAGGCGGGAGGACCTGGAGGATGTGCTTCAGGCTGATAAGAGCACAAAGGTTGGTGTTCCAGGCATGGGAGGGACTCTGGTCCTGCTTGATCACAGTGTCCCAGGGAAGTGGGACAGCCTCAGAGAGATCACAGCGTGGCCCCCTGAGGGAGGCTGGACCATTAGCCCTGGGCTTCCCAGCCTCAGTAGAGATTCTGGTGCTCCAAGCTTAGACCAAAGGCAGCAGAGCTGCCAGCCCCAGGGTCATGGCACGTGGGCTTGGCTAGTGTACATCTCAGCAGAGACGAGAGGACTGAAGACCAGCGTGTCTCTCTGATGCTTGAGCTTAGCCAAAGATCCCCCCTGACTGCATAATCCTGCAGCAGGGGAGCCCCAATGACACTGTGACTGCATTTTCCACTGTTCTTATTGGCTAATAAAGATTTACTTAACCTTTTTGAACAGATGCGTTGATGCTTATGCGTTCAAACTTGCTACACATTCATTTTACAAAAAAGACTTTAATCGCAATATCTAAAAATGCCAGGCATGCCACAACCTCAAACCTACCGTATATTAGTTATCTCACACGGCTTTCTGTAACATTACCTGCTAAAAATGTCAAACCTGCTGTGGTAGTCGTTGGTACTATTTGCCAAATATCCCTGGTTCTCCTTTATTTCAGGCATGCCGCAGAATTGCGCTTTCTGCCCCCTAGTGGTTGTACAGGGGCTATGCGACTGATTCTAGGGAACCAAAAGGACAGTGATCATAGCCCAGCGAGTTCTCTCTTCCCTCTGGCAAGATAGGCATAAACATTCAAGATGACTTTGACCCGTAAAAGTCAAGTCACTAAAAACTTAACATCAAAACAAGTTTGAATTGCCTCTCCTCCTTTAATTTTCAAATCTTCTCTTTATCCTTTGTTTTCCAGCGGCATATTGTGCATGTTTGTATGTTCACCAGTTTCTGAAACAATTATCGATAAACAATAGTGAAGACAAGAGTTGGAAAGAAGCAATGTGAATGGTATGGAAAATCAGAGAACATTTAAAACTCATTAGAATGTATCAACAAGGCAAAGAGAGCCCAGAATATCTATATATTCAATACATCCACATCTTGAGTAATTAGTGCCAAAAGCAATCTCCGGAATAACTTTGCCTTTAGCTTCAAGAACTATTCGTTTGCAAGAAACATGTTCCCAAGGTTTTATTTCATCCGTTTTCAGTGTCAGTGATAGCCATCAATAAAATGATAGCCATCAATAAATAAAAAATTTGCTCCTTGAATACACTGAGATAACGCAGACCATCAGTACTGAAGCGGACATTTGCCCTTTTTTTATTTCTCTGGCTACCTGCCTGATGTCAGGGGAGGCTCCTCGCTTACCAGAAAGGTACACCTCTCAAGAAAAAAGCTAAAAGGTTGTAGCAAATACCTTTCATGCTTCAATTCATTTGTTCTTGCTTCACCTTTGCAGTAGCCAACTCTGTGTGGATCCCCACCAACTTCACACGGTCACAGCCCGGCAGCCCCCCACTTCCTGCCAATGCCGAGCACCTCCCGCCTCCTGCCCCAGGGCTTCCCCGTGGATGCTGAGACATGAAAGTGCATCCACTTGGATCAAACCCGCCTACAGCTTGCAAGCGCAGGGGACACAAGACACGCGGGGCAGACGTGTGATAGCGGGAGCGAGGAGCTGGGTGACAGATTCTCCATTCTGTTCCACATAGACTGCACCGAGAGGCTGGCACTTCTGCAGCCTCGTGCCCTCAAGATAGAGGAGTCAGTCAGGTCAGTCACTCATGATGCCAAAGGACGGTCAGCTCAATAACATGCTTATGTACCGTTAGGAAAAATACTAAGATATTCAAAATTCAAAAAGTGATTGTTAGAGTAATAGAACTAAGACTATTTTCTTGGGATGCCTGGGTGGCTCAGTCGGATAAGCATCTGCCTTTGGCTTAGGTCATGATCTCAGGGTCCTGGGATCGGGTCCTCCATGGGGCTCCCTGCTCAACGGGGAGCCTGCTTCTCCCTCTCCCTCTGCCTGCCGCTCTCCCTCTTGTGCTCTGTCTCTCTAACAAATAAATAAAATCTTTCCAAAAAAAAAAGTATTTTCTCATTTTCCAAACTGATAGATGGCTTTCCTGCTCTTAAAATGAACACACACACACACACACACACACACACACACACAACCAACCCTAAAACCCACTCTAGCTCTATTCTGCAGTGTTGTTGGGTTTTTACGTGCACTGGGCTGGAGAGTGCCACCTGCCTCCACATTAATCCCCTCAGTAATCGCAATTATCTCCTTCCTGCTGAATGTGATGAAGTCTGACTAAAGGTCTCTAATTCTTCCGGCTCTTCATGTTCTCATAAATAATAAAACAGGGCTCCATGACAACAAGTACATGAGAAGTTTTGTAACATCTCAAAGCAGCCCTAAACTCTTCAGATTCTTGAGCTAACAAGGTACTGCAGGCACCCAGTTACCTGGGCTTCAGTGATGAGTTACAATCACTTGGTTTCATGGAGTAAGACCACTTAGGCTTGGATGGTAGTTACAAATGCTTCGTCATCTGACCAATGCTGCTCCTCCTTCAGCTGTTTCCAAAGATGTTTCTCCTCTGGGAAGCCTGCTCTGAGCACCACCCTTCCTAGAGGGCCCAGGTATTTGCCCCAGCAGAGCTTTTCCCACATTGTGTGGTCTTTCCCACAATGTGTACTTAGTTCCTTAAAGGCAGGGCCACCATTTTGTTCATCACAGTGTGGCCAGAGCTTCTCAGAGTGCCTGGCACACACCAGACAATCAAAACACGTTCAGGACTGAAAGAGTCATTGTAATCAAGAAAATCTTTCATTAGGACCACTTTCTGGAAGAAAGGGCAAGGCACACACACTCACTCAGGAAAAGCTGACTTGTTTCAAGACCAGAAATGGAACAACTTGCCCAGTGCAAAGTTTATAAATGAGGAAACTAAAGCTAGAGAGCCTAAGCCAACAGGCCAAAGGCCTCTTGGTGAGCTGGCAACAGCCTTCATTCTCAGTGAATTATCTTTCCTTGACACGGTACAATGCCACCTTCTCCTGTATGGCTTTATGACAGCGCCCACCATCCCCAGCCCTCCCCTCACCCTTCCAATCAGATCATACACTCGTCCTCCTCTTCCTTCTATCTTCCCCTAGTTAAACCCTGAACTCAGCAGACAGAGGGATGCCCATCAAGGGCAGTTAAATGAAATTGAAACCTAAGATGTCTATTTTCCAGAGTCTTCTGTGAATTATACTTCTGGTATAATCAGTACCTGGTTACTTACACAATTTGCCATCCAGTCAAATTAGAATATTACCCCTCGTTTTTTGGGTCCTGGGGGTGGAGTTGGATAAATGGTTTGTGTTGTCTTTAGATATGAATAAAATTATATATTCTCTTATGAGAGAGTTGATATTTTTAAAATTCACTGCTGTAAATAACATGGGTTCGCTTTGACAAATCTTTTGGGAGTCATAAATTAGGAGGTTTGAATCTCCTTTATGTATAATCTACCACAATGTTCAGAAGGCTTGTTTATTTGTTTCTTCATTGATTTAGGTCAAAAAAAATCATCAGCTGAGCGTACAGAAGGTGCCGAGTGCACGTTACTCTTCCTTTCTCTTTAATGCCCTTGCTTCCTTCCACTCTGGCTCTAGAGTCCACTAGCATATGCATGCCACTGCAGTAATGTCAAAACTGCACTCCCACTGTTTAGCTTTTACTGCCCACCAAACCACCCCAAACCTTAATGGCTCAAAATAACAACCACTTATTACGTCTCACCACCCATTGGTCAGCTGGGTATTTCTACTGATCTGTCCAGGCTTCTCTGATCTCAGCGGGGCTCACTTATGCGTCTGCGGTCAGCAGGCGGGTCAGCTGTGGACCGGAGAGCCTAGGATGGCCCTCGCACATGTCTAGTGGGTGGGGAAACAGGGATGAGTGGGCCACGTAGCTCGTCATCCAACAGGCTCACCAGGCTTGCTCAAGACAGCGGTAAAGTCCCAAGAGTGAGCGTCAAGTTTGCAAGGCCTCTAGTGGCCCCAACTCAGAACTTGCGCAACATTGCTTCTGCCATATTCTGTGGGCCAAAGCAAGTTATAAGGGTAGCCCAAATTCAAGAGGTAGAGAAACCGGTTCTGCCTCTGGATGGGATTGCTGAAAAAAGAGACTGTGGCCATTTTTGGATTCTCCTACAACCGCCAGTGTAATTCAATGCCAGTGTTGCAAAGCGTATTGATCAGAGACTTGACGAGAATGTCCTTTCTGCAGAATGTGTCCTTTAATAGAATTCCTTGATCCCAGATCAGATCAGCAAAGCAATCTTCCACTCATCGTTACAGAAGCAATGTGGAATTGACTTCATTAAGCAAAATCTGGCGTTAAAGTTTACCTGCGATGATAAGATTTTGTCTCATTAGGAGCCGCAGCCTTTTGCATGGCATGCGACACCAAACCTTCTGACTCAAAAATGGGGAGCCAGAAGTCGGACACCCACGCAGTCTGGGTCTGTGTAATGGTGGTACAATCAGACGCAGAACAAAGAAGTACAGGGAGTTTGACTCAGCAAGGCTGTTCCCACAACCAAGGCAAAAAGTGGGGACCTGGAAAGTTAAGGCATTCACTGTGCTTGTCCCTGCAGAGGCATTTACCCCACTATACAGCAAAGATAGGGTTACCTTCCCTCCCCCACTAGATTCCTGGTTTCTTGGGACTCGAATAAATCTTTTAAATCCATATTTCTGTATGTAATATAGAGCCTGACTGTTGAAGGAAAGGAGAGAGAGTTATTTCTGTGACTCAGAAAAAGACTAACCCAATATAACCACATTTATATTTTTAAATGAATCCTTGCAAATACTCAGAAATTCTCCCATATGAAAAATTATAGAAGTACTGGTGAAGATAAGTGACTCCTTACAAAAACAGAAAATGCTACTATTCAGCTTAAATCAGAAGAAGTTGGTGATATTCAAATTATAATCCAGAGGTAGGAGGTTGGAGAAATGCATGTTTTTCCTTTATAAGTCAAAAGAAACCCTTAGACTTTCAAGAACTTGAATCTAAATTTTCAATTCACAATTAAACACTTTAAAGTATATACGCAGGGGCACCTGGGTGGCTCAGTCAGTTGAGCATCTGACTCTTGGTCTCAGTTCAGGTCTTGATCTCAGGGTCTTGAGTTCAAGCCTCAAGTTGGGCTCCACACTGGGCATGGAGCCTCCTTTAAAAAAAAAAAAAGTGTGTATATATAATATTAACTTTCTTTTTTTAAAAAAAGTATTTATGGGGCGCCTGGGTGGCTCAGTCGTTAAGCGTCTGCCTTTGGCTCAGGGCGTGATCCCGGCGTTATGGGATCGAGCCCCACATCAGGCTCCTCCGCTGTGAGCCTGCTTCTTCCTCTCCCACTCCCCCTGCTTGTGTTCCCTCTCTGGCTGGCTGTCTCTTTCTCTGTCAAATGGATAAATAAAATCTTAAAAAAAAAAAGTATTTATTTATTAGAGAGAGCATGCGCACACACAGTGGGAGGGGCAGAGGGAGGGGAGAGAGAATCTCAAGCAGACTCCCCACTGAGCAAGGAGCCTCAGGCGGGGCTTGAACTCACCACCCTGAGATCATGGCCTGAGCCAAAATCAAGAGTCGGACATTTAATCCACTGAGCCACTAGCCGTCCCTGCAGTATTAACTTTCTAACTGTTCTGTGGCACAAAGATGTAAGAAGTTTTCTTCATGTTATTACAATTATTTATAGTCAGTCTCCTTCCAAAAAGGAATTGAAGTGGCTTGTAAAGATACTACATTTTGAGATTTAAATCAATAATAATGAGAAAGTAAAATTAAAAATAGAAGCCAGAATAAGGTCAATAAATGCCCCAAGGGCTAATACATTTTGCTCGAAGCAGCAGTAGTTTGGCTTAGAGCTTCCTAGACACCAACCAAAGAGAAACCGGTGGTCCCCAAAACTGCCTCTCATGGCCAAAGCTCAAAAGAAAGCCAGGAGAAGCAGAAATCATACTGGTGTGCACCCTGAGAGTCGGTTCTCCAAGATGTTCCTCAAAAGGATCCCGTGTAATATTCTAAAGCAGAGCCTGAAGAAATCCGCAGGGAGACGTAAGAACATACAGCCCGATGCACAGTGTGAAAGCACTCTGCGGTAAAACCGCACTGACCAGACACTTCAAACGCTGCGCCCTCTTACAACTCTCAACCAACCCCAAACCAAAGGTTAGAGACTCCCAGGCTCTCTGTCCTTCAAGGAGGTCTCTGGAAATCCTGAATCTCTCAAATGAGAAACTGGTTAATATCACCAAATCCCATAAGAGTAGTTCCCAGTTGGTTTTCCGCTGCTTTTTCAATGCCACTACCCAAGGTCAGGCGACCGTCCTTTCAGCCTGGATTACCCCGCAGCCTTCCAACTGGTCTGTCCTATTCTAATCCACTCTCCCAACCACAGCCAGGCTGCTTTCCCTAAAACGAGGCTCTGTTTTCAAACAGCTCAAAGGCTCCAACAGGACCCAGCACGAGTTCCACATCCCTCACCACTGAATACAGACTATCCCCTCCGCATCTCCAGCCTCAACTCTCTGTTCCCTTCATTCCAGCTCTTTGACATTGCTGAAAAGGTCATGCTCTCTCTTGCTTCTGGATCTGTGCTCTTCCCTCCATCTGGAAAGCTCTCGCCTGCAACCCTTTGGCTTTGTCTGGGGCTTCTCCTCCAGGTCTCAAGCTAGAAGTTGCATCTTCCAGAAAGCCATCTTTACCTGTGTAGCCCACTCACTGGACTAGAAGCTCACAAGGGCAGCTCCTGGCTCTGTCGTTGCTCACCACTGCATTCCCGACGCCGCGCACAGCGTCAGGTGTGGACCAGTTGTTTCACTGATGTTTGCGTTGCTAGTTGATTGATTAATTAATATTGATTATCACAGGCAAGTCCTTGGAGCTAATTATTCTGTGTCACTACTTAAAGGAAGATCCATTTACCTTCTTAACAAGCAACAAGTTTAGGAGCACCTGGGTGGCTCAGTGGGTTAAAGCATCTGCCCTCAGGTCAGGTCCTGGGATCGAGCCCCGCGTGGAGCCCTGCGCTCAGCAGGGAGTCTGCTTCTCCCTCTCCCTCAGTGCCCTCTCTCAGGTAAATAAATAAAATCTTAAAAAAAAAAGCCAACAACAAATTTAAAGATATTTTTGAGGATGTGTAATGAATGTTAACAGCGTTTGTGCCTACGTCAAAGAACATACCATCTCGGCCGCCTCCATCCGGGCAAGGTCAAAGTTTTCTTCAGAAAACAAGTCATCACCCACTCCTAAACAAGGATATATGGGTCATTGAGGCCCCGATGTCTTATGTCTTTCTAACATTATCATAACTTTAGTGTGAGAAAAATGTGAAAGTGCTGTTGCCAAATCTTACATTCCAAAAAGTTTTACAAGATATTTGACATTGCACTTTTCAAGAAAGTATTCCTTTGAGGATCTTATCTTATCATGCACCAGTAAAAAACAAACAAACAAACAAACAAACAAACACCAGGAGACTTAGAGCCTGTCTTAACTTTGTCACTAACTCTATGATCATGGGGGTCATGATCTGGCTCATTCCTTGCCTGGAGCTGAACGACTCAACGCCCCACTCTGAGCCTGGCTCTGCCGGGGCCCTGAACAATGACGCCTAACCCCTGGGCGCCCCCCACCCCAAGCTGCCAGCCGACAAGGCGGGGTTCCCTGCTCTTACTTTTACACCAGCCCGAGGTCGTCCGCTTCCATCGGTTTTGTTTATTGAGCTTTTGCATAATATTTCATTGGAACGAGATATGCTACGGCTAATAAGAAATATGAAAACTCATGGATCAAATGATTTTTCAGTTTCTTTTCTACTCGATTATCTACTCCACACCAGAAGTAGTAATTTATTCTGGATATATCACTGCATCCAGTTTGACACGGGTATAAAGAAAGGCTGCCGTCCTCAGGGAAGACTGAGGGTAGCACCTTGAAAGAAGCTTCGGAGATCATCTAGTGTGATTGACATTTTGCAAATGAGGCCGCTGCGGTCCAGAGTTTCGGTGACATGTCCAGTGGCACACAGCTATGTGACGGCAGAGCCTGGACCGGAACCGAATCCCCCTAGGCCTCAGGGCAGAGCTCCAACACATGGGCATGCTCAGTGCCCTCTGGGATGGTGGGTAAGCTGCAGAAGGGATGAGTGAGGAGAGCCCCTCTCCTCAGACCCCCACTGCCAACTGCTACGATCCAGGCCTCCCCAGCTCTCAGCCAGGTGAACGCGGCTCCACACCTCAAGTCTTATCGCCTTCCAACTGGCCTCCCACACCATTCTGGATAGTTCCAAAACACAACTCTCATCTCATCATCCTCCTAGTGAAAAACACTGCGTTGGCTCCCTGTCATCTACAAGGTTAAGATGAATTTCTAGTTTAAGTACCATGCCGTTCACATCAGACCACCCCTCTCTTACCCTCCAAACTTGGAGATCTCCTGAGATTGTCCTCCAACCCTACACTTGAGCCAAACCACTCAGATACTCCTGGTTGTTTCTCACCTTGAGACTTGGTGCTCCCTTTGCCGGGGAGGCTCACACTGCCCTGACTGCTCCCAACCCCTCCATCCCTCCTGGCCAGGAGAGTCTCCGGGATATTTCACCTCAGGCACGTTCTCCAGTGGAATCCTTCATGAGTCCCCGGTGGGACTGAAACGGACGTCCTTCGTGTCGCTTCTGTGCCAGCACCTCCTCCTCACTCTATCCCATGGCTATCTTCCCTACTGTCAATAATTTCTAAGCAGCACGGATCAGCCTGCTTTCCTCTTTCCAGCCCCACCACCAAACACGGTATCTCACATGGAGTAAATGAGGAAGGAAAGACAGAGGGAAGGTCAATTGATCCTTTCAAATATTTTCAGGGCTTTGCAGTCCTCACAGTTTTCTCATTGGTCAAGTGGGAATAAAAATATAATTTATTTTCTGGAGTCATGCGGAGGATAGAATGG
Source organism: Ursus americanus (assembly GCF_024610735.1). Taxonomy (NCBI): domain Eukaryota; kingdom Metazoa; phylum Chordata; class Mammalia; order Carnivora; family Ursidae; genus Ursus; species Ursus americanus. The sequence goes on along the minus strand of NC_142152.1, from coordinate 1,106,960 downwards.
GACGGTGTGCTTAAAGCACTTAGGACTGCATGGGGCTAGAGAACAATACATGTAAAGCATTATTATATCGTAGGATGAGAGATGATGCCTGACGGGAACAAGGACTGAGGGGTTCCATTCATTTTAAGGGGCACATCCTGGAGGTGCCAGCTGCCATCCAGGAGAATTCACAGCCTGGGCCACAGAGTTACCTGGGCTGTTTTTCGTAGGAATTCACACTTCAAATGGGCACGTAGGTGATTATTTCCAGGTTGAAGTTAATACAGCTTTCTATCTGGAGATTCCTTGATGCCAGAGTATTCCACTGTATTTTAAAATCTGGATATTGATGTCTACCATTTTCCTTTAAACAAAGAACTGTATTCGGTTCTCTTGTTGGGGGAGGTCATGGAGAGGACGTGACTGCCAGTTAACCCGTGAGCTGGCCCCGGTTGATCAGAGGCTCCTCACCCCCACCCCTATCCTTGGGATGTGGCTCCAGATGCCTTCCCCACTCCCACAAGCTGCTCCAAACACCTAGACCTGAGCTAGTGGGGTGCTGTTGAGATCATCTGGAAGCATACGTGACCAAACCCAGTGAAGGCCTCTGTATAGACTTAAGATTCAGCAGGCAGGTGCGGAGATCTAAGCATCTTGCCCACACCGAGATGAGTTGCCTTAGTAAATTCCTTTGCTCTTAGCCTGGGGTGGTTTGCCTCTTTCTTCGGTCTCTCCCTTCCCTCCGGGTATGGGGGCAGTCTCGGATTACAGGAAGCTCCTGAGGAGGTTTGAACCGGTATGTCTGTGTTATTTACAAGCTCTGATTAATTTCAAAGTTTAAAATCACAAATACAAGGAGAAAGGAAACTTCAACTAACAAGTCAGGTGATAAGAGTTCCTCACAGTAGTGGGTAAGAGTAACTTCCACGTTATAACCACAGGTGCTTTTACTATTTAAGCTGCTTTTCTAAATATCCTGAGTTTAGAAGCCACTATAGCACTTCCTTGGTATTTTGATAATATTGACAAATGCTGAGTCCTTTTGTATTAAAGCACTGACAGTAATTCTTCTAGGCATTTCTTATTTTCAGGAATCCAATTAAATGAAGCCAAAGGTAATTGGAGCATCTGTTCTTCCCAACAGATTTTGGCTTTTAATCATGTATGAAATCACCTTTAACTGTAGCCCTAAATCAACCGGTAGAATATGTTTAGTGATGGGATTAAACATTTAAAAATGTAATCCCACTCCCTCTGGTGGTGTAGTCTCCTAACATCCACCGGGTTCGCAATGTGCTTAAAATGTTCAGAACAGATCAGCAGCCCTTTTCTCTCCGTCTCCTTTTCACCCGAGCCATGCTGACACTAAACCATCCCTCCAGAGGGATATTTTAGTGCTATGAGTTTCATAAGGACGCATGACAAAGAAACGGCCATTCTTTTCATACTCCCTGACATCTTACGTACATTATACCAATGTATACAGAGAACACTTCTCTGAAACAGGTCTAAGCACCCATTGTTTACCTTTGCAAGTAGAAATGCAGTGCTTCAAGTTTTAAGATTTTACACAAAGATAGTTTGGTTGTTATGAGTAGTATAAAACAAAAAATAATTACTGCGCCCTACGCCGTTGACTCCCCGGGTCCACGGAAACAATTATTAAATGATGGATCAAGTTAGCGCAAAACACAGGAGGTATAAACTTCCATGTTGGAAAACTGTCCTCCCTCTAGGCTTTGATAAGGACATTGTAAACAGTAGAAATACCAAAGACTTTCCAAAAAATACAATTGCACATAACAACATGTGTGTTCTCAGAAAGAGCTCATTAGATACACACATTCCTTTTTATTACTTTACAACATTTCTATTCCATCAGAAGATATTTCATTTCTACAATATATGCAGGCACAGTGGCCTAAGCAGAGAACAAAAGGATCCCCTGCTCCCAAACACAGCTTCCAATCCTTTTCAGTTTGTATGAAAGTCAGTATTATGCAGTGAAGTATTGCTTCTGGACCCAGCCTGCACAGCTCAGTTAATCCCCAGCTACTCCACCGGAAGCAAGTTAGCTGAACCACACCGTACCTTTGTAATGCAGGTAACAAAAGCCATTCTGAGGTATAAATAAGTTTGCATAGGCTTCGAACAGTGCTGGCACAGAATAAACACGTACAAGTATTCGCTAGTACTGTTGATGTTTGACCAAATAACAGAACTATAAACCTGTAACAGCTTAAACTGGACGTCTTCCAGTTGTTTAAAGAAAACATTTCTTTCAAGCCTTAGGATCCTTCAACATGTTCTTCTTTTTCCCTACACTTCTTACATGGTAGCCACTAGCCACATGTGGGCATATTTAAATGCAGATGAATTAAAAGTAAGTGAAATTTGCAGTCAATTCATCAGCTGCACTGGCTATGCTGAAAGCCACAATCGCCATATATGGCTAGGGGCTCCTGAGTTGGACAGAACTGACAGGGGACCCTTCCATCATCTCAGAAAGTTCTTCCGCACAGCGCTGATCTAGACTGCTCTCCCACTGTTTATCCCCTTCTGCTACTCAGCCTTCATTTTGCTGCTTAAACATCACTTCCTCAATTAATCCCTGCCTGAGTCCAAGGTCCCTTTATATCCTCCCATAGCATTCTGGATTTTTCCTTCAGAATACTCCTTATAGTTATAAATATTTTTAATGAATTATTTTCCCACTAAGCTATAAGAAGTTTGAAAAAAGGGATTATGTGGGCACATCGTAGCACCCAAGTTGCTGACTCAGGAACTATGAAAGGAAACTTATAAAACTCCTTAGTATTTGAGTAGCTCACATCTGCTTCCTGGGTGCCAGGCAGTATTCTGAAGACTTTACCTGCTTTAATTCATTTAATTCTGACAACTCCACGAGGTAGTGGCTTGTATGTGTCACGTATTGCTGCGTAACAAGATACCACAAACATAGTGGCTTAAATCAACACACATTTCTTATCTCACAGTTTTTGTGGCCAGAGGTCTCCATATAGCTTAGCCCTCGTCCTCTGCTCAGGGTCCCTCAGGCTGCCATCAATTGGTAACTGGGCTGGGTTCTCATTGAGGGGCTCACTTTGGGCAACCTGTTCCCAAGTTCACTCAGGGTGTGGGCAGAATTTATTTCCAGAAATGGTTAGAGTGGGTAACATCCTCAATAAGGCCTATCTCTGCCCTGAGCTTAAGTAGGAATTTTCAAAAGTCAGCTTCATTATGTAACTCTGAGTCCCAGGATGTTTATTCCTGGGGACTTCTTCCAAATAGCAGGCAGGACATAGGAAGAAAGAGAAAATTAATGTATTTTTCCATCATTCTCCTGTCCCCCACCCAAACTGGTGAGAGTCCCCCCAGACAACCTGACCTTTACCATATTAAGGGAGAAAATGCAATTCCAAAGTGCCCACTGGTTCTTTGCACAGCTCAGGCAAAGCCTGTGCAGAAGGCCTTGTCTGTGAGCAAAGTTCCTTCTTAAGCTTTTGGCCACACAAAAGCAGGTCAAGGAACTGGTCTGGGTGGAGAAGGGAGGTATGAAAAGCTGAATCACTAGGTACAAAAAGGAAGAGGTAATTGGGTGTTGCAGGGTCATGTAGGAAGTGTGGAAAGGCAAAGAGAGAAGACTCCTAACAAGGTAGGGGAAACAGAAAAAAATGTCCTGCGGCAAATGGACAAGATACTTAAGAATAATCTTGTTCTTAAGTAGTTCCCTGGTTTTACATTTTTGACGTTACCTTGTTCCGTGCTGTGATCCACCTTCCCTCTGTTACCCAAAGCACGTTGCTAAGAGTCTATACACACGGCAGCCTTGGGTTAGGGACTCTGGACAGTTTAGGGATGAAGCAGTAAAGGAAATGATCATTTCCCTGCAGACCAGCAACCCCGAGCCGCTTTATGTGGAAGGAGGCCCACAACCCTGTCATTTTGAGCAGAAACCAGGGCAGCGCTGAGAAAGATGGTTAAGGGCCAGGTAGCAAGCCAGGGGAACTGACCACCGCTTTCATGACGCACGACAGAAGAAGGTGACCCTTGAAGAGGGGGAGGGAGGCTGTTGGGCTACCTTCATGCTTTCTGGGCCCAGGATGTTTTCCCCGCGCCTGACACGGTAGCGTCATGCCAGGCCTATTGTCCTGCAGGTAATGCGGACTGTTCTCTGCAGCTGTCCCACGGAACCTGATAAGCAGAACACTATTACATCACCCTGGGAATTGTGCCGTCTGCTGAAACTGAGAGCTGAACAATGGAACCCCTCACTGCCCTCTGAAAGGGCGGCCTCGCTGTGAGCGACAAACGTGCCTCTCACGGGCGTCACTTTGAAGGATAGCATCCCATCATCCCCGTGAGGAGTTACGCGGTGGTCAGCAAGCTGCAAGCTCAGGTCCCTTTACTCTCTTGCTGCCAAGGGAACGGCTGCTTACAGAGCCCCAGCAGCAAACTCCATCCAGAATGTCAGAGCCAAG